>NC_136792.1:11842255-11932668 GCF_951216825.1 Electrona antarctica | reverse complement strand
GGAGAGGAGAGGAGAGATGAGGAGAGGAGAGGAGAGGAGAGAGGATTGAAGATGGTGAAAAGCAGAGGGATGGACAAACGGAGGGATAGAGGGAATGAAACAGAGGGGCAGGGTAATTGGATTGGGGATATTCTATTTGGCGGGGTCTGGTCTCTGTCATCACGCTCCAGGGCTGGCTACCCTCAATGCCTACGGCAGCCACACACACACACACACAAGTTAACACACACACGCACGCACCCAAGTTAACACACACACACACACACAGATTGAGAACTGTTACAGCTCTGTGTGCACTGTCCTGTGTGTACCCCTAAAGAAAGTGTGCGGGCCGTGTGTGTGTGTGTGCACGTTTGGGTCCTCGTTTAACTACTCACTAAATGGCTAAACAGATTACAGAGCACGCTAAGTGGATTGTCACAGCTCTCTATCGCTCACTCAGGGTGTCTCTCCAGTGATTACGGATGGCCAGACCTCTCTCTCCATGTGCGCACGCACACAGTCACACACACACACACAGTCACACACACACACACACACACACACACACACACACACACAGCGAGAGAGAGAGAAAGCGAGTGAGGTTATACCCTCAGGCATTAACAGTATTTTTTTAGTGAACTCTCAACCTAACAAAGGAGGTTATTTTCATGTCTTTTCGGTGGATGTTGTTGATCTTTGTGTCTCTCATTATCTGTTGATGTCTTGAGAAAGTTCCATGTGACTTCGAACAAAACCTAAACCTAAATGAAATCGACACAGAGGTGACCTTGTGTGTGTGTGTGTGTGTGTGTGTGTGTGTGTGTGTGTGTGTGTGTGTGTGTGTGTGTGTGTGTGTGTGTGCAGTCGGGGGAATTAACTCGATTCTTGAAACTTTTCAGGATGGTTCAAAGGGTTGGAGTCCCTCTGTGTCTATAGGGACGGTCGGGAAGATATCGTGCGTGTCGGGCAGAAACCTCTTATCTCCATATTTTTACTAACGCCCTACTTGATCATACTGCAGCGTTAGGTGGAGGGAATTTGTCCCAAAGAAATGGGATCAGATCTACAAGCTCACAACAAGCTCCCATCCATATGCGTGTCCGTCCACTGAGTATGTGTGATACCATTACGTGGTTATACCACCCAGTAGACTCCCCTAGCATTACACTTGCTATTACAGTGGCTGTAAATGCATTACTCGCTCTACTTGCACTAGAAGTGTTTTTGCCTCATTTTATTGCAGCTTTAACCCATTCTAGACGTGAACCCCTTTTGGTGTTAGCATTATGTTATGCTTTAGCTATTGAAAAATAGCAGATCTACAAGCTCATAGCGCGCCACCGAGTGGCGCGCTATGAACTTATAGGTCTGCTATTTTTGAAAAATCATAAAAATGCGGCACAAATCTTTGAATAGGTATATATTATTTCAGAGCGAACGTTTTTTTTTATTTCGACGTCAGGCCTAAATGGGTTAAGCACGCACAAGGGACTGTGATTCAATTCAAATAACTTTATATCTGCTGCTATTTTTATCTTGCCGCAAATGTTTCTCTGTGTGTGCACATGGAAGCCTCACGTCTGCCTCATGTTACAAGACTGTTTAACCCATTTTGACCTGAGATCAGATTCTAAAAATGTCTTCTACATCCTGACAGTTTTCTGAAAAAGCTATGTTTCTATGTCAGTCGTTCTTCGATTTAAAAAAAAATAGCAGACCTACAAGCTCGTAGCGCGCCACTCGGTGGCGCGCTATGAGCTTGTAGATCTGCTATTTTTCAATAGCTAGAGCATAACATGATGCTAACACCAAAAGGGGTTCCCGCCCAGAATGTGTTAACCATGCACCTTGTGTATACTGTACAGTATGTGTGTTTGACATCGCTCGTGCGATATTACTGATATTTGACATTGTGCCGTCTTGATATCTGACTTTGTTTTCCATCTCGTTCTCTAGTCTTTACCCTCGTATTGGAAGTGGTAAAACGATGGGAGGCTGTTATGTGGGAGAACATCACCCACGCGTTTGCATCTTGTAAACGTGTGATGTGTGAGAATAAAGTTGAATCTGAAGCTGCTTTTAGGGGGGGCTTTGACTACTACTGAGTCTCCACCTAACAAAACAATGCATTGTCTTACAAATACGTCTCGTAATTAGTAGAAACAGTCCACCTTCTCAAAAACACACGTCCCCCATTGCCGAATCTGGCCGCGAGTGTGTGTGTGTGTGTGTGTGTGTGTGTGTGTGTGTGTGTGTTTGTGTGTGTGTGCATGCATCTTCAGGGGGTTTCAGTTTGTGTAGGCAAAACATCGTCTCTGCTCATTATCGAAGGTAAAAAAAAAAACGCAGCTAAATTACTCCACACAGCCACGGGGCAGAGAAGAACAAAAAACACAGCTGCACTCATCGGTACACGTGTGTGTGTGTGTGTGTGTGTGTGTGTGTGTGTGTGTGTGTGTGTGTGTGTGTGTGTGTGTGTGTGTGTGTGTGTGTGTGTGTGCACCTGTACACGCAATTGTGTGTGTGACTGTGTGTGTGTAAACTGTGGCCCTTCTGCAGGCGGGGATCACTCCTATTTTACCCTCCCTTGTGCATCCCCACAGAACCACAGAAAAACACACACGCGTGCACGCACACACACACACACACACACACACACACACACACACACAACACACGCTCCTGGCCAAGGTGCTAGCCTCCGCACACACAAGTGCACACACACACCTCATTGATTTGAGTCAATGCGTGTGCATCCTAACTCTTCCAAGGACCATGTTTGAAGTCTCTGTGCCTCGTCTCTGGACCCAAAGACAGACACCGCCTGGAGTAGTCCAGCAATGTGCACTCACACATCACATGCACACCGCGCACGTACGCACTCACACATGTTAACAGATGCCAGTAGTGCCATCCACACCACCCATACACACCCTCCCAATGGACACACAGCATGCTGCAGGCTGAAGCCACACACACACACACACACACACACACACACACACACACACACACACACACACACACACACACACACACACACACACACACACACACACACACACACACACACACACACACACACACACACACACACACACACACACACACACACACACACACACACACACACACACACACACACACACTTTTTCTCTGTGTATTACCAACACTAATGAGCTGATAGATGTTCAACCGAGGCAAAGAAACAGACAGTCATTTCCTTGGAGTGGAGCAAGTAGGGAGTGAGAAACTAAACCAACAGCAGAGTGCGTGCGTGTGTGTGTGTGTGTGTGCGTGCGTGTGTGTGTGTGCGTGCGTGTGTGCGTGCATGCGTGGTATCTTGTTAGTTTTGTGCGCTGTGCCTCACAGCATCTAGGCGTGCAGAAGGTTAACCCATAAAAACCGGGAAAGCCGTCATTGTAGATATTAGGCTCTGGCTATTAAAGAAATAGCAGAAAAATCCTGAAAAGTCAAGTGTGAACTACTGATTGAGAAAAGGGCCTCGGGTCTCAAGATATTGGAACACATCTGTGTCACCTTAGCTTTTTTTTTAAATGGCAGAGCTACAAGCTCATAGCGTGGCACCGAGTACGAGCTTTTAGATCTGCTATTTTTTTTTAAATCGTGAAAACGTGTGCAAATCTTTGAATATATTATTCTTTCACAGCGAACATTTTTTCAAATGGGGTCTGCGACCAAATACATATCATTTTAGGGGGGGTCCTTCACATGAAAAAGTATGATAACTACTGATAAAGAAACAAAATGGCATGATTTAGAAGTAATTTTCTGCATGGTCTCAGGTCCAGATGGGTTAAGGCTGAGCCAGCGGAGCAGGGTTGTAGCTAAAAACCCCAGCAGGCCCGCAGGCCGAGCCGGGACCCGGTGTGTGTGTTGTGTGTTCAGCCTGTCAGGGGAGAGAGGCTCGCTAATGAGAGGAATTACCAAACAATCACATTCTCACCAGACGTTGGAGGGCTTGTTGTAGATGGAAATGTCAAGTAAAGCCAGCAACTAAACAGCTATACGCTAACCACTTAAGCCCCATATGTACATGGACAAGTGAAAATGATGTTATGCCTTCTGCACTTTCTGCACACAGCCTTCTAATTATCTCCCTCACGCGTATTCTACACATTCCCTATTGCTGCTAAAGACTACATGCACATGTACTTTTACTATACATGCTTTAGGCGCTTTTTTAAAATCATATCTGCCATTCTTACTTGAAGGTTATTTTTTGTATGTTATCGAAATATTTTCAAACTCTAGACGGGCGTCACGGGCCGGCCCCAAAGTTATTAGTGCAGCCGCGCCCGGCAGCTGGCGAAAACTAGAGTTCTCAACAAGCCCGAAAATCAAACCCTGTACACTCAAGAGAATGTCCCCGCTACCACCCTTAGATCTCCATATATGGAGCCGACCTGTTCTGACATTCCATATGTTGATCTGACCTCATCAAACCCTGTACACTCAAGAGAATGTCCCCGCTACCACCCTTAGATCTCCATATATGGAGCCGACCTGTTCTGACATTCCATATGTTGATCTGACCTCATCAAACCCTGTACACTCAAGACAAGCTCCTTATATGGCCAGTACAGAATTCATTCAAAGTTGATCTGACCCCCCCATGCCAAAGCGCCAGCGCTCGCCCAGCAGTCTGCTGTCAACGAGGCGGATGCGTGCACTTCTCGCCCTTAGGCGTCTTACTGGTTATTATCTTTTTACATCGTATTGTCGTACAGTCGTTGTACCACTAGCAGCATTTTGACACCTCTTGATTCTTAGTCGCACGGCGAGTAGCCAAAACCTCTTGGTTCTTAGTCGCACGGCGAGTAGCCAAAACCTCTTGGTTCTTAGTCGCACGGCGAGTAGCCAAAACCTCTTGGTTCTTAGTCGCACGGCGAGTAGCCAAAACCTCTTGGTTCTTAGTCGCACGGCGAGTAGCCAAAACCTCTTGGTTCTTAGTCGCACGGCGAGTAGCCAAAACCTCTTGGTTCTTAGCCGCACGGCGAGTAGCCAAAACCAAAACCTCTTGATTCTTAGTCGCATGGCGAGTAGCCAAAACCTCTTGATTATTAGTCGCAGTAGCCAAAACCAAAACATCTTGGTTCTTAGCTGCACGGCGAGTAACCAAAACCAAAACAGCCGATCTCACAAAGCTCACAGCAACGTTGTGACACGTTGTGAACTTCTAGATGGACCATCTCCTGAAGTTTGGAAAATGTTTGGCTTTAATGACCTTCCCAAAACATGGAGGGCAGCTTCAAAGTGATTAAAAAAAATGTTGTTTTCGCTTTTCTTTTAACAAAAAAACAAACAGAAGATGCTCTCGCAGTTTGAATGGATTTTAGACCCTATAGCTAACCTGCATGGTCAGAAGATAAGTGACCGCTGCCATGGTGGAGTGGAGTGGAGTGGATTCTTCAGCTAGGCCTAACCTTTTACCCTGCTGCCACACAACTAGTGCCCACGAGACTGGCACGCAGTGTCAGGGGTAAAGTGGCGGGGTTCTCTCACACTCACTGTCTTACTGAGCTGGCGGAGAGAGAGAGAGAGAGAGAGAGAGAGAGAGAGAGAGAGAGATGTACGTAGAGTTCATCCTAATTGGACGGAGCTCCACCAGTGCAGCAGGCCTCACTGATCCATCATGGAGAGATCAGCGAGGAAAGGTCAACACTTTGAAGAGACTTCTCTACTGAACGCACACTATTCCTCTGTCCTTCTTTAAAGTTGGAGCCTGCAGGGAGGCTAGTGGCGAGGGAGAGAGAGAGGGAGAGAGAGAGAGAGAGATAGAGAGAGAAAGGAAAAGACCAAGGTGTTGTTCCAAGAGTAGCCAGGTAATCACTAAGCCCCGTCACACACAATCACCACACCACTCCATCCACACCTATCTGATCTGCTCTGCTCTGCTCTGCTCTGGCGTGCGTGCGTGCGTGCGTGCGTGCGTGCTAGCGTGCGTGCGTGCGTGCGCGCGTGCGTGCGTGCGTGTGTGCGCGCGCATTTAAAACATCTCCATTTCCTATAACCACTTGCAACCTGGCATCGCTATTTTGTGAAAGCCATTGAACATTTTCATAAAAGCCAATCTGCAGCCTGGTGTGTTGCATTGTGAGCTTATAGGTTGGCTGTTGTCACAACTCATATATAAATATACACGTAGTAGGGCTTAAGTGGACAATGGAGCAAATCTTACACAGAAAAACAAAACAGAAAAACAAACATTGGCGATTCATGTGACACTAGTCGGATTCCTCTATAAACACAGACCCGGAGAATTACACGGAGCAAAGATGACCTTCGACCCTATAGATGAGCCCGAGTAAACACACATGCACACACGTGTCGTGCGCGCTAGCAGGCCAACAATCAGCCACTTAGCCTTTGCCATGGGTGAAAGGCAACAAGATCTCTTAACAACGTCTCGTCTTTTTCAATAAATGTTGCATGAAAACATGCAGCCAGAGAAGCACGCTGCCTGCTGTCATACCAGAGCAGTGTGTTAAATGTTTAATGATGACAACACCACACACACACACACACAGTATATGTCAGCGTGCTCCTGTGAGGGGGGCCCCTCTTTCATCCTGACAGAATCTAAAAAAGCCCCTTCCTTAACCCCGCCACCCCCCACCCCAGTGCACCCCAACTCCTGCACCCTGGATGTAAATGACAGAAGGGAGCGACTGTGTGTGTGTGTGTGTGTGTGTGTGTGTGTGTGTGTGTGTGTGTGTGTGTGTGTGTGTGTGTGTGTGTGTGTGTGTGAGTGAGAGAGAGAAGGGGGGGCAAGGTGGGAACGGGAGCTTGAATAAAGAGTTCCCTTCTCCTGCACTGTTGAGGAGAGGAGGAGTAGATGGAGAGGAGAGGAGAGGAGAGGAGAGGAGAGGAGAGGAGAGGAGAGGAGAGGAGAGGAGAGGAAGAGGAGAGGAAGAGGAGAGGAGAGGAGAGGAGAGGAGAGGAGAGGAGAGGAGAGGAGAGGAGAGGAGAGGAGAGGAGAGGAGAGGAGAGGAGAGGAGAGGAGAGGAGAGGAGAGGAGAGGAGAGGAGAGGAGAGGAGTGATTTGTCAGAGAGACAGCCAGAAGACAAGACTGCATTGTTTTACATAAGACTAAAACATAGTGTTCCCTCAACCTGTCTTGAGCTAGAAGTAGAAGTAGTGCATGTCAGACTGAGAGGCAGCCAAACTGCAGTTAGGAGTCACTTTGAGGTCTGAAGACATTTGGGTGTGAATAATGCGACACACAGAAACTGGCCTGTCATTGAGTCAAGGCTTAGAAAGAAAGACATTTTAACCACGTTTAGCCTGGAAACATCCCTATTTTAAGAAATAACTTTCCAAAACGTAGACCAGCAAGCTCAAAACGTGCATACACATTATGAGCTTGCAGTAGATCAGTATTTTTTATATATTTTTTGCAATTCGTCACACGAACAACGCTTAAGTGGTTAAGTAAAAATAAACTGCCACGGGTACAGACACACATGAACTGCGCGCACACACACACACACACACTCTCTCTCTCTAAAGCAGGGTCAGAGATAAAGGTGTGAGATTCCTATCAGTTTTAAAGGATATTGAAGTCTAAATAAGAAAATAAAGACATAAGACAGAATGCCTTCCATTTTCACCGTTACTTTTATTTGTTTGCAGTGATACTGATCGAAGAAATAAAGGCAATGTGTAATAGCTGCAAATATAATATACAGTCCCTTTCCTTTCAAATAAATAACTGTGTCTTTGCTCACCCACTGAGATTTCATACTCCTTGTCTGTTATGAATAAATCCTGCATCAACATGGCCATTTATTCATACACAAAATACCAGTACTGAATATATGGAACTTTCATTCATATATTCTGGTAGTTAAAAAAAGAGAATTGTATTATGTTAGCCAAACGTGTGATGGTTTAAATTCCCTTTGAAGATTACTGGGTACCAGTGGTGGAAAAGATACTCACATTAAAAGTAAAAGTATCAAGGGGAGCTGGAAGTACCTTCACTAAAACGCCGGGACAACACGTCCCAAACTCTCCTCCCTTCTAGCTCCAAAACTATGGAATGCACTTGCCAATTGCAATCAGAACTGCGGAGGAGGGAGGAGGTGGGGGGGATAGCGTGTACCTCCACATGCGTTACGCCCCCCTAGTGAGACCTTTCACTGTCGGGTGTAAAGAAGATGTTGGCTTGATGGCCCGGGTATCGGAGGAGACCCGAGGCTTTCTTCACCCTCCCAATGACTGATTGTGGGGGTTAGCAGAGATGGAGTACTTGTAGAGAGGCTGGGAAATTGGGAATTGGCTATACTAAATTGGGACTTGAAGGGGAGAAAATGTTTTTCTTTTGTCTTGAAGGGGCATGTTTTGCACAATAATCTCACCCTGTCTTTTCATTATGTCTGCCCACGATCTCTGTGATTCATACAGTAGGCTACGTTTGTTTACCTCAGTCACTAATACTAAAATCTGATATTTTCTTTTTTTCTATGAACCTGTGACTGACACCCAATGTGACCTGTGACACCCGTACTGTTATAAAACGGAAATAAAAAGATTTTGAAAAGAAAGAACTGCAGACTCACTCAATCTTCCGCCGTAGTCTGAAAACCCACCTCTTCAGACTCCGTCTTAGCCCGTATCACTTCCCGTAGCACTTGCCCTAGCCTTGACGACCTTACAGGCGTATGCAAAGGCTCAACTTATCTAACTTAATAGATAGATATAATTTTATGTAGACATAGCACTATAGTATATGCATAGTTTCATTATATAGATATTCCACTGTTAGGTGGCTTATGTATGATTCATGATATCTATTTTTATGTATACGATGTATTCCCATGTTTTTGTTCTTGCTTACTGTAAGTCGCTCAGGATTAAGAGCGTCTGCTAAATATATAAATTGTAAATTGGATCAATACCAAAATTAGAAAGTACTTGAAATGTCCCATTTCACAAGTTTTAAAATGTATATTAAATGTATTTTTAAAAGTATGTATAGGGCAGAAGTGAATGTATGTTTGTTTTATAAAATAAGAAGAAGAAGCTACAAAGCAACTAGAAACTAGTTTTCAAATAATTGTAGTGCAGTAAAAGAACAATATTTGCCTCTGAGATTTAGTGGAGTAGAAGTAAAAGTACTGAACATTGGAAACACTCCAGTGAAATATAAACTCCTGAAAAGTGTACGTAACCCATTTTGGGCAGCAACCCCTTTTGGTGTTAGCATTATGTTATGCTTTAGCTATTGAAAAATAACAGATCTACAAGCTCATAGCGCGCCACCGAGTGGCGCGCTATGAGCTTGTAGGTCTGCTATTTTTGAAAAATCGAAGAACCACTGACATAGAAACATAGCTTTTTCAGAAAACTGTCAGGATGTAGAAGACATTTTTAGAATCTTATCTCAGGTCAAAGTGTACTTAAGCGCAGTACTTGAGTAAATGTACTTCCTCTCCACCACTGCTGGGTACCCAGGCTGTTTTAGTCCTTCCGTCTATTCAACTTGGCTCGTTGACCTTGAGGAATCAACCATAACAGATTCCAGACTGATTATCTCCTTCCGTATCCAATATCCATCCAAGATTAATTGATTACCGTGATTAAAGATGACACAAATTCATCTACAGCTCTGTGTTGTCGCCGTTAAAAATGGACTGCATTAGCGCTCGGGCGACGCAGCGGTAAAGTGCGTGCCCACCGCTGTGGAGGTTGTTGGTTCGAATCCACCGTGGTGGATCCGGCTTTGTCAAGGGTCTTCTACACAAACACAATTGGCCCGTGGTCAGGGGAGGGAAGCCGGGAGGGGAGGGTGATATTTGGTTGAAGAATGAATTCATACCTTTTTGCCAGGTGCTTGAAAAGCACCTGGAGAACATTTGCACCCACCACTACTGACGAACGTAAAGACGACTTTAGTGGCGACCTTAGTGACGACCTAGCCATCATTGGCTACCTCCTGGCGACCTTACTAGCCACCTATGATTGGCTGCCTCCTAAGCCAATGGCAGTCTGAACGGCATTAAAACCCACACTCGGAACGCTGCAACGCGGAGCGAGTGGCAACAGAAGCTAACAGAGGCTAATGTTAGGAGCTAACTGGAGTTTGAGGACAACCATAACAAAACAGTTAGTGAACCAACAAAAGAACGTCGGAAACAAACGAAAACAGGTGCTTCAAGAGCTTGTTGCACCTGGCAGTTATGACTTAATTCTTGTTTAATGAAATATGGATGAGCACTAGTCTTTTTTATAGTTCATTGAGCCTTCGTTATTTGATAGTCACAGAGAGACAGACGGGAGACAGGCGGAACGAGAAAAGAGCAGCAGCAAGCAGCAAATGGTTCAGACCGGCTGGGAATCAAACCGGCGACTTTCTCTCTGGAATTCGAGCCCAAGTGGTACACACGCCAACCAAATAATACTAAATATAGCCTAGCGCTAGACCTTGTCCATATTGAGGGAGTCTGTCCAAAGAGCTACGACCGGATCTCTGGTTAGCACATTATCCTACTCTCCACTGTCGAACACCCACGCATCTGCACCGTTCAATATGACAGACAAACAATTGGCCCACAATCACATTACGGTGGCCACCAATCGCATTACAGCGTGCCGCACAGGGGGGTGGGAGTAAGAGCTTCTGTTCTGGATAGCGACGTGATAGAGCTCGGAGGTCGTTAGACCCGCGCCGGAGGAACCTGCAGCTCTGGGAGGCTTACAGTTGGAACCTGTTGTTCCTGGATTATTACAGCCTTTGACCAAAGTGAGGTCATCACACATTATTTTTGCCCCCCAACTGCTGCATAAGTCAATATTGTGTTGTTGTTTATTCTTAGGCCGGCAGCGAGTCAGTGGAGATGCATGCGGATCACATTATGTTTCCCAGACATATTGCACCTGGGCCGACAGGGCGAGAAGAACGCAGAAAGCCATCGAGTGACAATTGCACCGGAGCGGCACAGTCACTATCATCTACAGTGCTTCTTCTCATGTCATCAGGGCGTCTTGTCTCGCAACAGGGAATGACACAAAATGGAAGCCAGCAACATGAGCATACAAACAGACGGCCCTCACTTGTGATTACGTTACAAGCTCCAAAAGCTACAAGAAACATGAGCCGGTTTCAACGTTTCTTCAGCGCTCCCAATGACACGGTGAAATTGGCAATCAATCATACGTTTTTGTTTTGCCATTTTCACTCATTACTCTCCCCGCATGTCCTGCTTGTAATGTTCTTTTCAACCCTTTAGTTTATTATTGTAACAAGATAATTGAAACAATAGATAAAAGCAAACAAGGTACGGTGCGAGAGAAAGGGAAAGGCTAATCGGCAACAGTGTGGTTTTGTAGCCTTTGTCGGGGCTAGTGAACTGTGAACGCAGCGTTAGTATCTGACTGCACAGGGAGGTGAGAACAAGGGAGAGAGGTTGACAGAAGATGGATGGAGAGATGGACAGAAGGGTGGATTGATGGATGGAGGGACAGAGGAGCAGAGACCACGTTACGCCTTTAACTCCACATTCATACTTGGACTTTACTCGTTTTGTGCTTCTGTGTACCTCTGCGCTATTTGATGAGTTCGGTAACGTCCGACACATTTCTGTGTGTGTGTGTGTGCGCGCGAGTTTGTGTCTCTGAGGTGAAGCATGTGTGAAGTGCGTAAAAGCGCCCCAAGAACCCGTTCCCTCCCTTGTTACTTACGCTTTCTTCTCGGCTCTTTCCTTGTCCTTCTTGTCCTTCTTGTCCTTGTCGTCCTGGTCCCGTCCTCGGTCCTTGTCCTTGCCCCTCTCTCGGTCCTTGTCCCGGGCCTTGTGGCGTCGGCTGCGGTCTCGCTCTCTGCTGTGGCTCCTCTTGCGGCTGTGGCTGCGGTTGCGTCTGGTCCGAGAGTGAGACCTGCGAGTCGTCGTGAAAAAACATGCATCATTACTGGGGAGGTGTTAACGATAAATTGCCCTACTTAACTGAGCCAAAGTGCAGTAACTACGATTTTGGACACACTGACCTTTTTGTGTATCCCAAAAGGTCAAGTTAGTCTTTGTGATTTTAGGGTAAAAAACAATTACCTCAAGAACAGATAAAGTTAAATTAGATGTGTACATTCTTCATGAAAACACACCAACACAACAAGGTCAGCAGTGGCTGTCCTGTCCAAAAAGTGTAATAGAAGTCTGTTTTAGGTTACCGTTTTCAATGAATGGTTGGATTTATAGCTTCAATCTTAAAACCAGAAATACACTGAAGCCTATTAGTGACCAGTGCACCGCCCTCAGGGTGAGATTACCCAAGATTAAAAAAAACTGTTGTCGATCCAGCTATCAAACGGCTAAATAGATTACCAGGCAAGAGAATACTTCATGCACCATGTATTTGACATATAACTTCACTTAAGTCGCCACACGGAGGTGTTAAAGTTATAATGAGCCCAACTCGGCATGCATACGTTTGTATGTGTGTCTCTGATGGTTCTAATCAAATAGAAGCTGTATATACATACATACTGCACACACACACACACACACACACACACACACACACACACACACACACACACACACACACACACACACACACACACACACACACACACACACACACACACACACACACACACACACACACACACACACCCCCCCCCCCCCCCCCCCCCCCCCCCCTTGTTGTCTGTATTTTGTGTTGTTGCTGCAAACTAAATGCCCTCTGGGTTAACAATAAAGACAAAACTGAACAACTTCATTAATCCATTTTGGGCGGGAACCCCTTTTGGTGTTTTAAGCATTATGTTATACTTTATATAATGAAAAACAGCAGATCTACAAGCTCATAGCTGCTATTTTTGAAAAATCGTTAAAATGTGCCTCAAATCTTTCAGAAAATTGTCATGATTTAGAAGACTTTTTTTTTTATTTCGAAGTCAGGCCTAAATGGGTTAAAGTGTTCATCCTTTCATAAACTAACAACGTGAGAGCCTATTAAAACGGTTTAAAACAGGTAGGTTGCTCACATGGACTCCCTTGCTGGTGCTGGACAATAGGTAGATACAATGTAAGAGAGAGAAGTCCACACACAGCTCAGCTCCACAGCGTTTAATTTATTTTTTAAACACCGGCATTCACAAACACTTAAGATTTCCTTTTTATTTCCTCCAATTTTCTGGGGATTTGGGACATTATTTCTCTGCTTAAAGAATGTTGTGTGCCCTGCCACACTCTGGAATATAGTTTATGGATTGGGACAAGCTCAAATAAACAATCTGCAATGTGTATATGAGCCCACACAGCCGGGCTCCATTTCACTGCCCCTTTATTTATTTATTTGATTCGATTTTTGATCTTTATGACATTGATAAACTCTGTGTGCTGTGTGTGTGTGTGTGTGTGTGTGTGTGTGTGTGTGTGTGTGTGCACGCACGCACGCTGCATGCGTGCGTTTGTGCATGCGTGCGTGCGTGTACAGACAGCTGGTTAGAGAGACTTGTTGTGTTTTGTTTTTTCCTATCTTTTGTCGTCGTTTTAATGACTATGCTGCTGCAATGTCAATGGAGCCGAACAAAAGTCATGTTTACAATTACTATTAAGTGTACCTGTACACAAGATGTAAGAATAAAGAGAACCTTAAAGATGGAGTGCCACGATTTTTTTCCACCCTAAAACAGCACATCAGGTATTATTATAATATAAGGAGGAAGAACTTTTCCCAAAAAGTGTACAGTATTTGTTAAAATCATGCTTTTATGTGGACACGCCCACCAGTTCATTAAGTATGCCTGGTTTGCCTGGTGGGTGGTGATGGGTGGTGATCCACCTGAACTGAAGCCGCACCCACAGCTGTAGCTAAAGGGGGAGGGGTTAGGGGAGGGGCTGATAATGTGATGTCACTATATTACTGTTTATTTCATTGGCCCGTTTGACTGTCAAGGGTTCAGCCTCCAGGAAGAAACCCTAAATACAAAGTTAATACACCATTGTATATAAAAACAACTCCAGGGTGTCTAATGAAGTAGTCACCTCATAGACACATGAAAAAACATCTTTAAACCTTGTAGTGCTCATAAAGCCATGCACCAATGCTTGAACTACAGCCCTCTGATCGTCCATATATTGCTAATTTTAATTTTACTCTTTTTGTAACGAAATAATTTTTGTTTAAAAGGTTATCTTTTAACAACTTTTAACTTGGTGGCCCTATTTGGGGAATGCCGTTAAAGGTGGGACGGCAAAAAAAGAAAAAGTTTTCAAACATTTCCAAAAATGGCTAATATACAAACCCATTTCATTGCGACACCTTGTGAGCTTGTACAGTACATGAACTATTTTTTATAAAATGTATGTATTCTCTTTTTATTTGTGTTGGTTTCGTTTTTCTAATCGTTTTTTTCATCGGTATGTCTGGCCTCGTTCAGGCTCTAGTCTCACAGATGCACTGCGCACACACACACACACACACACACACACACACACACACACACACACACACACACACACAGGGTTTGATGTGGCCAATTAGAACCAGGTTCTGAGAACAGTATTGATCCTGACACTGGCCCTCTGGTCAAAGTGGTCATAAGGTGATTTACACTGTGAGATTTACACCATTACTTATGACAGACGCGCACGCACGGACGCACACACACACACACACACACACACACACACACACACACACACACAAATTAAAAATACAATAATGACACGTAATCTGTTCATGTCTTGTATTAATTTGGACAAAGCATGTTAAATCATACAGAATGTATGTGCGTGCGTGCGTGCGTGCGTGCGTGCGTGTGTGAAAGTGAGAGTGAAAGTGTGAGTGCGTGCGATGCGATGCGTGCCAGAGAGAGATAGTTGATGTGAAAGCCCCCAGTAGGTTATCACCAGAGACACAGTTATTCTCCATCATCTATCACTTTATTGATTTGTCTATAAAAACAGTCAAACCTGCTGTCCGGAAGCTTTATCTACCTCCCCCCACCCCCACCCCACCACCCCCTTTATTAGTTTGCAGTTTGGGACGTCCAAAAGCTGTCTCTCCCCTGATGGAAAACTAATCATGTTCCTCCCGATGCCCTGTCACAGCAACAACAGAGACAACACCACACACACTGACAACCGTTGAAATCAGTGAGGCCGCTGGCTACTCTGATGAGCACAGCACAGCACAGCGCACCATTTCAACTTCACTTTTATTCCGACATACATGGAATGAAGACAAATCAAATCTGATGACTGAAACCTTTTGTCAGGCCTGACAAGTCCTGATGTGTGATTTGTGGAACGGGCGTGAAAAGGCTAGAAAAGCTAGAGGTGGGATCAAGGCAGCACTGTGTATGCCTTGATCCCGCCTCTAGCTGCCGCTGATTGGCCAGGCCGTTTTGTGGCCGGAGCATCAAGTCTGCCTGAGAGTTCCCAGATGGGAGCAGGAGGGGGGAACCCAGTGTACTCTCTGCTGCCCCATCTGGCGGAGTCAGGTTCGTGAAAAGGAGCCGTGCTGCACACTGACGCAGGGCTTCTCAATGTTTGTGGCTGGGGACCCCCGGAAATGTTTTGGCCATGTCTCGCCATGGTTAACCCATTTTTGGCGGGAACCCCTTTTGGTGTTAGCATTATGTTATGCTTTAGCTATTGAAAAATAGCAGATCTACAAGCTCATAGCGCGCCACCGAGTGGCGCGCTACGAGCTTGTATGTCTGCTATTTTTGAAAAATCGAAGAACCACTGACATAGAAACATAGCTTTTTCAGAAAACTGTCAGGATGTAGAAGACATTTTTAGAATCTGATCTCAGGTCAAAATGGGTTAATATATGTTTTGTATCAAAATCTGCAAAGTAACAAGTAACTATAAAGGACAAATTGTAGGGGAGTAAAATAAATACATGCGTTAGTTTAACTTAGTTACTTTCACGGACAGAGTGGTATTCCGACGGCCGACGCATCGCCATTCCGACTCTGTGGCTTGGGAATGGAATGGCGATACGTCGGAATAGTGGGCTTGGGAATGCTGGTGTGTAAGCGTTACTTTCCACCACTGCCCTCCCTGCAGTGGAGCTGGTCTGGAGACATGTGGCACTCTGAAACCACAGGGAAAGCAGCTGCTTCTGGTATACCCTCATCTCCAAAATGACTACGGTGTTATGAAACGGGCTTTTCACTCAACATGACAGCGGTCTTAACACATTTAGGCCTGACGTCGAAATTTAAAAAAATGTCTTCAAAATCTTTTTCTGAAATACCTCATGTTTCTGTATCAGTGGTGCTCAATATTTCATGTCAAGGACCCCAAAAATGATATGTAATATGCCTCCGTCCCCCCATCTGAAAATATGTTGTTCCAGGGACCCCAACCCAGAAGCAAAGAATTGAGTTAAAATGTTCACTCTGTAATAATATATATTCAAAGATTTGAGGCACATTTTCACGATTTTTCAGTAATAGCAGACCTACAAGTTCATAGCGCGGCACTCGGTGCCGCGCTATGAGCTTGTAGATCTGCTATTTTTCAATAGCTAAAGTATAACATAATGCTAGAAACACCAAAAGGGGTTCCCGCCCAGAATGGGTTAACCCCCGAAAATGACGTTTGGCTTTGCGTGTTTATTTGAGGTTAACCACTTCAGCCTACTGGGCTGATTTTGTAGTTTGCTTCCAGTTCAGGTTAAAAAAACGACAGCGGATTTAAATCATGGCAGGCTAGTAAGCAACGCAGCTGCAGCCAATCAAATGGATGGTAAACAGGAGGAGTGGGCACCGCAATGTAAAATGGCTATTTGGCCAAAAATGTAAAAAAAATAAATATTTGGAAATATTTGTAAAAAATAAATTGTAACAAATACATGATTAGAACATGCTTGAACATTCAGCAATTAACACATTTAGGCCTGAGATCAGATTCTAAATATGTCTTCTAAATCCTGACAGTTTTCTGAAAAAGCTGTTTCTATGTCTGTCGTTCTTTGATTTTTAAAAAATAGCAGATCTACAAGTTCATAGCGCGGCACTCGGTGCCACGCTATGAGCTTGTAGATCTGCTATTTTTCAATAGCTAAAGCATAACATAATGCTAACACCAAAAGGGGTTCCCGCCCAAAATGGGTTAAGGTGTAATATTTGTACAATTGCTACACATTGCTATAAAACCTGTACAGTATATACAATCATTTTGGGGCATAAACAAGTTTATATGTTGAAGGTTAAATTTAAGTCTGATAAAACTAAAAGTATGATGTACCGTGCATGTTCAAATCATGTATACTTTACATTACTAACTTTTAACATTTTGGACAAAATGGCCCACTGTGTTAGATGTAGGTGTGCCCAGAGCCATGGATGTGCCAATGTGCAAGCACAGACAGTAGCTGACAGTGTCAATGCCCCTTGGCCAAACCTAAACCTAATACAGCCATTATTATTTGCAGCTGCGTTGCTTACATCACAGTGTACAATACAGACAGACTTTAACTAGAAAACTAAACTATAAAATCAGCCTGGGGATTCATCCCCCTTTAATGGACTGTAGTGTATGTATGAACCACTGTTGGTGGTGGAAAAAAATGATATAGGGCGCTACGGCTTTAAGAAATGTAGGCGGGCTCAAACCGGTCAAACGTTGTTGAGCGTAAGCAGGAAGCCACAGAGTGACAATAGAGGGTATGCGCGTGACATCATCATCATACCCGGAAGTTATGTGGGAACGCCTACTGAGTGGCAAAAAGAAAAATCGAAGAACGACTGACATAGAAACATAGCTTTTTCAGAAAACTGTCAGGATGTAGAAGACATTTTTAGAATCTGATCTCAGGTCAAAATGGGTTATGGCTTTTGGGGAATTCTATTTTGAGGTTTCAGTCTAAAACGGAAGGCTGTGTGCTTCTGAACCAATCAGAGCGTTGCATCCCTTCAGGCTATGGGACAACAACTCTTCGATGCTGAAGTTGTTTACAAAACATTATAAGTCAGATACAGAGCATGCACCTACTACGTGGCATATTTCTAACCTAGAATGTTTTCCGAATCAGATACATATTTTAGCATGCTGATTAAGTTTAAAATGAGTAATACACTGTCTGGATGTCATCTTAAATGAACAGTAGTTATGTAATCAAAATCAGCTGTGTTTGGAAGAACGTGCAGCGATGGGAATCAAACAACAGGTGAATGAAATCAAGATACTTTTTTATTCATTATTCATGCGAGCACGTCATGATGACCCGTCATCAAGCATCACGTTTTTGTTCAAAGGAAGTCATTGATTTTTATGGACTTTTGATATAAAATACACACAAATGGAAATTTTCCCATTGGTTTGGCATCCATTGTTAGGTATGTCCATATGATGACCACTGATATGCTCTAAAAAAGTGTGAAAAATGTTTTCATTTCACTATGTTTTTAAAAGCCTAGGACAATATGAAATTGTTGCTCTCGGGCAGTAGACCTCGTATCTTTTCGTAAACGAATGCCCTACTTCGTCATACTATTACTACAGTGTCGCACAAAAGTAGCATAAAATAGCAGATTTTTGCTATTTTGTTTTTGCCATTTCTTCATTTGAATCCTGAAAAAGTACAATTCTAGGACATACGAGGTTTCCCACCGACTGCGCTGGTGGTCAGCGATACAGATCTGATCCATAAGTGGGGGCAGCACACAAACCGATTGGCACAAACCGAGTCTCTGATCGGAGTCTTTCAGTGTGACAACATCCATCATTGGCCCAGACACATGCCTCGGTACGGGCCAACAGTATGCTACAGTATGTGTGCTGCTGACAGCGCCTTGCATATGTTTGCAATCAACACTACATGTGTGCAGAAATAGGAGACAGTCACAGCAGCGTTCCAGGCCCTGGCCTCATATTTGTAGCCAAGCGACTTGTGGCCAGGAGCAGCAGATGTAATAAACACAGCCTCTCTCTTTCTCTCTCTCTCTCTCTCTGTGTGTGTGTGTGTGTTTCTCTCCCATTCTATCCATCTCCCTCTCTCTCCCTCTCTCTCTGTCTCTCTCAGAAGGCGGAGAAAAACAGTGCACTTCTGGGGGGGTGTGCAGGCAAATTAAATTTACTGTAGTTAACCCATTCAGGCCTGACGTCGAAATTTAAAAAAAAAAGTTTTCTAAATCATGACAATTTTCGGAAATATTTGAGGCAAATTTTATTTTTTTATTTTTTCAAAAATAGCAGACCTACAAGTTCATAGCGCGCCACTCGGTGGCGCGCTATGAGCTTGTAGATCTGCTATTTTTCCATAGCTAAAGCATAACGTAATGCTAACACCAACAGGGGTTCCCGCCCAAAAGGGGTTAATAGAGTGAGGTCTATGCTGCTAGATGTCAATTTCCTGACCAAGTCCTTCCCCTTGGAGAATGATTAGCTAATTTGAGGCAGTGGATAAATGGCCTAATGCAGGACAGCGCACAGATAAACAGACACAGTCGGACCCCATGCCAAGTCCTCGGCTGCTTTACATTTTCCGCGCCGCCTTATTATCTCGAGGGAAAATGGGTCCCCCTATGGCCTAAACATATTTTCATTTCTATTAAAAGGGGCCTTCGCCCGACACCCCCCCAAACACACACACACACACACACACACACACACACACACTCTTCCCTCCCTCCTCTCCCTCAGCCAGCGCCTTCCCGCCCTCCCTCCCTCCCCTCTCCCTCCGTTCGCTTTCCCAATCCATTAAATCGCCGCTCTGCAATTGGCCGGGGCCATTTTCCCGGTGAATTATCAATAGAGTAATTACGCTGCATGTTGGGAGCTGGGCTGAGGCTTATCGGCCGCTGACCCCCCAGTGTGCGGCAGGATATGATCCCTCGCCACGGACCTATTGGGGTAATTATGTGGCCGGGTGTGAAGCTGGATGGTGTGTTGCCCTTATCAGTCTGTATTCTATTTCTGCTAAACACGGTTTTCATTGAAAATTGGACGTTAATGGCAGCCACATGATACCACTAGTGTTGGATTCAGGCGGAGCGTCTCCACTGGAATTCGAGCCGGAGTTAAATCATTATTCCTGCTACGTAGGCTTGGGGATGTAGGCATCATGAGCTACTATACCCCTCCCTGGAGCAGCCGGACGCGCACGCACACACACACGCATTACTATACTTGTGAAGACATCAACATTTTAGGATGGCAATTTTACAACGGCCCTCTCTCGGAATTTTACCGGAATTTGTCGATCTACAAACTCGCAATGTGTAGCGATGCACTGTGAGCTTGTAGATCTATAATTGTCAGTGTGCGACACACTGGCACGCAAACCAATTATAAATCAAGCATGACCTGACCTCTAAACGTATAATCCTAACTTGAATCTTTTCCCAATGTTTAATTTGAACCATGAGCACAACCATCTCGCCTGTGAGTACCAGACAGTATAAAAATAATTGTCAAAATGTCTTATTTCTCAAAATGTACTAAGCTTGGGTGGGGGGGCATTTGGCCCTCCAAATTATAATAATACAAGCATACACACGTACACACAGTCACACCGCATTGCCTGTTCCCTTTACTCCACTCTCATCTTTCCACCAGTTAACCCATTTTGACCTGAGATCAGATTCTAAAAATGTCTTCACATCCTGACAGTTTTCTGGAAAAGCTATGTTTCTATGTCAGTCGTTCTTCGATTTTTCAAAAATAGCAGACCTACAAGCTCGTAGCGCGCCACTCGGTGGCGCGCTATGAGC
Organism: Electrona antarctica; assembly: GCF_951216825.1. Taxonomy (NCBI): domain Eukaryota; kingdom Metazoa; phylum Chordata; class Actinopteri; order Myctophiformes; family Myctophidae; genus Electrona; species Electrona antarctica. Next base: position 11,911,987 of record NC_136792.1, on the reverse strand, counting down.
TTGTAGATCTGCTATTTTTCAATAGCTAAAGCATAACATAATGCTAACACCAGAATGGGTTAACCCATTCTGGGCGGGAACCCCTTTTGGTGTTTATAGCATTATGTTATAGAGCGTCGCAGTCCCGCCCCCTACCAGGGCCCAGGAAATTATTCCCCGTTCATTTTCCTCATAGACTTTTCAAAAAGTATTTATTTAAAGACCTTTTAAGCCTCGTACAAAGCCAACTCTTGACAAATCATGACAACAAACAGAATTTTTTGGGCCAAAAAAAGAATTAGAAAGAAGAAAAAAAACAGCAGGTTACAACACTTTTTTGTTGTTTTTCTTCTTTGTAATTATTTGTTTGGTCCAAAATATTGTGTTTGTTGTCATGATTTGTCACAACTCGAGTTGGCTTTGTCTGTGGCGTAACCGTCTTTAAATAAATACTTTTTGAAATGTCTATGGGGAAAATGCATTGGGAATCATTTCCTGGGCCTGGCGTCGTCATGACAGGGGGCGGGACTGCGACGCTCTATACTTTAGCTATTAAAAAATAGCAGATCTACAAGCTCGAAGCGTGGCACCGAGTGCCTCGCTACGAGCTTGTAGGTCTGCAATTTTTGAAAGATTGTGACAATGTGGCACAAATCTTTGAATATATATCCTTTCAGAACGAACATTTTTAACTCAAATCTTTGCTTCTGGGGGGTCCCTGGAACAACATATTTTCAAATCGGGGTCGGTGGCCAAATACACATAATTCTGGGGGTCCTTGACATGAAATATTGAGCACCACTGATATAGAAACATAGGTATTTCAGATACCCATTTTCAGGTAACTGTCAGGATTTAGAAGACATTTTAAAAATTTCGACGTCAGGCCTTAATGATGGACTATGAGGGACACTCTCATGCATCCCCTGCTGTCTCCCCCATGAAATGTAAGCTTACCATAATCACAGTAAACATGATCATGTCATGTTCAAGGGCTTTGTGTGTGTGTGTGTGTGTGTGTGTGTGTGTGTGTGTGTGTGTGTGTGTGTGTGTGTGTGTGTGTGTGTGTGTGTGTGCGCGCGCTGATACACTCATGGGCATATCGAAGGTTGTCCGATATGGATATTTCGAGGACGATACCATTTCAGATATTTTGGAGAACAAGAAGGCTGCAGAAATTAACTAAATCAACAAAATCATATTTATTTTCTCTCTCTGTCTGCGGAAGATTCCGGTATTCATAATGAATGTAGCGACCCCGTATAAGAGTCGTATAACTTACCAGGTACCTCCTTTTTTTATATTTGCAGCTCCGTTCGGCTATGCGAGCCTATGGAGTTCCATGGACCAAACCAGCTACTCACCCTTTAGTTACTTTCTCTAAAAAAAACTGCAGGTCTGTCCAAAGGTCAAGTTTCTATAATTTATAAAGATCTAACACAAAGATGTACTTCGTTAATACCCGTTATCCAATCTTGGAGCACAGACTTGGGATTAGAACATCATCAATCTATCAATTGGACCAGAGTTTGGGGAAATATTATTATGGCATCACGAAACCCAAATCATCAGCAGATTCATTTCAATTTTGTCCATAAAACATATCTAACCCCCCAGAAAGCTTATAGAATGAGACGTGCTATTTCACCAAACTGTACACTGTGGGAATGCCCAACAGTCAAAAGTACACATAACTCATTATCTATCTAAAGTATTACAAAAACATATTCCCTGTTGTCCTAAATTATTGCTCCTTAATGATGATTCTTTAACTTTAAGTATTGTTCAGAGACGATTCTGGCTGGCAGGAAGTACCGCTGCAAAATAAATGTTGGCACTGCGATGGCAAGCTCCACATTCTGCCCTTTAATCACTGGAAACAGTTACTAACTGATGTTGTAACAATGGAGCTTTCTACAGCTAGATTGAATGGTAAAGCAAAGCAAAGTTACTATATTTACCCAGGGTATCTGGGCTAAGCTCAAGAACTTGTTTCCAGCCAAGCCCTGCTCATAGAACATTTCATGGTAGTGGTTCAATGCCTTGCTCAAGGGCACTTCAGCGGTGGTAATTTTAACGTGTCGGACCGCTGATTAGAACTGGCGACCTTCCGGTATCAAGACCGCTCCGCAATCCGTTAGGCCACCGTTCGGCCACCGCTGCCACCGCTGCCACACTCATGGTGCAAACTATCAAACAATAGATAGCTGGAACCATATTCTCTATCAAGTTAGGACCTCTACTATATAACTAGCATGACATATATAACTAATTATATCTGTATAATCCCTTTTATTTTTTATTTTTTTTGGTCTTTGTTGAAATCTTTGCTCATATCTTTTTCTTTTCAGGCCTATGACGGGGTGGGTTGGGAGGGATTAATTTATTGTTATTTATTTACAATTTGTTTTGATATATGTTTATGTTGCATTTAATTGTTATAATCATTACTATATATATATATATATATATATATTTTTGTCAACGGTGGTTGGTGCAGGGGTTTGGGGGTAGGATTTTTTAAAATGAGGCAAGGGGCAAGCCACTGATTGCAGTAGGCAAATAATTTGAATTACGCTTTGTGTCCATTCTCTTTGTATGCCTGTACCTTACATCCAAAAAATGAAATAAAAATGCATCCAAAAAAATATAAATGAATGTAGCGACCCCTAAAAGTCATTTTATTACACTATGCCTTTCATGCATGCCTTATTACACATGCCTTTCATTCCAGACAGGCATGTTTATTTTATTTCTTTACCACACTGTACATGTAAAGCCCTTTACTTGGTAGTGGTTGACATGTATTATGCATGTCGGGGAAAAATAAGTATAACAATTGTAACAACAATGTGCATAATTATCTATTTTGAAACGGATGAAAACTAAATTGTGAGCTCAGGGTTGCTTCACTGCTTTTTGCAGATGATGATGGTCCTGATGGCACCATGATCGGTCCGAGACCTTCAGCTCTCACTGGATCGGTTCGCAGTCGAGTGTACGGAGGCTGGGATGAGGATCAGCAGCTCCACATCTGAGGCCATGGTTCTCAGCAGGAAACCGATGGACTGTGCAGTCCAAGTAGGGAATGAGACACTACCCCAGGTGAAGGAGTTTAAGTACCTCGGGGTCTTGTTCACGAGTGAGAGGAGGACGGAGAAGGAGATCAGCCGGAGAATCGGAGCGGCAGGGGCAGTATTGCAGCCGCTGTACCGCACTGTGGTGACGAAAAGAGAGTTGAGCCAGAAGGCAAAGCTCTCTGTCTACCGAGCAATAGAGAGCTGAGCCAGAAGGCAAAGCTCTCTGTCTACCGAGCAATCTTCGTTCCTACTCTCACCTATGGTCATGAAGTGTGAGTCATGACCGGAAGAATAAGGTCGCAGATACAAGCGGCCGAAATTAGTTTTCTCAGACGGGTGGCTGGCATCTCCCTTAGAGAGGGTGGGAGGTTCAGTTACGGGTGGCTGGCATCTCCCTTAGAGAGGGTGGGAGGTTCAGACGGGTGGCTGGCATCTCCCTTAGAGAGGGTGGGAGGTTCAGACGGGTGGCTGGCATCTCCCTTAGAGAGGGTGGGAGGTTCAGTTATCTGGCATCTCCCTTAGAGAGGGTGGGAGGTTCAGTTACGCGAGAGAGACTCGGAGTAGACCCGCTTCTTTGCTTGGAAAGGAGCAAGCATAGGTGGTTCGGGCATCTAGTAAGGACCAGATGGGGGGGATTACATCTCAACACTGGCCTTGGAACGCCTCGGGATACCCCAGGAAGAAGTTACTAATGTTGCTCTGGAGAGGGAAGTCGCGTGCTCGCTGCTGGAACTGATCTGCTGATTTTGAATAACGCAAAAATGTAACATGACGCAGATGCTTTCCCAGTTTTAATGGGTAATGTCAAAAGCTTTTTTAACCACAAATCAACCATTTATGTTGTGAGGCCCAGTAAAATTGTCCTCAAAAAATCTAATTTCGCAAATTGTCCTATACTTGGGGGAAAACTATGTCCCTCGCAAGTATAGTTATGCAAGTGTACACACACACACACACACACACACAAACACACACACACACACACTAAACTGCACATGCACACATGGCCCCAGCAGCACTACAAACAGAATCTTGACGGACGACATTCACAAGCAATGAGACAGATTGAAAAAGAAAAAGAAAACGGTCGCATTGAAAGTGAGGAGAAGCCCATATTTGAGGAACTTCATTAAAGCCTCGTTCCCCGCCGAGTTCTTTCCAGAAGACAGAGCACACAGACAGCGGCGTGCCGCGCAGAGCAGTTTCCACCATTCAAGTTAAAAGTCAACTATCCCTTTTTTCTGCTCATCTCAATGTTTTTTTCTTTTTTTTGTGTCCTCCCTCTCTCTCTCTCTCTCTCTCTCTTAACCCATTCTGGACGGGGACCCCTTTTGGTGTTTTAACTAAGCATTATGTTATACTTTAGCTATTGAAAAATAGCAGATCTACAAGCTCATAGCGCGCCACCGAGTGGCGCGCTACGAGCTTGTAGGTCTGCTATTTTTGAAAAATCGTGAAAATGCGGCACACATTTATTTTTATTTATGTATGTATTTATTTGACAGGGACAAAGCTCATTAATCAACATGTCAGTTTTCACCTCAATGTAAATGGGCCAGAGTTAGCCAAAGCTAAATTTCACCTGTAGTCCCTGGGCAGGCTCTTAAAAAAATTAATGATAAAAAGAACATCTTCATCAACATCTTTGAATATATATTCTTTCAGAAGACTTTATTTCTTATTTCGACGTCAGGCCAAAATGGCTTAAAAAGCACCTTGTGAGTGAAGGCACTGTGCATTTCCTGCTGCCAAAAGACGTGCAAAACAGCTGTTCCTCCCGACGAAACGCTGCCTCGTCGAATGAACGGAATGCAAATATGTTAACCGTCCAGAATTTATTACTTTTGAGTGCTCTTCAAACGCGACGGCAGACACAAGTTTAATTTATGATATTCCTCTAATTATGAGAGCTGTTGAAATCATTTCCCAAGCTGCAATGAACACCACCCCCCCCCCCCCCCCCACCCCCTCCCCACCAGCCAACCCCCCCTCCCCATGCAGCTACATTATCAGTTTCCTCCGTGCACTGGCACGCACCACACACACACACTTATACTACACACACACACACACACTCGTGCACACAAAGCTCACACCCACACAAAGTAAAACACACACACACACATGACAAGAAAGTGCTGCAAAGTAGCTGATTGCTAGCACAATTAACACAGCAAAGACAGAGCATGAAAGGCTCCTCACGATGTTTTTCTCCTCCCGTTTTCCCTCCACTTCATAAAAGTAATGTTTAGATTTGTCGTAATCTCCAGTTTGCTTTCAAAATTGCCTCCCAACACAAACATCTGCAATGTTCTGCATGCTAGCGCTGTGAAGCCAAAATGAGACCCGCGTAGCCCACCCACACACACACACACACACTCACACACACACACACACACACAAGCCAAAAGGTCAAGTCATTTAACAGAGTTCAAAAGCGTTCAAAGACGCCTCAGATCTATATGAACCTATGACAGCCAGCCAACGAGAAAAAGATCACTTTCTACATCAAGATGTGGTGCGTCTGTCTGTGTGTCTGTGTCTGTGTGTGTGTGTGTGTGCGTGCGTGTGCGCGCCACGATTAGCCGATGTGATGTCTCCATTTGCCCATATGCCCGGTGTCACTCAGCCGGCTCGCCGCAATCCTAAACTGAGCCGTCTGGTGAGCGCGGCGCCCTTTGACCTCCATACCGCCACGGCCCCAAGTGACGCCCATTAGCAGCTGGAGCAGAGGTGGGGGGGGGGGGGTCGTGGCAGGCCCCTGGCCCGGCCCAGCCACCCAAAACAGAAGGTCAAGTGGAGGTCACTCACAGACTAGGTGCTAACTCGCCAACTCACTCACAGACACACATGCAATTGAACCCTACTTTTACCCACCACCCCCCACCCCCACCACCACCACCCCAAAAGATTGATGAAAGTTTGGCAGGAGAGGAGAGAGGGGGGAGGGGGAGGGGGCTGGAAGAATTACTTATGCAGGTTTAGGAGAGCGTTGATAACGATGTTCAACCTGTCTGGTGAACGATCACAGCAGGGGAAACTACACAAAATCCCACATCGTTAGAGCATAGAATAATTGCTTAAATCCTTTTTTTGGCGAAATCTCTGGCATTTTTGCCTGACTCTACGTCTCCTAACACTGCTGCTTCTTTGTGCCGTATTCCCTACATCACATCAGAATACCTGTTATACATTCCTAACAGGACTTGGGCAGAAATGCTTTTTATTGCCTACGTCACATCAGAATGCGTGTTACATTCCTAACAAGACTTGGGCAGAAATGCTTTGTATTGTCTATGTCACATCAGAATACCTGTTACAAAATACATTCCTAACAGGACTTGAGCAGAAATGCTTTGTATTGCCTACGTCACATCAGAATGCGTGTTACATTCCTAACAGGACTTGGGCAGAACTGCTTTTAAGCCAACTTTATGACTTTGAAGATGAACATGTAACCAGCATTCTGATGGTTGTTACAGGATGAATAAATCAGCAGGCAAAATGAGTTGGGTATTTTTCCGGAACGGAAGGGGGGGGGGGGCTTACAGAGTAAAAGCAGCCATAGCTTCCCGGCAACCCGAGCTTCTATTTTGAAAGAAATCCCGGCGCCGATTGTGTTAACACTAATTATGCTAAGGACATGGGAATCAAAACCATGGGGTGCTACTGCTAAGGACGTGTATAGGCGTCCTAAGGTCTCTTTTTTTATATTAAAAAAATATATATATATATTCTGCAGTGTACTCCTAGCGCAGTGCATGTGCACTGCCGTTCACTTCCTTGTTTACGGCTCCAAAAGAATGGCTCGTAACTCCTAATCTAGGGAACTCTACATGGTTTTGACCAGAAGGACAATGTTCTGTCCTCATTTCTGACTTCAGCATGCATCTTGTTGGGAACAGCCTATAAACGCTTCTAGAGAGACTTTAGCGTGACCAGTGTGAAGTAAGAACGGAAGATTAATTAATGCCTAAACTATGATCACGGATCATCACGCTATATGAAAGTGAATCCATCGCTCGTCGAAGCACAGCCTAGAATGAGGATGTGGCTCAAATATGGCAGGCTATCACTTCCGCGGCGGGCGGAAGTGACCCGTCTTTGTAAGCTAATAACGCAGATTTCTCTGGCACTAGCGCCACGCTCTGGCCTGGAGGGCTGGGGGATAACATGTTAAAGGGGAAACAATAGCGGTGAAGCTCAACGCGTCAGATGGCGACACATAGTTAGCCTATCGGTCCATCCTTGTCGGTAAGCGACACCACTGTGTGCGACAGACTATAACTTACACACGAGAGACGAGGACATGAAAGTAGAGGTGTAGACAAATGGAGTGAGGGGGGGCGGGTTTAAAAAATCGTTTAAAAGGCAGGAGAGGATAAAAAAAAGGAGCGAAAAGGACTGAGGCTCAAGGAGCAGACAGTCACGCTTTCACATCAAGCTGGCTCCAATTAGCAGGTGTGCTCTCAGTCTCTCTCTGGTCAGAGATGATGGGGTTTCCCCCCCCCCCCCCCCCTGCCTTTTATACACATGTATTTATGAAGTGGTATGAGATCTGAGGGCCCTTACCATAACAGCCTTTTATTGTCTAAATGTGGACGGCTCGGCCCCCGTGTGCTTAAGCCATTTTGGACTGAGGTCGATAAAAAAAAAATGGCTTCAAAATCCTAAAATGTTTCTGAAAAACCCATGTTTCTATGTGTCAGTGGTGCTCAACCTTTTTCATGTCAAGGACCCCCATAATGATCTCTATTGGGCCATGGAACCCCATCTCAAAATATGTAGTTCCAGGGACCCCCCCAGAAGCCAAATTTTAGTTAAAAATGTTCGCTCCGAAATATATATTCAAAGATCTGCGCCACATTTTCACGACTTTTCAAAAATAGCAGACCTACAAGCTCTTAGCGCGCCACTCGGTGGCGCGCTACGAGCTTGTAGATCTGCTATTTTTCAATAGCTAAAGCATAACATAATGCTTAAAACACCAAAAGGGGGTTCCCGCCCAAAATGGGTTAAGTGATTTAGGGACCTCACAACTCAGGTATAAGAAAAATCATAAACGCTGAGACAAACCATGTGGGTGGAGGACTGTAAAAAGAAGAGAAGAGAAAGAAAAAAAAAGCTCAGAGGTAACGGGCCCCGACAAAAAGCAGACACACATTCCACTACTAAAGGGAAACTACACTTAATTAAACACCGGAGTCACAATTGAAATACCGCCCTGTAAAACACAACCTCACAGTCGGACTAGTACACGCACGCACACACCATTAGCTTCACTGCCACTACACGGTGGAATGAAATAAAGTTGTCTTCTGATAAAAACAGCTAGGCTTTGTCCCATGAAGAAGTTTCTACAAACATAAATGTGTTTCTTTATGAGCTGCCATCACAGAGAGGACAAGGAGAGAGTGAGAGAAGTAGAGGTATAGGGAGAGAGAGATCAAGAAATGGGAGAGGAAAAACACTTCTCTGTCTGATATAAAAAAATAAAATAAAAATACGTGTCCAATACATCTGTCATTCCACATAATCTAAGTGCCCCGCGTGTTTTTTAAAGCCTGGAGAATATGGCTGGAACGGGTAAGAAACTTTTAATTTGAACAACAAGATTTGGGAAGAGGCGTCACTCGACCGGTATAATATGAGAGTTTTGCTCTATGGAAACTCCAGAATATTGTTAACAATCTTTTGAACTAGCCGTTGTAGATGTGAAATTAATCAAGATCCAGCAACTGCATCTGCTTACTATCCGTCACCTGAAATGTAATCAGACATAGTTTTTGTTGGATTCAAAGCCAGATCTTCCATGTGGAAAACCAAATATCTACCATACTACTCATAGGCCCACAACAGCCCTGCCAATCGGACTCAGCCCTATTTGGCAGGTTGTGTGTTGGACGGCCTGGCGAGTGGGAGACTGGGTAGGGGTTCAATCCCCACTCCTGTGCATCACTGCATACAGTATGGAACGGCCTGGCGAGTGGGGGACTGGGTAGGGGTTCAATCCCCACTCCTGTGTGTCGGACGGCCTGGCGAGTGGGGGACTGGGTAGGGGTTCAATCCCCACTCCTGTGTGTCGGACGGCCTGGCGAGTGGGGGACTGGGTAGGGGTTCAATCCCCACTCCTGTGTGTCGGACGGCCTGGCGAGTGGGGGACTGGGTAGGGGTTCAATCCCCACTCCTGTTGGACAGCCTGGCGAGTGGGAGACTGGGTAGGGGTTCAATCCCCATTCCTGTTGGACAGCCTGGCGAGTGGGGGACTGGGTAGGGGTTCAATCCCCACTCCTGTTGGACAGCCTGGCGAGTGGGAGACTGGGTAGGGGTTCAATCCCCACTCCTGTTGGACAGCCTGGCGAGTGGGAGACTGGGTAGGGGTTCAATCCCCACTCCTGTTGGACAGCCTGGCGAGTGGGAGACTGGGTAGGGGTTCAATCCCCACTCCTGTTGGACAGCCTGGCGAGTGGGAGACTGGGTAGGGGTTCAATCCCCACTCCTGTTGGACAGCCTGGCGAGTGGGAGACTGGGTAGGGGTTCAATCCCCACTCCTGTTGGACAGCCTGGCGAGTGGGAGACTGGGTAGGGGTTCAATCCCCACTCCTGTTGGACAGCCTGGCGAGTGGGAGACTGGGTAGGGGTTCAATCCCCACTCCTGTTGGACAGCCTGGCGAGTGGGAGACTGGGTAGGGGTTCAATCCCCACTCCTGTTGGACAGCCTGGCGAGTGGGAGACTGGGTAGGGGTTCAATCCCCACTCCTGTTGGACAGCCTGGCGAGTGGGAGACTGGGTAGGGGTTCAATCCCCACTCCTGTTGGACAGCCTGGCGAGTGGGAGACTGGGTAGGGGTTCAATCCCCACTCCTGTCGGACGGCCTGGCGAGTGGGAGACTGGGTAGGGGTTCAATCCCCACTCCTGTCGGACGGCCTGGCGAGTGGGAGACTGGGTAGGGGTTCAATCCCCACTCCTGTCGGACGGCCTGGCGAGTGGGAGACTGGGTAGGGGTTCAATCCCCTCCTGTGCATCACTACATACAGTATGGAACGTGTCTCAGCTATTTCTAAATGGCCTGATTGGCTGTGAGCCTTAACACATCAATTGCCCAAGACGTCTGTGGACGTCTTTGGTATTACCGCACGGGCAGAGCCCAAGACGTAAAATAAAAAATAAAATAAAAATACGTTTAATACGTGGAGCCAAAGTTTGTGTTTTCGCCATTGAGAATGCATTTGGCGTTTAAATTAAATAACTCAGAAACTATAAAACATTTCAAAGTAAAAAGTTCCAGCATGCGTCTCCATAAAAAATGTGAATGGATTTTCTAGGTGAAAGTGATTTTTGGGCAGTTTTGCGTGGGCTCTCAAAGTGTTAAAATGCCAGTGCCAAGTGGTTAATCTTGTTACAGTATGTGGGTTTACACACACATGTAATAATTGTGACAGGCCTAAGTAGGAACTGAATAAAAAAAGACCATACCATACAATAAAGATTCATATTGAATCCTGGGGGCGCCCGCTGGCCTAGTGGTCCAGGCGCATGCCAGATATAGGCTCTGGCCTAGTGGTCCAGGCGCATGCCAGATATAGGCTCTGGCCTAGTGGTCCAGGAGCATGCCAGATATAGGCTCTGGCCTAGTGGTCCAGGCGCATGCCAGATATAGGCTCTGGCCTAGTGGTCCAGGCGCATGCCAGATATAGGCTCTGGCCTAGTGGTCCAGGAGCATGCCAGATATAGGCTCTGGCCTAGTGGTCCAGGAGCATGCCAGATATAGGCTCTGGCCTAGTGGTCCAGGAGCATGCCAGATATAGGCTCTGGTCTAGTGGTCCAGGAGCATGCCAGATATAGGCTCTGGTCTAGTGGTCCAGGAGCATGCCAGATATAGGCTCTGGCCTAGTGGTCCAGGAGCATGCCAGATATAGGCTCTGGTCTAGTGGTCCAGGAGCATGCCAGATATAGGCTCTGGTCTAGTGGTCCAGGAGCATGCCAGATATAGGCTCTGGCCTAGTGGTCCAGGAGCATGCCAGATATAGGCTCTGGTCTAGTGGTCCAGGAGCATGCCAGATATAGGCTCTGGCCTAGTGGTCCAGGAGCATGCCAGATATAGGCTCTGGCCTAGTGGTCCAGGAGCATGCCAGATATAGGCTCTGGCCTAGTGGTCCAGGAGCATGCCAGATATAGGCTCTGGTCTAGTGGTCCAGGAGCATGCCAGATATAGGCTCTGGCCTAGTGGTCCAGGAGCATGCCAGATATAGGCTCTGGTCTAGTGGTCCAGGAGCATGCCAGATATAGGCTCTGGTCTAGTGGTCCAGGAGCATGCCAGATATAGGCTCTGGCCTAGTGGTCCAGGAGCATGCCAGATATAGGCTCTGGTCTAGTGGTCCAGGAGCATGCCAGATATAGGCTCTGGCCTAGTGGTCCAGGAGCATGTCAGATATAGGCTCTGGCCTAGTGGTCCAGGAGCATGCCAGATATAGGCTCTGGCCTAGTGGTCCAGGAGCATGCCAGATATAGGCTCTGGCCTAGTGGTCCAGGAGCATGCCAGATATAGGCTCTGGTCTAGTGGTCCAGGAGCATGCCAGATATAGGCTCTGGCCTAGTGGTCCAGGAGCATGCCAGATATAGGCTCTGGCCTAGTGGTCCAGGCGCATGCCAGATATAGGCACTGGCCTGACAGCGTGTCGCGTGTTCGAGTCCCGTTCATGACATCCTTTGCTGCATGTCTCTCCCCTTCTCTCTTTCCTGTCCGTCTTCACTGTGACTAGACTATCAATAAAGGCACAAAAGCAACAAAAAAAAATCTTAAAAAGAAAAAATGTAATCCTGATTAAATATATTAAATAACAAACTCAACACACTCCCTGAAGTTGAAATTGTTGAGAAAACATTGTTCTTGGATATATTTTAGAAATTATGCTATTTCTATTTCAATTAAATAATGGTGTGTCTTTCAAAGTGATATTGCTGCAGCAAAATGGCCACTGAATGGCTATTTGCCGAGTGATTCTTCATGCAGTTTTAGAATGCACTGAAACATCTAGTTTCATGGTTTTTAGTCTCTGCAGGTGAAATAACTTGCAGTCAAGGTGACATTGTTTTTTTAAACCCAAGCTTTTTTTCAACCCATAGCCTGAAGGGAGGATTGTGCTAGAATTGGCTAGTTTGTTGTTAGGCTAGTTGGCTGACCAATGGCACAGCTTTCATTTCATTCAGTTAACTCATTTAGTCACTTGGAGACATCCGTGTTAATAGGACAGGGCCCCACCTTGCGGTCTAGCCCCCCCCCCCAAAAAAAAACACATATGCAGTCCATAAAAACACATGTAGTCCATTAAAACATATGTAGTCCATTAAAACATATGCAGTCCATATTGTGACATCGGCTTTTACTGCTGATCAATCTGTCCCATTAGTTAGCTGTTCAGTCACAGACTGACCTGCAGGAAGGATGGACGAGGTCAAAGGGCATTCTCAGGGCGGCCACACACACACACACACACACCCAACACACACATGCGTGCCTGCGCAAAGTGCGCATGCACACACACTCTCTCTCTCTCACACACACACACACACAGAGCGTATTCTATTTCAATTCAGGAAAAGGATTGCCACCTACAGTATGACCTTTGTGGATGAAAAACTGTATAAGCAACTGCTGATGTGTCTACCATTTACACTGTATATTATGTCTTCAATGATCCTTCATTTTACACTAGGCTCTACACCAAATCTCTCCGACAAAAATAGACGATGTACAAGCTCACAACACGTAACATGAATGCTCTCCCCCAGAATAGAGACGCCAGGGTTCAATGCGAGTTATCATTTAACACCAAGCTATTGCTTAGTATTAAGCGATAAGCTCCGTGAGTTTGTTTAAGCCTGAAACACATTCATGGCCAACACAAGGTCCCAGACTTCCTCCCTCTTATCTTCAAAGGGAAATTATAGCTGATAAGACTACGGTCAACTTTCCTTTTCCCATTTTCTGTATAATTTCTTACACACAGAGCTGTTGGGGAGGGGACCACCTTGGTTGTTAATATTTATGTCATGAACCGGAAGACTGATTCGATTTGCTACAGTATGCACACCGTCGTGGGCGGAATTCAAATGTCACCACATATGGCATTCCGATGACATCAGTAGTAGTCGCACGACACGTCAGCAGGACCACAAGACAAGATTGACACACACACACACACACACACACACACACACACACACACACACACACACACACACACACACACACACACACACACACACACACACACACACACACACACACACACACACACACACACACACACACACACACACACACACACACACACACACACACACACACACACACACACACACACACACCTCGTTTGGGATATGAAAGAGAATCTCACGCTCAGCAAACTACCTTGTTTCTACAAAAGCAGTTGCCCACCTTCGGATATTAAAATGTTCCCACTTTCATCTCTGCTTCGGCAAAACAACTCTGGGTTCTCCGTTAACCAGGCACAGAAGTGCTCTGCTGTTAAACCAATCGCGGAACAGCTGGGGCACGAGCGCCGTTCAGGTGATCCATCTCTCTTCACTTCCTCCTCGTGTCCTCGACTCTGCCAGGACCCTGAACGGAAGACAAATCGCGCACAGCAAAAACCTCACACGCGCAATGAGAAAGTGTTTCATTATTTTCGACAAAAAGCAAAAAAGACACGGTCACAGTCGGGGCGCACATGACCCCCGTTTCATTACTTCTGCTGTTCGGTTCACATATAGTTATTCTTCTGTCTGTTTTTCATAATTAAAATATTAGTTGGTTGAGTGAAACCACATGTTCCTCTGTGTGTGTGTGTGTGTGTGTGTGTGTGTGTGTGTGTGTGTGTGTGTGTGTGTGTGTGTGTGTGTGTGTGTGTGTGTGTGTGTGTGTGTGTTCGTTCCAGTGCTTGCCCGACCTGCACAGACAAGTGCAGTCGCAGATTGCATTAGTCGGCAATTTGCTCTCGAGTTGTTCGGGGAGAGAGAAGAAATGACAGCGGGTCTTCTAGCAGGGCGGTGCACATGGATCTGCTTAGGGAAAGAGTGTACGAGTCGCGCCATCAATCACACACACACACACACACACACACACACACACACACTCGCACCTAAAAACCTGAGCTAGAGAGAGAGAGTGAGTTACGACGACACTCCCATAACTTCCCATGTAAACAAAGAATATTCATATAATATTCTATACTAAATGGTCTACAAAAGACAACATTACGGTTGGTTTGGAATATGTGTGTGCGTTCAGAGATACATCATGTGGAAGTAACACTTGCCATTGGCCGACTAATAGTTGCAAACACTACTTTATAGTTTCCAAACATTGAATCCTCATCATGGGTGTTGGTATGGCAACATCAGAAAACTGGCTCAATGCTCGTAGAAGAAGTCTGCCTAAAATGGCACACTCAGCCATGGAATGGCCCTTACATAAAGATTGCAATATCATCTAAAATATAGAGAGATGGGTTTATTATGAAATATAAATCTAAAAGAAAAGTATTAACCACTGAACCTGGTATCCCTATTTTTGTCATGTCATTATACGTTTATTTTTTTTATAGCAGATCTACAAGCTCACTTTTTAAAAACAAATCGTCTCTTTTGGGAGGGTTGTGAATACTGTGGAAGAAGAGGTTTTCGAGGCCTCAAAGCACGCAAAAAAAAGTTTGAGAACCACTGACTTAGAAGACATTCTGTAGAATCGTCCTAAGTAGTTAATTTGTTCCACTCAATGCCTCCGTGCGTGTGTGTGACACATGTACAGTAAATGTGGCTTAGAGGTACACAGTGTGGAGGCATAAATAGGACCTATACACTGTATGAGCGTGTTTCTAGCGCGGCCTCCAGACGCATGCGATCCATATGGTTAGAGAACTGAACCGCAGTACGAGGTAAACGAGCCTGGGCGGACGCTTGTCTCTCCTCCCTGCCCCGGGGCCTGTGGTGGAGAGGCTCCGAACCTGGCCAGCGGCCACACAATCACTACCAGAGCTACACATATACATACCTCCCTTCCTGTATATATGTGCGTGCGTGCGTGCGTGCGTGCGTGCGTGCGTGCGTGCGTGCGTGCGTGCGTGCGTGCGTGCGTGCGTGCGTGCGTGCGTGCGTGCGTGCGTGGAAACAAGGAGCGCAGCGGACAGGCGGTGGCGTTTATCCACGCATAAATTAAGAGCGGAAGCCGTTAATTAAGGGGCGAACAATAAAAAAAGGACGGCATTAAACCATTTAGACCTGAGGCCGATTCAACAAATACCTTCTAATCCAGTAGGACTCAAGTGATGTTTGGTGTTAGTGTTTTGAACATTATGTTATAATTTAGCTATTGAAAAAAAAATGGATTTTTTTTTCAAAAATAGCAGACCTACAAGTTCATAGCGCGCCACTCGGTGGCGCGCTATGAGCTTGTAGATCTGCTATTTTTGAAAAATCGTTAAAATGTGCCTCAAATCTTTCAGAAAATTGTCATGATTTAGAAAACATTTTTTTTTTAATTTCAACGTCAAGCCTGAATGGGTTAAGGACCATCAAAATGATATGTACTTAGCCGCACGGAACCCCAGCTGAAAATGATGGGAGTTCCAAATTATTCGTACTTTTTCAAACGCTTTCATGATAACAAGCTGTGAGCTTGTACATCTGATATTTTTGAGAACCACCGTTCTAAACTGAAACACGTATATTGCCATAGCTAAAAAAAGAAGAGGACACAGATGGTTTCCCGCTTTCACTGGGTTAAGGTTCAAACTTTGCTGCCCAGGCTACTTAGCATGGTGACCCCCTGACTGCAGCGGGCATCCCCCCCGCTGTGCGAGTGGCACAGAAGGGGCGTAGAGAGGCAAGGCTCTGAGCATCGGGCAATGGACAGAAGAATATCCCCCCCTACCTCCCTCCTTTCCTCTGTCATCTCCCTCTCTCTTTTTCCATACCTCTCTCTCTCTCTCTCTCTCTCTTGTTCTATACGTCTCTCTCTCTCTCTCTTTCTATACCTCTCTCTCTCTCTCCCTCTCTCTCTCTCTCTCTGCCCACAGCGTCATTAGACCCGGGGGCTCCAGTGCGGCGTTCCAAACAGCTCAATGACAACACGCAGGGCCTGCCAATTAGAAATAATTAGACAGTCATTTTCAGTGGCAAGTCTTTTTTTCTTTTTTTTTAAAGTGCATATATAACGACGCAACGGATGCTTATTAGGCCGGCCCGAGCCGGCAGAGAGGACCGGGGCCTCAAACGCTTTGGCGCCGGAGAAAAATAATTATGCTACTGATCACAAAGCGAGCAGCACATCTCTGTACTTCACCTCGCCGCGTTTCAAAAATTCCACTTCATTAGCTCCCGTAATTAATCCATTCAGGCCTGACGTCGAAATAAAAAAAAAAGTTTTCTAAATCATGACAATTTTCGGAAAGATTTGAGGCACATTTTAACGATTTTTCAAAAATAGCAGATCTACAAGTTCATAGCGCGCCACTCGGTGGCGCGCTATGAGCTTGTAGATCTGCTATTTTTCAATAGCTAAAGTATAACATAATGTTTAAAACACCAAAAGGGGTTCCCGCCCAAAATGGGTTAATCCTCCATTAATTGCAGGAAAAGCCCAGTTTACCTCCCTTCGTTTCTAATTATCATCTTATAAATAGTTATGGTTCTAATTAATGTGTTCATTAGGCAGGATATTTCTCTCAAAGCCTTACCGGGAGCCAAAGGTCCAGCTCAGCTCTCTCTGAAGCCTACCCAGCCAGAAGGTGAGGCCATCCTGCCTCCATTTGCTTTTATTTTACTACATTCAACCTCCTAATTGGCATTTAAAACCCAATTTGGAAGAACTTCAAGAAGCTTAACCCATTTTGTGCGGGAACCCCTTTTGGTGTTAGCATTATGTTATGCTTTAGCTATTGAAAAATAGCAGATCTACAAGCTCATAGCGCGCCACCGAGTGGCGCGCTATGAACTTGTAGGTCTGCTATTTTTGAAAAATCGTTAAAATGTGCCTCAAATCTTTCAGAAAATTGTCATGATTTAGAAAACTTTTTTTTTAAATTTCGATGTCAGGCCTAAAAGGGTTAAATGGTAGAGACAGAGAGACAGAGAGAGAGAGAGAAGTAGCAACGAAGAGAGAAAGGGAGGGAGTGAGAGAAAAAGAGACAGAGAGATTCATGTGTTATTCATTTTCCTATGCCAGGGCTAAAAGTGTGTGTTTGTAGGTTTGTCGTGGTGCGGTCAGACGAATGAGTTCTCACTATTATTAAGTGAACACACTGCAGGCTGGTTGTGTGTTTTTTTTGGGGGAGCTATTGGCTTTGCTTTGGATTTATTTGCACAACAGTACAATTGTGTCCTTACCAAAGGAAACGGTGGAAAATGTCAATAAGTGGACTTGTTTCTCCTTCTAAAAGGTTCCAGTCACCAGTCGGCCAAAAAGTCTTTGGAATACCGACATCCAGTAATTCTGTGAGGCTCTAATTGAATATTAGAATTTATATTCACTAATGCAATGCTCTAAATGCAAAATGGCTGGATAATGCTCATGACCACAATGAAATATTAACTCAAATGTATGAACCTTTATGTTTAAGATCAAATTCCCAGTGAATTTTAAGGTTTCAGTGGACTGTGTGTGTGCATGTGTGTCCGCATGCATGCGTGTGTCTGCGTGTGTGTGTGTGAGATCAGCAGATATATTGTTTACTCCCGATTGAATATTGGTAACTGCACAAAATATCCAGTATCGTCTCCATTTTCCCCCTAAAAGTTGCTAAAACAGCAAACCGCAAGATTAAAAACAAATGAATCGAATTAAAGTGCATGTTTCTTCTCTGTAGCACCCAACCCATGTCAAGAGGCCAGAGGGACAGAACCAGAAATGGGGGGAGGCTTTGATGTTAGACCAGTCTTTGTTTGGGACCCTTTTTCTCATTTGATTGTGTCTTGTGCGCATATACGAGATTGGCAGAGAGCTGCATTTTTGTGAGGTGTTTTGTGTGTGTGTGTGTTTGTTAGCAGGGCAGACCGTAAGGCTTGGTTGGTTGGTTGTCTCTCAGGGGAGAGGGCTAGTAGTGGGGTGTAGGCCTGGGGGGATGGTGGGGTGGTGTTTGGGGGGAGAGGGTGGGGGTCTTCCTCTGGCGGTAAAGGGGAACACGGCTCACGGCAAGGAGGGGATGAAAGACTCCGTCCGTGTCAGTCACTTACCCCTCCCTTTGGTAAATAAAGGTTTCTGACAACAAAGCGGAGCGAACGCTCCACTGGCCTTTAGTGGATAAATAAAAAAGACAACACTGAGGGAGAGAGAGAGAGAGAGAGAGAGGGGAGGAGAAAGAGGCGAAGAGAGACGGTGAAAAGAGCAACAACAAACACGTTCCGTTCTCGCGACTGGAAGCGTGTTGGTTTTTATGGAGTAGAGTGGTGCAATAGGCAGAGGATCCAACCAAACCAGGTCATCCTTCAGTTTAAATCAACACTTTGCAAGGCTGGTGGAGAGAGAGAGAGAGAGAGAGAGAGAGAGAGAGACAGAGACAGAGACAGAGACAGACACAGAGACAGAGAGACTGAATGTCATCCTCAAGTAGAGAGAGAAGAACAGAAAGGGGAAGGAGAGGGCAGATCCTTCAACAGTACTTATGACTTATGGTCCTATGATAGGGCCGCGCGACCACATTTTCAAAAAACCCAAACCGTGACCCGAACACTTTGACTGCCAGGATTCAGAGTGTCTTTCACCGACCTTTGAAAAACATATCAGTCCATCGGCCTCTCCAGTCATCTAGATTCCCCATGGGGATATGGGGATGTATCCCCATACATACATCTGTATGTATGGGGATATGGGGATGTATCCCCATACATACATCTGTATGTATGGGGATATGGGGATGTATCCCCATACATACATCTGTATGTATGGGGATATGGGGATGTATTAGCGTCCACCATGGCGGGCGCAGCGACAACACAGTATTAGCATCCACCATGGCGGGCACAGCAACAACACAGTATTAGCATCCACCATGGCGGGCGCAGCGACAACACAGTATTAGCATCCACCGTGGCGGGCACAGCAACAACACAGTATTAGCATCCACCATGGCGGGCGCAGCGACAACACAGTATTAGCATCCACCATGGCGGGCACAGCAACAACACAGTATTAGCATCCACCATGGCGGGCACAGCAACAACACAGTATTAGCATCCACCATGGCGGGCGCAGCGACAACACAGTATTAGCATCCACCATGGCGGGCACAGCAACAACACAGTATTAGCATCCACCATGGCGGGCGCAGCGACAACACAGTATTAGCGTCCACCATGGCGGGCGCAGCGACAACACAGTATTAGCGTCCACCATGGCGGGCGCAGCGACAACACAGTATTAGCATCCACCATGGCGGGCACAGCAACAACACAGTATTAGCATCCACCATGGCGGGCGCAGCGACAACACAGTATTAGCGTCCACCATGGCGGGAGCAGCGACAACACAGTATTAGCGTCCACCGTGGCGGGAGCAGCGACAACACAGTATTAGCGTCCACCGTGGCGGGCGCAGCGACAACACAGCACTGAAACGGCGGCTAAAACCGTTTGTTGTTCCATTGTATGATATGGCAGTATGTCACCGAAGATGTGGACCAAAAACGGTGGCGTTGAAAACCCACTGCGTGTCACCTAACAAGGTGTTTCCAGCCAGGTTAGCGTCTGGCTAGTTATAGCTTCTGGCAGCTTCTGGCTAGCTTCCAGCCAACAGTCCAACTTAGGCAAGAAAACAAGTGATGGAATAAGTCTGCATCCTTCCCACACGTTGTCGTTGATGCATTATAGTCTTCCTTAACGCAGACCAAAAACAATAAACGAGGAGCCAGCGACAGAGAGTATATATAGCCTTCTGGTGTCATTGATCAACATGGTGGCATTAATGTATTTATTGCTTAACGAGAGACACAGGATTTTGCTGAGTCCCGTTTTCATTACTTATCATTGAAGCAGCTAAATGGTTGTGGGTTTGGGAAAGGTCACATTATAGAAATAAAGGTAATGGGTCGTCAGGGTCACATGCACCAAGACTGCGTTTTACTTTTTATTATTGCATGATGGATAAATTACAGACATTAAGGCTGGATAGCCCAAACGTCTATCATTGATGCATTACAGTAAAGTCATGCCATTTCCTGAACTTACTGTTCCGTTATAAAACAGCATGCTCTATTATTTGTACTTCATCCAACTTACTTGTTATTACTGTTTAATTATTTATAATAAATCTCCTTTTTATTCTGTGAAAGCACCGTTATATATAATATCTTTCACAGTATAGATGTAGATACACAGATACACAGTGTGCGGGTGTACCGTATTGCTTTCTTTGATGTCCACTGGCCTACGCACCTGTGCATACGCCCGATTGCTAGGTGTGCGATAGTTTTCTCCTACAGTATAGATGTAAAAATATGGCTTGTATTTGGTCACAAATGTTGTGATATTGATTTGATCCACATTGCTCGGCCTTAACACACACACACCCAGGAGCAGTTCCTCTCGTACAGCAAGGCAGCAACACCCCAAACCACCTGCCCCACGCACGCGCACACACACACACACAGGTTTACAAAGAAAACATCCCCCTTGGCCACTTGAGAGGGGAACTGCCGTTCCTGGTGTTAAGGAAGGCGGTGTGAGGCCCACTAGCCAGACCTCACAGCCCGTCACCTAACATAAACACCTGTTAATGGCATGCTTTTATTTCTCTACGCCTTGCCCCACTTTCCATTTATTCTACCACTCAGTGTCGTGTACTATACTCCATGGCAGGTGAGCTCAGAGCCTGTCTGTGTGGGCCGGCCCGCGTGCATGTTTATTCTAATGATCAAACAATCGATCGTGTTCCAGCCTGGATCAATGGAACCAATGCAGTAAACTCTTAAGTTCCTATTTATTGGCACTGGTACCACAATGGAAACAAACACCATGGCATTTCTTTACATACAGTAACATTCTTTTAACAAGTTAACTGCCACCGGGTGGCAATAGAGGGTTATTAGCTGCGCCAGCCAGACTAGGGCAGATTACCATGTTTTCATATCCGTTTTCCTCGCTCGCAGACCTCCATTGTAAGAAACGTATGCTAGCATTCCCTCACAATGTTTATCTTTCACCAGAAACGTGAACATGTCGGGTGCGATGCGATGAAAAAAAAATCACAAATCAGATCCGAACATCGGATGATGATCACCTCGGACAGTTTCAGACATAACAGCCAAAGAAGATATACTTTTAATGGGACCCTATGAGATGCGCACGCACGTCTCCTGGTGCTGGGGTTGACCAAAAAAGACATCTTTTATAATCATAGTAGCTGATGATCATGTTTTAGGGGCTGGGGAAATCACCGAACTCCATCTTTAATAATGAAAAACATAACTAAACTATGGTGGGAATTGCTTAAGACGTACTCGTCTCCCCTCGGTCCGTCCCACACCCACTGTCCCATTTCTCTCTCTCCCATTTATCCCAGGGTCTGCCCCCCCTCCCCCCTCCTCCCAGGCAGCAGAGCATCATGGGAGGGTGACCTTGCACACGCGGCCCGTAGTAGCGGTGGTCGGCACGACAAGCCATCAAGCAGATGTACAGCAGCTCATCACATACAGGGGAAATTGCGGAGTGAAATATGCTCTCTCTCGCACACGCATGCGGATGCAGAGGGGGCCAGTCTTATACGTTTTATGTTTTATTTTATACACTGTTGTATGACAGGGTAATTTATGCCAAAATGAGCTGACCTACAAGCAAGCAACAATTGCAACAGATAGACTGGCATTTTTAGCAAGTGATTGGTGAAGTACTGTATACAGTATACACATCAACCTGGAGTGGAATATCAAAACTCTGCATGATACATGTTCATCACAAACCTGCAGAGATCATGTGTAGTGATTTGTGAGTTTTGGACGAAGCCTGTAGGTGTGCATTTATCTGACTACCGGTCTGTCTTCTGGTATGCACAAGGTGGATAATCTCTCTCTCTACCCCCCTCTCCCCCTCTCACCCCCTCTTTGACAGCCTTTGGAGAGTTTTTTACGAAACAAATATATTTGGTTATAGGTATGGAAAGAAAAATAAGAAGAAAGGCAGATTACTAAATGACCTATTTAGACAGGCAAAATTGGCGACCTATTTAAGTAGGAAAGAAAAAATGGATGGAGGACAGATGTGTGATTGCCTAGCAGTTTTTAAAAATGTAGTCAAAGCAAGAGTTTTGTTTGAATACAGATTTTATGAAGAAAATTGATGAATTGGAGGTTTTTAAGGGTGTTTGGGATTATGAAGGTGTGCATTTTTCTGTAAATGATGAGGGAGTCACTTTTGTAAATCAATTGCTTTAAAAAAAAAAAAGAGAAAGAAATGGGGTAAAGTCCTATTGTAGTTTGTAACTGTTTTAAGTAAACAATTTCAAGAACAAAGAAGTTGTTAAAAGTCTCTCTCTCTCTCTCTCAGAGCTATTTAGATGAGAGTGGCGACAACTCCGTTCACGGAATGCACTGGACTCTATGTGAGTCAAGTAGACCAAGGCATGAACAAACATCATTTTTAATAACTGTGACCAATGTAAAAAATAATCGATGCAGACAAATGTCACAGGTTATTTTCGGATACCTTGTGTTCTGATTTGCAAAGGATATAATTATATTGACGTCTCGAAAGAGCACAATAAGAGTCTCTGTAATGCTGTAGCTCGGTGCCTCTGAGTCTCTGAGCAGGCAGTATCACAGGATACTACTGATATTTGCCCTCATTGAACAATGTATTTAAAACTCCAGCTTGTCACTCAGTCTCCAGTGTTGATTTTGTCGACTAAAACTGACAAAAATGTTCGTCGACTACCTTTTTTTCGCTGACGAAAACTGAATGGAAACTAAATGAAAACTATGATGACTAAAACTAAGAGTAAATATATTGACAATTTCATCAACTAATAAAAACTAGACTATTAGGAAGGGACTAGGGGACAAGATATCCAGTATAAGTCATTTTACACATGGTTGCCTGCTGAAAATAGTGCGTTGTGAGCTTGTATATCTGCTATTTTCAGCAAGTGTAAAATCAGCCATTACGACGCCATCAAGGCTGGCAAAAATTAATTTTAGTCGACTAAATCAACTGTAGAGTTAGTCGACTAAAATCTTATGATATTTAGTCGACTAAAACTAGACTAACACTAAAACATTACAGGTGAATAAAATGTGACTAAAACTATTCAATAGACTATGGGCCTGGGCCGTGGCTCAGCGGTCCAGGTACCTTGGCTGGTAATACAGTCTGGCAGTGTGCCGTGGGTTCGACTCCCGATCCCGACGGCCTTTACTGCATGTCACCCCCCCATCTCTCTCCCCATTTCCTGCCAGCCTACTGTCTGTCCCTCCATAAAAAATATAAAATAAAGGCGAAAGCCAAAAAAAAAAGACTATGACTAAAAAGATGTTCCGTAAAAATCAACACCGTCATTCTCTCCAGAGCTGCATGGGTCACGTGGCCGTGCTGTTTTCTGCCCCCTCATTGGCAGCACTCTCTCTAGTCTACACATCTCTGGTGTGTACTGTGTACCAGGTGGATAATGACACTACCCGTCTGTCTTCTGCCCCCTCATTGGCAGCACTCTCTCTAGTCTACACATCTCTGGTGTGTACTGTGTACCAGGTGGATAATGACACTACCTGTCTGTCTTCTGCCCCCTCATTGGCAGCACTCTCTCTAGTCTACACATCTCTGGTGTGTACTGTGTACCAGGTGGATAATGACACTACCTGTCTGTCTTCTGCCCCCTCATTGGCAGCACTCTCTCTAGTCTACACATCTCTGGTGTGTACTGTGTACCAGGTGGATAATGACACTACCTGTCTGTCTTCTGCCCCCTCATTGGCAGCACTCTCTCTAGTCTACACATCTCTGGTGTGTACTGTGTACCAGGTGGATAATGACACTACCCGTCTGTCTTCCAGGCATAATTACAGGCGTCACAGGCGTGACATGAGGCCAAGTGTTGAAGCTGCTCTGCCGTTAGTGAGGCTAAACCCTGACGCTAGCACTTTGCCCCGCTAACACAACATGCTGCTGAAATATTAATGACCAATGTACGGCACGGCGCTAATACACGGCATGCCTGTGTGTGGGGGTGTGTATGCGTTTATGGGTGAATATCCGCACTTCAATGCAATGGCTGCATTTCATTTTGGGCTGGGTTGAGAGTACTAGGGATGCAATAGTTAATCAAACCGGCCTGGGCCGTGGCTCAGCGGTCCAGGCACCTTCGCCGGTAGTCTAAGACTGGCAGTGTGTCGCGGGTTTGACTCCCGATCCCGACGGCCTTTACTGCATGTCACCCCCCCCCCCATCTCTCTCCCCCATTTCCTGACAGCCTACTGTCTGTCCCTTTATAAAAAATATATGAAATAAAGGCGAAAGCCACAAAAAGGATTATTGATTTTAATAAACGAATACATTTTCTAAAATGGCAAAAAGAGCGGGTCTAAAAGCTCACGATGTGTTGCGTGCCATACGACGATAGTAGGACAAAGCATAAAATTTAGCTTAATAAGTGGATAATCGTTGATGTATTAAAACAACTCGGTAATGGAATACTCGCTAACACTAGTCGCTTGGGTGACACAGTGGTAGAGAGGTAAACCACCACGGAGGCTGTGGGTTCGAATCCACCGTGGTGCATGTGGCTTTGTCAAGCGCCTACACAAACACAATTGGCCTGTGTTCGTGGGAGGGAAGCCGGGCAGGGAGCGTAACAATTATTGTCACTGTACTTAATTAACCCTAAGGGCTGGCTACCACAATGCACCCGTCAGTCAGCAGGGAGTGTTGGGCGGGAGTAGTAGGTCGAAAGGCTCTACATCCTCCCGGTGGGGGCTCCTCAGTCACTGGTAGGTGAGTCTGTGCGGAAGAAATAACTGGCGTAACAACTACATTTGGTGAAAAAGGGGTAAATACAAAAATGAATAAATAATCGCCAAGAAGGAAAAAAGAATAGTCGCTAACAAGATCATGTCTGTTTGAGTAGTTGAGTCAGGTCCCACGCTTCTCCCTATTCCTGAGAGTGCCTCCAAATATGAATAGGCCTGTCACAATTATTACATAATCGCCTAATCGCAATTATTTGAGATAATCACAATTGTTTTTGCATAATCGTCAAACGTTTCCATGTTGAAAAATAGCATAAATCGCAGATCTACAAGCTTACAACACGATCAAGTATTTAAGCTATGTTCCGCTAAAACATTATCAGCGTCAGTGATTTCTTCGTATATTTAAGTTATTTGTCAGATCTGCCCTGTGCAATTTGTGACTGAAGCCAAAAAGGCAAACAGAAATATTTTTTTTAACATATGATCTTCAATGCAAAAAACACAATGAAATCGTTAATCGCAATTATTGGTGTGACAATGAATTGTCTATTTAAATGTGTAATGGTTCTAAATAAAGAATGGTTGAAGAGTGAATGAATGGATGGATGAATTAACCCATGGATGACAGAGGCACACAATGAACACCTGCTGCTGGCACCCGGTCAGCTCCACCCACAGCTCACCTACAACCTACACCTACAACCTGCTGCTGGCACCCGGTCAGCTCCACCCACAGCTCACCTACAACCTGCTGCTGACACCCGGTCAGCTCCGCCCACAGCTCACCTACAACCGTCCCTGCTGCTGGCACCCGGTCAGCTCCACCCACAGCTCACCTACAACCGTCCCCGTTGTGACGTGGAGCAGTGGGTTTACACCAGAACGCTCTGTGTGTGTGTGCTGCCATGCACTCATCTGCTCTGATGCGCACACGCACACGAACGCACGTGCACACACGAACACACACACACACACACACACACACACACACACACGCCAGATCTGCCTGCTCACATCAAAGAGAATAAACATTAATGGCAAATAGGTAATCTGCTCCTCTTGTCTGTTTTACATTTCAGGGCAAGATTGGCTGCCTCTGGGGTGGGGTGGGGTGGGGGGGCTAGTTCTCCTCTGATTGAGAGAGAGAAAGAAGGGAAATAAAGAAAGAATAAAAAGGGAGAAACAAAGAGAACGAGAGACGGAAATAAGTAAAGCCAGAAAGAGAGAGAAGAGAGAGAGAGAGAGAGGCGTGGGAGTGAGAACGATAGATGGTAAACACACCATAGAGCATTATTCTTATTTCATGTATCTCTTTATTTTTTATTTATACATTAGAGATGGAAAGGGAGGTAATAATATTCCCTCCCTCCCTCCCGCCCACGGCGGCACAAAACTATGGTCCTAATCTTCTCCCCTCTGCGATATTCCAATTCACACCTTATTATTCTCATTTCTTCTGAATAATGCTCCTCACCCAGCATCCCCCCCACCCCCACCCCGCATCCATCCCTCTTTTGTCATCCCTCTTTCACCTCTTTTCCCCACACTCTCTCTCTCCTCCTACCCCCCCCCCCCTCCACCATCATTCCATTTGAACTTATTCTCTCTGCAACTACAGTTCCTATTGGTACATCTCCCTCTCTCTCTGCTGCTCCTTCGTATGCTGGACATGGCGTCGGGTTAAAGTGGTGGTCGGGGCGGGGGTGGAAGGCAGGAGGAGCCTCATATCCCTGTCTGCGTATCAATCATGAGGCGCTGTCCACTCAATCCCACTCTGATCCATCAGCCTGGCCTCATGCATGGGCAGCTCAGCTCAGGAAGCCTCATCCCCGACCCGGGAGCCTCCAACACACTCTCACACTCACACACACACACACACACTCTCACATACATACATACACACACACACACACACACACACACACACACACACTCACACTCACACACACACTCACACTCACACTCACACTCACACACTCACACTCACACATCCACGCTCCAGTGAGTGATGGGAGATGGAGCAACTGTACGTGGCATCGCCCCAACCCAACCCCTCGCTTTATTCCTGGACCGCACGTACCCAACTCATGAACTTTTGGTGAAAATAGCCACTCTACAACCTCACAGCGTGTCGCACAACACAGGCGTTGTAAGCTTGTACAGTAGATCTGCAATGTTTTGGCAAAGAAATTTGGTGTTAACCCATTCTGACCTGAGATCAGATTCTAAAAATGTCTTCTACATCCTGACAGTTTTCTGAAAAAGCTATGTTTCTATGTCAGTCGTTCTTCGATTTTTCAAAAATAGCAGACCTACAAGCTCGTAGCGCGCCTGTAGATCTGCTATTTTTAAATAGCTAAAGCATAACATAATGCTAACACCAAAAGGGGTTCCCACCCAAAATTGGTTAAGGGAAAAGGGGACTGGGATACTGCGGTCACAGAAGTATATATGGTTTAAGACAAGTGGTTAAGCTCATCCTTCAAAGAATGCAGAATGCGGGGGGTGTCCTGGAGGCTTAGCCAGTTAGGGAGCTGCTGTACCGTGTGACCACACACTGTCCCCGGTTCGATTCCCACCTCGGAGGACCCGTATAGTATACTGTATGTGTATGTAGTACTAGTGAAGACTTTGAAGGAATTTAATGAACATGCTGGAACATGGCTGGATGGTAACCGCAAGGTTGCCAGTTCGAACCCGGGCTCCCCCAGAGTTAGTGTTGAAGTGTCCTTGAGCAAGACACTGAACCCCTAATTGCTCCTGATGTGCTGGTTGGTACCTTGCATGGTTTCCGACCGCCATCGGTGTATGAATGTGTGTGTGAATGTAAAGCGCCTTGGATAAAGGCGCTATATAAATGCACCATTTACCATTGTTGTGATGTCACAATGACCTTGACCTTTGACCAATGAGAGTGGTGACGTTCATGCCAGATGTAATCAAGTCCCTCAACAGACAGCATGTTATCAACGCTGGTATGGACGGACGGATGAATAGGTGGAAGCCTACAAGCCCAAAATGCCTCTGTCTACTGCATGGTGACTACTATATTCCAGGACAAATACACGGTTTAGGTCAATATAACCTCAATGTTGTTCTTAGTGCCTCGACTATACTACAACAAGGTGAACAAACAATGTAAGATTTAAAAGAAGAACAAAACTATATAAAGCTCAAGATACTTTGCCTTAACTATTCCCATGTACTAACAGACTGTAGAACAAAAAAAAGACGCTGGTGGTGGTCTCACCAATGGCTGCAGGGGACCCCGTATGGTTCCATTTCTACACTTTCAGTTATATTACTGACCTAATGTAGCCTGGCCCAGCCTGTGTGATCCCTGGTCTAGAGGGGTTGGTGCCGGCATGAAAAAAGGTGGTGGATCCTATTGGTTCACCGATCTGAGGGCCCGCCCCCCTCCCCGGTAGAAAACAGCAGAACACTGACATCACCAAATTTGGAGCGACGCACCTCTGCATTATTGGTTGGTTGGTTTAGCGAAATACAAAGTAAGTGGGCTTCCTGTATGCCACAATTTCCAATGTGTTTCCCCAAGCTTTTCATTTTTGAGCCGAATGTGCGAAAGCCTGGTTACCGAGGCTAGACCTAATGTAACAAAATTGAAAACGATGTTACGATGTAGACAGGAGGCTGCATCCAATAGCACCAACCAACCAAACAGTTACACACCAGCACAAAATCTGCGACGACAACCTGCACATCATTTGTCGGCAATGCCATTATGGACGCCCACCGCACTCCCACCCCCCCCCCCCCAGCCCCCCCCCCCCCCCCTCCAACTCCCCCTCTACTCCGCCATGTAGCATTCAACCGCCTCCAACCGACCCACCTGCTCCTCGCTCGTCGCCGCTAAGCCGATTACACAACGCAGGCCTTCCTAATCACGGCGCCGCGTTTGTAAACACACTCATATCATCGACTGTAATTCTAAACCTCCCCATAATCCGCCAGCACCTTTCATCTGAGCACCACGCCAGTAATGCCATTTAATCACCAACGACACTGTCCGCCGCTGCGACTTGTACCACATTACATACACAAGTAGCATGTGAGGAATTAGAGGGGGTGGTGTGTGTGTGTGTGTGTTGGGGGGGTGGGGTGGGGGGGGGGGGGGGGGGGGGGGGGGGGGTTGGGCCTATGGTACGGTCTTCTCTGCCAAGTTCAAACGGCAAATTTGGTGCGGCTTTTTACCAATTTGTGACTATAGCCCAGACGTTATTGTTGGAGCTTAAATAACAGCAACTGACTCTGGACATCATCATGAGCCACTCCGCCGCTCTGAGCTCTGGTCTTCTCTGCTAGTTCTGTCCTCCCTTCATCCAAACACCTCTGTAATGAAGATATGAAAACCCTGCTTCCTTTGTGATTGAAATGACTCCACGCTCCCCCACAGCCACAGCCACACACACACACACACACAGCCACACACACACACGTGTAAACACAGTGCCTCGCTCGCGCATATATTACGACAACCGTTTCTGCACTTGTGATTGCAGGCACATTATGTGCGCATTTGTGTTTGTGTGTGCATGCATGCGTACGTGTGTGAGAGAGAGGGATTTAAAAACAGCACAGTTTACTGGTTCATTAGCACCAGATTAGCTATGCTAATGACATGGATCACCACACACAGAGAACACCCCCCCCCCCTCCTTTATGTTGCTGAAAGGGATACACTGTTTAGTGTGTGTGTGTGTGTGTGTGTGTGTGTGTGTGTGTGTGTGTGTGTGTGTGTGTGTGTGTGTGTGTGTGTGTGTGTGTGTGTGTGTGTAATCTATTGCATGGATTAATGTGTCCCGTACCCATAAAAAAAAAGAAAAACTATTGTCCAATAACAATCATAATTCCGCAAAGCATGTATGGCTAATGATGTTGTAATTGCATTAACGAGTTAAAGGAGGGAAGAGGGGAGGAGCAGGGTGGAGATGTCTCCTGATTGGATGTGATCCAGCGGCTTCATTAGCACTGACTCACACAACTTATTCTGTCAATTAACACACTGTTTACACTAGAGCCCCGCCCACATATTGGACACGTCCGCCATTATTTGACTTTTTTAATAATCTGCAATTATCCAGCCGATGTGTCCTGATTTTGGACCACTTTCAACCTGGCGTACCAATTTAGGGCACGTCGTAGGTGAAAATTGTGGGCTACTTCTGAAATTAAACTTCTGAAAATGAAATAGTTTTTTTTAATGTAGAATTAAAGTTATTTTCATATATTAAGTTTAACATCTACTTTTTTTCTATCAGAAAGTTATTTTCATTTATTTATTTGATAATAAAAAAGGGAAATGTTCTCAAAGAGAAGCTTTATTCAAACCTACGTTTTCAAATTGATGAAGATTTTGCAGTATCAGTCTAAACATTAGTGCTGGTGCAATCTGTGTTATAAACATGGTTATGACATGGCGTTGTAGACACTACGTGTAAGTGTAGGTTCTGCCGTAGTAGAAAGGGCTGCGGCGGCAAGCAGGTTTATGTATCGAGCACTGATCCATTTCCGGAGCGGACTGCCGTAGCCGTCGCTGCTTAAAGTCCCTATTGTTAACCGGTACAGGAATCAGGATGGGATGCAAAACTCTGGCATCGGTTAACTTGGGCTCCAACGCATAGTGCATCAACCCAAAGATCACATTGGTTTGATTCCTGCTGAAGACTGGTGCTGCATGTCTGTCCCCCTAGTGGGTTACCTGTCTCTATCCTACCTGCATGTCTGTCCCCCTAGTGGGTTACCTGTCTCTATCCTACCTGCATGTCTGTCCCCCTAGTGGGTTACCTGTCTCTATCCTACCTGCATGTCTGTCCCCCTAGTGGGTTACCTGTCTCTATCCTACCTGCATGTCTGTCCCCTAGTGGGTTACCTGTCTCTATCCTACCTGCATGTCTGTCCCCTAGTGGGTTACCTGTCTCTATCCTACCTGCATGTCTGTCCCCCTAGTGGGTTACCTGTCTCTATCCTACCTGCATGTCTGTCCCCCTAGTGGGTTACCTGTCTCTATCCTACCTGCATGTCTGTCCCCCTAGTGGGTTACCTGTCTCTATCCTACCTGCATGTCTGTCCCCCTAGTGGGTTACCTGTCTCTATCCTACCTGCATGTCTGTCCCCCTAGTGGGTTACCTGTCTCTCTGCTATCCTACCTGCATGTCTGTCCCCTAGTGGGTTACCTGTCTCTATCCTACCTGCATGTCTGTCCCCCTAGTGGGTTACCTGTCTCTATCCTACCTGCATGTCTGTCCCCCTAGTGGGTTACCTGTCTCTATCCTACCTGCATGTCTGTCCCCCTAGTGGGTTACCTGTCTCTATCCTACCTGCATGTCTGTCCCCCTAGTGGGTTACCTGTCTCTATCCTACCTGCATGTCTGTCCCCCTAGTGGGTTACCTGTCTCTATCCTACCTGCATGTCTGTCCCCCTAGTGGGTTACCTGTCTCTATCCTACCTGCATGTCTGTCCCCCTAGTGGGTTACCTGTCTCTATCCTACCTGCATGTCTGTCCCCCTAGTGGGTTACCTGTCTCTATCCTACCTGCATGTCTGTCCCCTAGTGGGTTACCTGTCTCTCTGCTATCCTACCTGCATGTCTGTCCCCTAGTGGGTTACCTGTCTCTATCCTACCTGCATGTCTGTCCCCTAGTGGGTTACCTGTCTCTATCCTACCTGCATGTCTGTCCCCCTAGTGGGTTACCTGTCTCTATCCTACCTGCATGTCTGTCCCCCTAGTGGGTTACCTGTCTCTATCCTACCTGCATGTCTGTCCCCCTAGTGGGTTACCTGTCTCTATCCTACCTGCATGTCTGTCCCCCTAGTGGGTTACCTGTCTCTATCCTACCTGCATGTCTGTCCCCCTAGTGGGTTACCTGTCTCTATCCTACCTGCATGTCTGTCCCCCTAGTGGGTTACCTGTCTCTATCCTACCTGCATGTCTGTCCCCCTAGTGGGTTACCTGTCTCTATCCTACCTGCATGTCTGTCCCCCTAGTGGGTTACCTGTCTCTATCCTACCTGCATGTCTGTCCCCCTAGTGGGTTACCTGTCTCTCTGCTATCCTACCTGCATGTCTGTCCCCTAGTGGGTTACCTGTCTCTCTGCTATCCTACCTGCATGTCTGTCCCCTAGTGGGTTACCTGTCTCTATCCTACCTGCATGTCTGTCCCCTAGTGGGTTACCTGTCTCTATCCTACCTGCATGTCTGTCCCCTAGTGGGTTACCTGTCTCTATCCTACCTGCATGTCTGTCCCCTAGTGGGTTACCTGTCTCTATCCTACCTGCATGTCTGTCCCCCTAGTGGGTTACCTGTCTCTATCCTACCTGCATGTCTGTCCCCCTAGTGGGTTACCTGTCTCTCTGCTATCCTACCTGCATGTCTGTCCCCTAGTGGGTTACCTGTCTCTCTGCTATCCTACCTGCATGTCTGTCCCCTAGTGGGTTACCTGTCTCTATCCTACCTGCATGTCTGTCCCCTAGTGGGTTACCTGTCTCTATCCTACCTGCATGTCTGTCCCCCTAGTGGGTTACCTGTCTCTCTGCTATCCTACCTGCATGTCTGTCCCCTAGTGGGTTACCTGTCTCTATCCTACCTGCATGTCTGTCCCCTAGTGGGTTACCTGTCTCTATCCTACCTGCATGTCTGTCCCCTAGTGGGTTACCTGTCTCTATCCTACCTGCATGTCTGTCCCCCTAGTGGGTTACCTGTCTCTATCCTACCTGCATGTCTGTCCCCTAGTGGGTTACCTGTCTCTATCCTACCTGCATGTCTGTCCCCCTAGTGGGTTACCTGTCTCTATCCTACCTGCATGTCTGTCCCCCTAGTGGGTTACCTGTCTCTATCCTACCTGCATGTCTGTCCCCTAGTGGGTTACCTGTCTCTATCCTACCTGCATGTCTGTCCCCCTGTTTTACCCGTCTCTCTGCTGTCCTACCTGCATGTCTGTCCCCCTGTTTTACCCGTCTCTCTGCTATCCTACCTGCTTGTCTGTCCCCCTGTTTTACCCGTCTCTCTGCTATCCTACCTGCTTGTCTGTCCGCTCTCTGTCCAGTATTCCATGGCTCTTTATTGTCCTACATAATAAATAAAACTAAAACAAAGAAGGGGCTGCAGAAGTGACATCATGCCGGCTCGGTAGACCCATAATTGCGGGCATGGATGGGCCATTTTAGTGCACATGGTGTGAAGTAGGCGAAAGAGGGACAGGGCGGGCTGAGGAGCTGAGTGTGCACGGCTGTCACTGACACACACGTACACATGCATACAGTTATGTTTCACTTAACCTCGCGTTACCTCTAGACTTTCCACCAAGGAGGAAAGCCTGGTATTTGTTACAACAATTACAATTTACAATTTAGGCATTTAGCAGACGCTCTTAATCCAGAGTGATTTACATTAAGCAATAACAAAAGCATATATAAAGCATATAAAAAACATATATAGTTATCAAACTAAGAACGTAACAGTGGAGTATCTATGTAAACTATACATACTATATTATATATTATGCATGTGTACTATAAATTGCTATGACTACATAAAATGCAATTCTAGTGCTGTCTACGTAACAAGCTATAAAGTCTGTTTAAAATACTATCCAAGTCTACCTTACATAAAGTGCTATCTAAGGGGCTAGGCTAGGGCAAGTGCTACGGGCCATGGTGGAGTCTGAAGAGGTGGGTTTTCAGACTACGGCGGAAGATTGGGAGTGAGGCTGCAGTTCTGACTGTGATGGGAAGTGCATTCCATAGTTTTGGAGCCAGAAGGGAGAAGAGTTTGGGACGTGTGGAGCGTTGTCCCGGCGTTAAAAACGGACCCGTGTGAACTGGTCTAGGCTACAGTTGGATACTGAAAAAATAAAATAAAAATAGGGGTTCCGGTTCCGGTTTTCCAATCCCCATTTAAATGCTGAATCAAGTATAACTAGTAGTTTAGTCTTGCCAGTCGCTACGAGTTGGAAGATGGATATACCAGACAAACTATTCGTATAAGCGAAACTACGCTGCATCAAAGGTTTTATTGGTTATAGTAGGCCCTGGTCTAAAATGATGATGCCCTTGATCGCAGGATATTACTCTGGGTCATTCTGGTGGTTCCGGCCTAATGACTACAAACCAGTGACTACAACATGACGCAAGTTATTTCCCCTCCAGTCCGGATCAGAAACGCAAATTGTTTTATTGATCCCAGGCTATGTTTCACTAACGCAAACCTACAGAATAAGATAATATAACGCACATCCTCCGGTCTTGGTGCTGAGCCAAACTGTTATACTAACAGATATCATAAACAAAAGTGAGCTGCGAGCCCTTGCTTTTGTTCACTAACGCAAACCTAACCTAAGCAAACATAACAGTCTCCTTATTGCTACACTAGTGATGTTGCACAGTATGATCTGTAAAGAATTAGAATCTCCCTATGCAGGCTTGTCACGCACAGTAAGTAGTTATTGTGCAGTGCAGTGGACTGGACTCAAATCATACGTACGTAGGTATACTGTATGTGCAAACGCACATACATACAAACATACCTACAGTACAATACCACATGTTAACTTGATGAGCCAACTAAATATACTGATAATAGTGACGTAGATTATAGCACTTAATATTTATACACACACACACACACACACACACACACACACACACACACACACACACACACACACACACACACACACACACACACACACACACACACACACACACACACACACACACACACACACACACACACACACACACACACACACACACACACACACACACACACACACACACACACACACAAAAGGTAGGCTACATAGTATTTCAAATGTATTAGAAATGTCAAACTCATAATTTAAGACAATATTGTTATGACACTATGGGCAGTATTATGCGTGTCTTAAGTACCAGGTCTTATTACTTAACTTAAGACCTGGAGGCGTGGTCAATGCTGTTTGGCCACTCAGAATAGCCAAATGGCATTGACCACGCCATGGTACTTAAGACACGCATAATACTGCCCTATATGGTGATTTGTTGTGAGTTTACAGATGCAGAAAGATTATTTCATGCTTGTTGTTGCGGTTTGTGTGTGCCGGGGTGTGTGTGTGTGTGTGTGTGTACCTCCTGTCGCGGCTGCGTGACCTGTGTGAACGGTGGCTTTTTCGCTCTGCACTGCGACTCCTCCTCCTACGAGATGAACCATGAGACGAACTGCTGCTGGAGCGTCTTCTACGCCTGAGGGAGGCGCGCGCGCACACGCGCGCACACACACACACACACACACACACACACACACACACACACACACACACACACACACACACACACACACACACACACACACACACACACACACACACACAAACACGACTCTTTATATTTATAATTGTACATAATTACATAAACAAAGGCTCCTTACATTGTGCATTTGTTATTCCAGATACATACATAGACCTCAGGTGTCACAGCGACAACGCAGCAGGCACCAACATCAGGACAGACACAAGAGTAGGAAGTTACAACCAAGAGAAGTGGTAGAATACTTGAGAGTAGCCGTTGTATTTTTTTCATACTACTTGCACTGCTATTTATTTAAAAAAGAATGTTCTGCTATCCTTTATTTTTGCTGCAATGTCGAGGAGCCAAAAAACTAGGATATTACTCTTATATAAGCTTTCATCTTGCATCATTTAATACACTCTGGCGTCTCAAACTAACATCATAACAGACCATCACTTGGATGTCCTTATAGAGTCCATAATTCACAGTTAAATAAAGAAATAATCGCATGTCTATCAAATCCTTCCCACATCGTGTCCCTTGCCACCTCCAGCTCAGAGCTCTCCTTTTCGCTGTGCAGCTTCCCACAACATCCTGCTAACCATTCTAACACCATGCTCCCAGATCTCCTATGTGCACACAGTATATAAATATACTTTTTTTATTTATTTAGCTTTAGTTTGCAGGTTATACCAGGCCCAAACGTGTCCTTAAAGTCTGCACATTTCAGCAGTCTATAATAATGTCTGCTTTAGGCCTGCTGTTGTTTAGCAGCGTGGTTCTCAAAGTGGGGTCCCTGGGGGGGTTCAGAGGGTTACCAGCTAAATGAGTTTACATTTGCCAATTGAAAATAGCTGATCTAACAGCACAAGAAATTGTGAATCGTTTCTCAACATTTTAACAACACAAATCTTGGTGGTCACTGACACAAAACATCTTCAGATGGGAGTTTGCTGCCAAATATTTCATATTAATTTGGGGGTCTTCGACATGACAAACCACTGCTGAAGGCCTGGATCAACAGTGATCTTTACCTGATGGTAAAGATTTTATCCCCTGAGCTCAATGGTAGAAATATCTGCACTTGCGCAGGAAACGGGTTCAAATCCAGGGTAGAAGAGTTACGTTATGTAGGCCTGCTTTTATGTGGCTACATCATAATGTGAACACACACACAGCTTCTATTCTGTAGTTAGTATCTACTACTAAATATGAACACACACACACACACACACACACACACAGCTTGCAAACAGTTTGAACAATATTAATTATTAAAAAAAAAAAAAGAAGCTTTCAGCAAAGCCAAAACACTCAAATCTGTTTAGCCAAAAAAAAAAGGAAAAACAGTGTCTGGGGTCCGCTGGGAACTGGAGACAGAGGAGAGAAGAGAACAAGCGCTACAAATGACACAGATTTTGTAACGGGGAGAGAACCATTAGTGTTCTAAAAGACTGGATCCCATGAGCGGAGCCTCACAACACACCCAGCACAGAGACAGAACACACACGGGGGACCGCGGCGGAACCAGCTGCCTGGGACGTTTCATTTGAACGGGGGGGCGGGGGGCGGGGGGGGCATAAGCAGCAGTCATGTAACGCTGATGCACAAGTTAATATGATTAAACAGAATGTTTTATAAAGCCCCCCCCCCCAGTGCATGAGCAGGAAGTCGTTTTGCGTGAAAATGGTATGAAAGTATATCCAAATTAGGATGGAACACACTAGTGCACGCAGTACACGTGCACCTTCCACACACACACGCACGCGCTGAACGGTGCATGCAGATGTACACTGTATACACACCAAGGGGATCATTGTGTATTCATATAATGAACTAGAGGTTCATGGTGGGCTTTATAGTTACATCTTGTGTACACAGGTACGTACATAAGACGAGAACATGCAGCAGCATAAGTAATAATAGTCATTACGAACAGAAAAGAAAATAGCAGACACAAAACTACTGTAGGCTAATGATACGGGAATGTGTATATAAATATACAACATATACAAAACGATGATACAATAGCAGCAGTTGGAACTTGCTCTGTGCCTGGTTGGCATTTGATTCAAGCTGTCGGTTTAATGTTTGGGTCAGAGTGCACGCTCTTGGCCACAGATATCAGCGTAGCCGAGTGTTCGAAGCTTGTGCACAATTCAGACTGCCACTAGGTACTTTGACATGGTTTTCATCACGTTATACTTCTTCTACAAT
Source organism: Electrona antarctica (assembly GCF_951216825.1). NCBI lineage: Eukaryota > Metazoa > Chordata > Actinopteri > Myctophiformes > Myctophidae > Electrona > Electrona antarctica. Next base: position 11,874,475 of record NC_136792.1, on the reverse strand, counting down.
ATTACCTTTATTAATTGTCCTATTAAACTAGCCCTTATCTCTCATTGAGTTCTTCCATCACTGGTCTGCACTCTCCAGATAAAATGATCTCTCTCTCTCTCTCTCCCTCTCGTTTAAAAGTCACATAAGTAGAATGCAAAGAGATAAATAAAGTGCTTCAAAGAACCTATAGGACACCAGCAAACATCAAACCTAGCATGTCTAAACAACATCCCATCTAAATAACATGCTTAACATTTGTGGTCAAAACCAAAACAAATCTAAATAATAAAACGTGTGAACAAGTAACCAACATAGATCTCTCTTTCTCCCTCTCTCTCTCATGTACATGTGGCCTTGGTCAATTGATCGAAATGTATTGCTAATTGATAAGGGACTGCGGTCCCACAAGGTTTACGTTGCCCAGCCAGCCACACCCCACACAGACAGCCGAAGACTTCCCATCAGCGGTAATGGACCTTGACCAAGCTTCATAAATAATTACAATCAGATGGCCTTGTCTGAAGCCCACACACACACACACACACACACACAGTGTCCGTTATGCATGGATGTATAGACTGTGTACAGTGTGTAGTGTAGACACTCTCCACAGGCTGCCTCCTGTGTCATCAACTCCTCGAGGACAAAATGCCACAACAGCCACATAAAAGGTCCTTTGCTAAATGCATGGATTAAAGCTAAATAAAATCTCACCACTGAAAATGTGTATATGACCAAAGTGATCTAATGTGTGATTTGTTAAAGAGACTGAATGGAGCCCCAAACACACTATAGTGCCGTTTCCTCCTGTAAAATGCTCTAATATTTTAAAATAATAACCAAAAATAGCCGATCTACAAGCTCTTGTAGATAGACTATTGTTGTTATGCAACATGCTTCCATAGGAGACATGCTGACCTCTATGGAATCCTAATGACTGAAATCAGTCGTGGCGACTGATAACTTTAATCCATCTAAATGACATGAAGCTTTAAATACAGTGCGAGTTTCTAGCTTTCAATGTGTGGGCTTGCCTACAGATACAAGTATTATATTCCTCTTCTATAGGGTCCTCACAAATGCAAAATGTGCTGTCTAAAATAGTAATGTCAGTCTATTTTAAACTTGTATGGGCCTTGAATGGGTGGCGGTTGCCTAGCAATAAGCATCCTCTCTAAAGAGCCAAGTGCGTTTTCCACATAAGAATACAGTATAACTGTATGAATTCTAACTATAACTATAATAACTATATAACTACTGCCAAAGCCTAGAAATAAGCACATGGCTCATGTACATCAATTGGAAATCAAAGGATCAATTGCAGAGTTACAATCAGCCTATGTCAACTTATGTTTGTCTGTCACACAAGCTAGGGTGGTAATTTGTCTTACTTCAAGTTGTCATTACAAAAACATTAACCACTTAAGCTACACTTTACTTTGTCGTACAGCGGGGCCGTGCGAAAAGCCAACCTACAAGCTTAATGTGGACGTTTTTGAAAGTCTGTTCTTTTATCTTCTTTTATCAGCTTTACGCTTTACGCATGCTGCACACCAGACGCATGGATTTGGCAAACAATCCGGCTATCAACAAGAAAAGTCTTTTGGCTCTCTACTGGCTCCTTTGGTCGCAAATAATCCATTTACTCCATCTCTCTCTGATGCAATAAATCACTTGTGGCACAGAAATTACGTTCACTCTTTCAAAGATTGTTTTATTGATAGAATATTTCCATCATTTGAACAGTTTCGAACTTAAATTCGCTCAAATACTTACAACTTTGTAAAACAAACTACTACATCTTTGCCAATGGAATCCAAATTCTTTGTCAGATCCTTTGATTAAAAGGATTAAAGGCACTTATTAAAGGCGTTGTTTACTAGACTAACTTGGGTGGTACTGCCTCCTTAAGACTATTTGCAACAGCCAGAGAAAACTAGAAGAAGACGTCACTGAATGGACATAATTCCAGACACTGCTACATTACATACTTTTTACACTTATCAAAAGAAACTTCATGTCAGTCATCTCTGCCAGCGGTTCTCAACCCCTGTATAAGTCAGTGCTCCAGTCGGGCCACCCCAGAGCCTTCTATTATTAGAGAGTTGAGTCACCTCCGTTGGCCTGAACCGGACGTTTACGGAATGCGTCTATGAGTGTTTGTCACTATTTCGAGTTACATGAATGAACCACGTGACGGACGCTGTTTTCTGCTCCTTTACGTAACTCTTTTAATAGAAGGCTCTGGGACACCCTATAGTCAAATATGGATATAAGACACTGCGTAAATGACATATCTATCACATATGAAGTCCTCAGCCCAATCAGAGCTCTATTGATGCTAACATAAAACGTAAAAGTTTATTATTTAAAAATGTATAAAACCCATGTGGGGGGAAATTTGAGGTACTTTAGTGGAAAACTGTCAGTGTGCACGAGACATTTAGCATTGATGCATTTCAATAACGACAAGCAAACTATGGAACACGTTAGCCTAGCCTTCAATGTGATAGCCTATTCGATCAAATTTCTCCATAACCATTATCTAATGATCTTATTTATCATTCTTTCTCTACTATACTTTGAAGTTGAACGAAATTTGCAATAGGGATTGCAAACTCATTTGCAATACTCCTTTTCTTATGCATAAGGTAAGGATAAGAAAAAGGAAGTTAATATAAAAAGGAAATACCTATTCTTATTTTTGACTGTTTCTTTTTGAAAACTCAGAAAACCCCAATAAAAGCTAAGGGGGGAGGGGGGGGGGGGGGGGGGAATACAATACCATACTCATAAACTAAGATTTAACTGAACTTGTGCAAAAACGTACATTGCAATATTATGTAATTTCACAATAACACATAACAGAATGTCACACAGCCTCGAGTTCAGAAAGCCAACCTTGCATAATAATGAAAATCTGTCATTATGTTTAATCCATTAAGACCTGAGGCCAATTCTACAAATGCCTTCTAAATCAATAGTTCTCATAAAAGATTTTTTCAAAAATGTTCAAAAATAGCACATTTTAATATAAAAAAAGAAAGTGACACGATGAGCTTGTATATCTCCCATTTGTGAAGAGCAAGAGGTTGTTTAGGGTAGATATTATGCTTGTGCTACATTCACCACTACATTCATTTTGATCTGCTTGCTGCTGATTTGTTTTTACCAGGCTAACTCAATTCAAAGTTAACCATCCAATACAAAAGTTACAATAAACAGATAAAACACCATAAAATAAATAGGAATAATACAAAAACCTGATAAAGCAAAAGCAACACAGTCAGTCAAACAATACATATCCATATCTATAAGAAATATTTTCAACTCTGGCATTTGGAGCCGATTTTAGACGAGCACCCATGGCGTTACACCAAGGGACCCAAGCCTTGGTGTACCGCACTACAGCCCCTATGAGGGATTCTCCCCGTTGGCCAGGGTAGATACAAGGCTTCTGGGTTTTAGGAGCTACTCTGCTACACCAGGGGCTCTCAACGTTTTTGGCCGGGGACCCCCGGAAATGCTTTGGCAATGTCTCGGGACCCCTCCCGACCCCCAATATAAATTGACTGCTACAATTGACACCATAAATAAATACTGAAACCAGATATAATCATTAGGGAAGGTGCATGTACTGTGTACTATATGTAAACTCTTAATTTCCATTTTCTAGCCACTGTTTTTATTATTTGGGGACCCCCCAAAATAATGTGGCGACCCCCCGAGGGGTCAAGACCCACGGGTTGAGAACCCCTGTGCTACACAAGCAGCAAAATGTTGGGGTGGATAATGACTTCAACACAAAAAGAAAAAAGCAGAGGACCTGCTCTGGTATAGACCCTTGTTGGTGCTTCAGTCAACCAAGTAAGAATGTAAGTGGTTAAAGAAGACTACATTCTAGTCTGTTTGTGCTGTCTTTTAAAAAATCTTTCTAAAATCTTGTCAAAACTCTTGGACTGTATGGGAGGCTTCAGAGAATAAAATAAGTCTGCACAACAGCTGCTGCTCCTACAGACTAATTAAGCTCACAACATTTAAACCAACCTGGTTGTTGTGAGCTTGTTTGCACATTAAACTTTCGGAGCAGCAGCTGTTGTGCGGACTTATTTTATTCTTTATTGTTCCTTTTTCTGTCCTAGCGACTACATGGATGTGCATACCAATTCTTGTTGAAATAAGTGCTTAACCCCTTTTGGTGTTAGCATTATGTTATGCTTTAGCTATTGAAAAATAGCAGATCTACAAGCTCATATGTCTGCTATTTTTGAAAAATCGAAGAACCACTGACATAGAAACATAGCTTTTTCAGAAAACTGTCAGGATTTAGAAGACATTTTTAGAATCTGATCTCAGGTCAAAATGGGTTAAGAGAACGTGAAACTACTGGTAGAATGCATGATGCTGTCCTAGCCTCGCGCAGCCAGACTTCTATCTATCGCAACGTGAGGCTAATGTTGTCCTGCACGATTATTACATTGGCCAGTCACTTGACTTCTGACATTATCATTATTGTCTCCACCAGGCCGAAGGCATGGGGAGAGAGTATGTTTTGCACTCCGTCCGTCCGTCCGTCCGTCCGTCCGTCCGTCCGTCCGTGTGTCCGTCTGTGAACAGCTAATCTCTGGCACCGTTGGCTTGATCGCAGCCATACTCTGCACACACACTCCCTGAATGCCAGAGCTGAACCTCTGCCCCAACGTTTTCACATTGGCCTGTTATAGCGCCACCAGGAGGCCGCTTTGTGCAAAACAAATTTTTTGACAGTACACCTACAGATTTTGTCCAAACATTACGCAAATTGGTACAGTCTCTCTAGAGCCATTCAATGAAACTGGTCTTTCAGATTTTTCAGACTCCATCCTGATTGGCTAAGATTGGCTTCCAAAGTTCGCAGGAGTGCTCCGTTTCAAACAAAATGCTGCAAATCATGAACACATGGTGTGATTTCCGTGACATTTTGCACGCACATTCCCACTAGGTCGAGGAAGAAATGCCACTTGAATATTTTCAACTCAGCCTCATGGTGGCGCTATAACTGGCCGATTTGTGTTTTTACCTATAACTGCACCGATCTGTGTAAAACCATGTATGCACACTCCCTAGAGGCCAAGGAAAAACCTTTGCCTGGAATTTTTCACATCTGCTCTTTATAGCGCCACCACGAGGCCGACATATGTAAAACACATTTTCTAATATTACTCCTTCAGATTTTATCCAAATTTCACGCAAATCGGTACACATGCTCTCCATAGTCATGTGATCATGTGATTTGTTTGATTCATCATAATTATCCATCCTGATTGGCTACGATTGGCTTCTAAAGTTTTCAGGAGTAGCCCGTTTTGTACAAATTGCCACAACTCCACAACGCAGCGTACGATTGCGGTGAAACTGTGCATGCCTATTCCCACTACTAGGCTGAGGAACTTTTTCTAGTTCTAATTGAGTTTGGCATGTAATTCTGTTTACACCACTGCTCATTGCTCAACCTAGTAGTTTTCCATCAGCCCAGGGCTGTTACTACCCGCTAATTGACGCCATCCGGGTATTTAATGTCACCTTCTGTATACCTTAAAGAAGGCAGTATGTCCGCAATAAACGTCTGTCATTGGCTACGAGTGTGCGTCTATACATGTTTTGATTTAGTATCTTTCCCGTTGGCTGGCACCTCACTAGGACCGGTGTGCTGTGCACCTTTTGCTTATAGTGTTGTCTTACCTCCTGTCTCTGTCTCTCTCTCTGTCCCTGTCCCTCTCTCGGTCTCTGGAGCGCGATCGGCTTCGTCGATTGGCCCTGCGGCTGGTCACCCTGCTCCCAGAGGACGAAGAGGAGGAGGACGACGACGAGGAGGAGCGACGACGCTGCTTTCTCTTCCTCTCTTTGCTCCGGCTCTTTTTCTTCCTCTCTTTGCTCCGGCTGTCATCTTCACTGTCTGATGACCGCCGACCCATGACGCCCGACCCTCAGCTGAAACAACACATGCAGAAATGCACGAACATATTAACTGTCATATACAGACTACTACTATACAGTTCAATGAAGATATTAACAATCATTTAATTTGCTGTCGGGTGAAAACCTCATCTGTCCAAAACGTGTATACTTTTCAGGATTCAAATTCAAAAATAGCAACTTAGCAAGTGCGTTTCCAGCTTGGAGATCTGCAATTTTTGCTACTTGTGTGTGACACTGTACTTAGTATGACGAAGCAGGGCATTACTTACAAAATAAATAAATAACATAAAATGTAAAATTATGGAGATAAGAGGTTTCTGCCCGACAGCAAATATATAAATAAATACATTAAACACCACATTGTCCCCGTCTGTGTAAACCTTGTATTGTAGGTCCCCCATAAGTGTTACTTTACAGGAAATGGAAAATAACCTGTATTCCAAATAGATCCAATCCAATGTAGTTATGATTTAGTCACAGCTAAGCTTGTTAATGGACGACTTCAACACTTTTCAACCCCCATCCTCACTAATGTTCATGATAAAATAGTCTCATCATCATCATTTTTGGACCGCGGTCGAGATCATGGATTTCACAATGCCACGCCAGACTTTCCGGTCCTTCATTGCCATCCCTGCTTACTGATGCATGTGTCCCTAGCGATGACATCAGGGAACTACAGTTTTCTACCTCTGGTCTGCTTTGAGGCAGGATTCCAGAGAAGGAAAGATATAACCTCATTGTCAGCTCTGTAGCAGTGGCCGGCAAACTGTGTTCTTCTGGATCGGACTAGTGAAGAAACACAGGGAAGTTTGCTGTATATTAGATTAGTCGATGGGTGGCTCTCCCAAGACAGATTTTGCGCTATCATTAGAAGGTGGGTGTAAGTGCCATAGGAGTAAGTCTCATAGGAGCGCTCATAGGAGGGCTGTGGGCAGTTCAGAAACCCGTCTTCCAGTGACATCATCGATGGGGAATCCAAGCTACCGGTAATAGAAACTGCAGGCTTTCTATTCCTGAACGGTTACCATGCTATTGTTACCATGCCATCGTTATTAAAATCGATAATAAAAATCTAAATATTATATTCTTTTTTTTAAGTCTTAAAAATAATCTGCCTAACAATGATGTCACTGGAAGTCGGGTTTCTCATCTGCCCACAGCCCTCCTATGTAGCCTCCTTCCTAGCCTTACTCATCTACGAAGAGAAAAGCCTGGACCTAAAGGATGAGTGTTCTGCCAGAAGTGTCAGGCCGGAACATCCGTTGGACGTATTTCCCCAGGACACGTAATTTTACGACCAATCACAACACTCGTTTCATTCACGGAGAATATAGACATATTTGTAAAGCGTCAACGTAATTTCCTTGGCCAGGAATTCCGCCAAAATCCCACTACTTAAGTTAAACCACTCAACTGGCTATGGTCTTGTATGCCCAGCGTGCCTACTATGAGGCACAGACTGAGTAGAAGAAAACGGTGCTATTTTATCATGAACATTAGTGAGGACAAATTATATGAAGATAGGTTGAAAAGTGGTGAAGTCGTCCTTTAATACTTTTGGTTCAATATGTAGCCTACAAAACAACTTAACCACTTTTTGGAAAAATAGCTGAACTACAAGCGCACAGCTTGTAGATTGTGTGACTCACTCCGTTGTACAACAAAGTAGGGAATTAATCTTAAAAGAAAACGTACAAAGTTGAAGGGAATATGATGACGATATGCAAACTATATGATACAATATATAACACATGAATCATACAGAAATATGGACATACAGTAACATGAATATACCATTACATAAACAAACATTAACAATCAAATATAGAAATATATGTACATAATAACAGTCATATGCCTATATGACTGTTATTACAAGTCTATCTTAGTTATTAGTTATCACTAATATACTACTTAGTTCAGTTGTTGTGGTGCTGCTAAGAACTTACCAAACTGCGTCAAGCTTTACAATCAAATAAACATATAAATCATATTCTGTATGTACTATGACTAGAGGCATGTATCGCAGAATGATGGCTGTAATATCAACGTTGTCGCTGTAGAGATATAGTTAAAATAGGTGTCAACAGATACAGATACTCCTACAGCAGCTTGTTAGCATGATGCTAACGCCAGTGAAACCATTCAATGGCCATAATATTCAACGCCGGTGCTTATTATTATTTCCACAGCGCAGACTGAGCCTCGGACAGTGTGTCACATTATAGTTATGACAATAATATTGATATTTACCTTGATAAGAAGAGCCCGCTGTGTATGAAATCAAATGTTATGGACACTACTAGTCTTCTGTACACAACAACACAAGCATGCAGTACTCACTCTGCTGCTATCCAGGCTCAACCAATCGGCGCACAGAAGAGTCGATCGGATGCAGGCGGACACAGTCTATCACAGAGCGAACGATGGATGGAGATTCTCAGACAGTGCTTTTTATTTTTGGGGGCGGGGAGGGGGGTATATTATGATTAGCATTCATCGCCATATGGCCCAGGCCAGGGCCTACTATATGAGCCTAACTTCTGGTATAGGAGTCTAGGGACATTTTAAAAGTAATCTGGCCATGCACTCCAAAAACAGCTATATAGGCTACAATTTGACTTTATAAGGCTAATGTATGAACCAATAAAGCTATAGTTAGAAATGCTGTAAGAGATATATTATACACTTTTGGGAAAATGTCCATTAGTTAAATATGAGTAAATTAAAAATGCCCAATCGGTGATGCAACCAAAACAGATACAGCCTCAAGACCAACAATAAAATTAAGTGTTTATGAGGGCAGTGGAGAGTGGTGCTCAAACTTTTTTCATGTAATGGACCCCCAAATGTATTTGGCCGTGGAAACCTTAGAGTATATATACTCTAAGGTGGAAACCCATCTGAACATATTTTGTGACTCTCATACAGTGTTTTAGGCTATACAGCAGCAGTAATACATACATGTGTGTATTGCTAAAATGTTTCAAAAATATGTTTTATATATATAAATAAAATAAATAGCAGAACTATAAAGCTTGCAACGCATCACTACATATTTGTTGTGAGATACTGAGATTGTATATATATATATATATATATATATATATATATATATATATAAAAGAGCTGATGTAGTCTATTACATATATTTGAAAAAAGCAGATCACATGCAAGAGCTGCAGGTTGTAGATTTTTGGGGGGGCTGGGGACCCCTGGAAACCCCTTCAAGGACCCTTGGGGGTCCCCGGACCACACTTTGAGAACCACTATAGAACTAAACATACAAATAACCTACAACTAATATATTTAAGGACCAACTTTAAACATTATTAATATATTATTATTAGTATTATTAGTATTTGCTAATTTGCTAAAAGGCCTATTTTGATTCATGATGGGTTAAGTAGTTGCAAACATCTTATATAATTGCATCTAATTATATGTTCAAGTCAATATTGGGCCTTTAACTGATATATAGATATATACATAACTTATACATAACTTATACATAACTTGCATAACAAGTAGGCCTTTTTTGTCCCTTTCTTTTCTTTATTGATATACTGCAGGCTATATATATATATATATATATATACCCTAACCCTAACCTATAAGCTTGTGTCTAGTTTTGTGTCTCAACCAACCATTGATCAGAACCACTTAAATTGCGGAGGTGCACCGTGCTGTATTTTGTATTTGTATAAGTAAATATAGGCCTATGATCCATATCAATGCATGTATGAGCAATTTGTTGTATACTACAGGCTGCACGTATATGCTATAGTGCTGCCCTTAAAATTATGTTAAAAATGTAAACAGAAAGGGTCCAATTAACAAGATATTGGTCACGCACGTTATGCGCCATAACGACACAAATATTTAGTGTTTAATTTAAGTATAGCCGGCTATAGGAAAATCCGTCCGTGAGGGTCCATTTGGTTCTACACTCTCAGAGTTGCATTTACCACTGAGGACTTTACTATATATGTGAGGCATAGCCTATATGCGTTTATGAGTGGATGAATCGATGTTCAGTCACTCACGCACGCGCATGCAGGGGCGAGAGTGTGACTGATTATAAACAACAACTTGATCTTTTCAACTTAATGGATCTCATCATCACTACTAATAGAAATAACAGGTTTTCTAATCTCTTCGCAAGTATAGAAATGCTTTTTCAGATATGGCAGAAAGTATATAGTAGCCTAATTAATGCCCTCGAGGAGAAAAGCCGAGACAAAACATTAATATTTGATGAGGTGTTAGAGAGCCCTTGTTGTGTGGAAATGGCGCTTTATATAGATTATCAATAAACACGCTTAATTTTGCATCAAATTTTAAAAACTAGGCCATGGACTTAAAAAAAACCAACAACACTGTATCTTGTTTCTCGTTTGTTTGGCTGCTATATGTTCATCATCTTCTTCATATCTCGGATAATTGCTGTGTCCCCGCGGCATTCATTCACTTACCTTCACCGCAACGTGAACCATTGTTTATTTATTTAGTTTTTTGAAATACACGCTATAATTTTCAGTATAAGGAGAAGCAAATTGAAAACGGTAATTAGTGAGCCCAATGGCAACGCGTCACGTGAGGCTGTATAATTAAACGTTTAGTTTGCTATTTAACATTCTAATAGCCTGAAAAGGGTCCACTGAGAATTAAATAATAACCATATATAGTCTTCCTAATTATAACGGTTTAAAAACACATGATTGCAGATTAGAAACATAAACCAGAACGGGAGACATTAAATAATTTAGCTCTCATTAGTAGTCTCCAGCCTTTATAACTTTGTTCCATTAAAAAATATTTTAATTGATTATTTCCGGCGTTGTGATATTTATTATCAGAAGCGGTATAGTTTAATTTATTAATAACCTAAATATCACGATTTTCTTTTAATGATCAAATCATATTTATTTCGACTTTTATTTTTCATTGTTATTAGCGACATTGATTTAAACATAGACCTATATATACACAAAAACGTTTACTATGTTGAAGTTCACTTGAGTTATTGCTAAAGATGTTGCGATGAGGAAAGGAATTGTACTCCATCAAGTCGCTTGCCGACGACCAGATCTCGTCTCGGCAAGCGACCCCATGCAGAAGCCATGGCGGTGCATGCCGTGATTCCCCTGCTCTCTCTTTCTTGTCGTCACATCCCAGCTGGTCTCTCTTCTCTTTTACCTGTATCTCTCTCTCCGTGTCATCGTTGTCGCTGCAGATCACAGAGATACTGAGGAGGCTCTCCTCATCCATGTGCTCTCCTCCACACAGGAGCTTGTCACTCTCAGCTTTAGCCACACCCCTGCAGAGAGAGAGAGAGAGAGAGAGAGAGAGAGAGAGTCCTACCCATCTCCCGGGTGTTTAAAAAACTAACTCAGGACAATAGCGACGAATCAACGCTTAATTAAATTAATTAGTCCTTCATGTCAATCTTGGATTAATGGCCAATAGCATCCTCGTCAGGACGACGTGAGACGTGAAGGACTGACTCCCCTCTCTCTCTCTCTCTCTCTCTCTCTCTCTCTCTCTCTCTCTCTCTCTCTCTCTCTCTCTCTCTCTCTCTCTCTCTCTCTCTCTCTCTCTCTCTCTCTCTCTCTCTCTCTCTCTCTCCCTCCCTCCCTCCCTCCCTCTCTCTCTCTCTCTCTCTCTCTCTCTCTCTCTCTCTCCCCCTCTCTCTCTCCTATCAGTGCACGGAGCAGGGACGGGGGGCTCATCCCGGCGTCCTGAGGGGAGGTAATTTGCACGGATCAAGGGGCAGGCGTTGCAAAGTATAAATACTGTGACTTCAATAGCGGATCACCAGGCAGCAAGGTTCGAACTATATCCGCCACCAAGACAGTCAGGAGGAATTGGCTGAGACGAGAGGAGAGATCATCTCTTTCCGGCGGGTTTTTAAAACGCCGAGAGGAGGAAATCCCATAGTTGGCAACAACAACATCATCACCTCGCATTTAGGTCGAACTGAAACCCCAACAACAAGTATTGATGTCTTAAGCTGCTGTGGAGCCGAGACACACACCGAAGGAGGAGGAGAGAGCAAGAGAGAGAGAGAGGGGGAGAGAGAGAGAGAGAGATAGGGAGAGGGGGAGAGAGAGAGAGAACAAGACGGAGAACATTTTTTCTGGAGAGTGCAGAGCCGTGATGGAAGAACTCACTGCTTTTGTGTCCAAGTCTTTTGATCAGAAAGTGAAGGAAAAGAAAGAGGTGATCACGTACAGGGAGGTGCTGGAGACGGGCTCGAACCGCGCCGGCAGGGAGCCTACCACGGAACCGAGCCGCGACGAAGTGGGCGCTGTTGCGCGGGGCGTTGCGCGCTCTCCGAGCGGGGAACCGGACAACATGCTCGGCCCGGATAGAACCAGGGAACCGGGGAGTCCCAAACTCATTGACGGTAAGAGAGAGGGATCAGACCTTTCCCATGCAGCTCTTTCTTATACCACTCACCATGGTATATTAAACCGGCCTGTAGTTCAGCAAGAAATCGGTTTGTTTTCGTATAAAAGTTTGGATACACGAATCTCAATTGCGCATATAGCCTGAAACACACACATTATGACAAACAACAAGGCGGCCTCGCGAATTCACTCAAAATAAATGTCTCTCCACTTGGGTTTGTAATGTAACTTAACATACTCGTGTTGCAAAGTTGGTATAACATGTATATTTTGACCCTTCATTCGGTCTAGGTTTTCTAAAATGCCCCATTGCACTAAACAGAAAGCCTATAACATTACAGCAACCTATTAGTTATCTCAAGTGCCATGGATTATGTGCTAACTAACTAATTCATTCAGTAGAACGACCTTATTTAATCGAAAAACAGATATAGCTTAATACAGCACTGCACTTGAAAGATGGAAATCAATACCTGACATTTTTTTAAATCTACCGCAGGCCATAGAAAACAGACGTAAAAGAAATCAAGCTGTCATTAAATTGATTTAAAACAAATAATCAACTGACAACAAATTGTGGCCAACAAATCACAGGTTATTTTTCAAGGACTGAGCTCAACAATTCGTATAGGCTATAGCCTATAAACGACGTTGAGAATATGATGGATAAGCCTTATACACTAAAAAAAAAAATATATTTTTTTGTAATTCTGCGATCAGGCAAGCCTCGCATATAGCTGTGTTATTGTATTTTAAAACATGGGGCGTGCTTTCCCCCTTTTAATGTCACAATATTGAAGTGTTTGACGATTAATTAGAATTAATAATGTTATGATCCATCAAACAATAAACTATGAAGCGCCGCGTTCATCTCAACGAGCCCGATCATACATCATAAATAAGCCCGTGAAATGTCGTAAAAAATACAATTTAAATAAAGCATTTGTACAGTTCAGAGGAACTATTATAACTGCATGGTTCTTTTTGGACGGTGGAGTATATCATCACACACACACACACACACACACACACACACACACACACACACACACACACACACACACACACACACACACACACACACACACACACACACACACACACACACACACACAATAACGGAGAGATTGATGCATATTTATAAGCAGTTAATAATTAAAGAGCTTTATGTATCTCAAAACATCCGAGGTCTGACATCTGTGTGATTCTTGGGAGGACCCATGTGTTTTTTTCCCGTCTATATTTTATGAAAGGTCAATCTTTGATATTTTTTGGATACATGTTGATACATTCTATTATATCCTCTTTCTTGTCGAGGGCCTGGCCGTCAACTATTACCCTGTTATTACCCTGTTATAGTATATGGAATGTTTGGCATGTTAAAAATGTACAACACATGTGAATAAGAAATATATTTTTTCTTTCTCGTCTGCAAAACTATATATCCAGGCACCACGGACATGAAAGAACGCAAAGAGGACTCTAAGCCTCTGGAAGATGCTGAAACGCAGGCTAAAATCAAACAGAGGAGAAGTCGGACTAACTTTACACTAGAACAACTCAACGAGCTGGAGCGACTGTTCGACGAGACTCATTACCCGGACGCCTTTATGCGCGAGGAGCTAAGCCAGCGGCTGGGACTGTCCGAGGCACGGGTACAAGTAAGAACCACATGTTATTCATAATATACAAACAACAAGAATCATTCTGGATGGATGGATGCTACTAGTAGTATGCTATACACGGTCAAATCACCCGTGTTCATTTATAACTGTCCGAGACTTTTCAAAATGCACTGCCATGTGCACTAGTGCACTCTCGGGGTTACAACAAGCACTGGGAGTTTTATTTCTAATATTATTCATATCCTCTGCTACGGTTTGTTTCAAGTTCATATGAGGGAATATAGGAGGCGTCATTTTATATTCATTTCACTCATTTGGACGCTCGTGGTGGTCTCAGTATATATAGCTTGTTTGTTATATGTGCGTAAATATTGTTAAGATGATGCACATGCCACATGCAAGTTTTCTAAATGCGGGGAATGGGTATAATAAATGTATGCTGATTGAAATGAAATGTATAGGTCCGTGTGTGTGTGTGTGTGTGTGTGTGTGTGTGTGTGTGTGTGTGTGTGTGTGTGTGTGTGTGTGTGTGTGTGTGTGTGTGTGTGTGTGTGTGTGTGTGTGTGTGTGTGTGTGTGTGTGTGTCAGTCAATCTGGCCACATACTAGCATAGGACATATACCGGTTGACAAACGTTGATTTTTGTTTTGTTGCATGTCTTCTAAACTGACATCGAATCATTTATAGTGGCAATGATCTCTGAGTTGCAGCCAGGCCACATTGAGTCGTTTTTATTGTTTATCCAGGTCGCTTTAATCTTAATTGTTCCAACCCACCAAAACAAATAGTCATACAATATTTACCCTCGCTTCACATTAGTAGTATATGTTACCGGCCTGGGGAGAGACCAGCCCAGGCCATCTGCACACAGAAACCCAATATAAGCCGGTTGGTTCAGACAGAGAGCAGAGCAGAGGGGGCTCAATCTCCTGTGTAACTGAGCCGAGCAGTGACAATGAACATATAGACATCGCTTCGCTTCTGATTCATAAAAAAAATATATATATATATATATATATATCTTATTTCAGGCTCTCGAGTCTTTAATCCCTAATGTCTCAACTCGGGGAGGGGGTCGAGATGACTGAAGCAATTGTCTCTCCGTTGAATATGCCTTTCTGTCTTTCACTCTTTCTGAAAAATCATAAAATGGGCCCAAAAAGATAGACCCCCCCCTCCACACACACACACACACACACACACACACACACACACACACACACACACACACACACACACACACACACACACACACACACACACACACACATACACACACACACAGCCTCCCCTCCCCTCTCCCCAGAAAAAAAAAAAGTTGAAGCCTGCATGTGCTTCTGCGAGGGTCTCCCGGCGTGAATTGGAATCTTACCAAGACGTATTGTGTCACACAAGCAAGGCGAGTGCAAGGAGCACGGCTCGAGGATTTGCATACATTATGTAGGCTATTATATAGCCTATATTTTCTGCCCAAATCAAGGTCTGCTGCCCTCTCTCCCACTCCCTGTTGAACCTGGGGCTTCTTCTACCCTGCGTGCTCGCCTCAGTTAGAGGCAGATATACAAGCTCACAAATCGCCACGAATGTGAGACGTTGTGAGCTGTATATCTGCTATATTTACGGCATGCAATGCAACACCGGCGTGCAACTAAAGTATTAAGCAGGCTTAAGATAACACAATGCCCCCACCACCCGAAATAATAATTACATGCTAATCTATTAATACTTTCTTTCATCGTCCAATGATTTGTAAATGAATAAGAACACAAGAGGGTCTTTATTGACACGTATCAGTGTATCAAGCAGACTGGCAGACACGAATCGATATATTTATTTTAATCATGAGTTAGTTGGGGTCTATTTTATATGGGCTATGATGTGATACCAAATGAAGTGCTATTATGTGAACTAATTTATCCCAAGCTTTGTAGGGGGGTTCAAAGTGTTAGCTTATCGTAAGAAATGAAACGTGTCATCGTGCATGATGTGTTTCAAAAAATACTTTATCTGAAATTGACGCTTGTGAGGGAAAACAAAACGAAAGGGACAAACGAGCTATCTTTAAAACGAGGCTTTGTAGCCGAACGTGTTATGGCAGTGATTAAACAAAATTGCTAAACGTCTCGCTGACATAGATTTTCTGCAGATAAGGGTAATTAATTTCAGCGGTCATTTAATGAGAGAGAGAGAGAGAGAGAGAGAGAGAGAGAGAGAGAGAGAGAGAAGAGAGAGGG
The DNA here is from genome assembly GCF_951216825.1 of Electrona antarctica. Classification (NCBI taxonomy): domain Eukaryota; kingdom Metazoa; phylum Chordata; class Actinopteri; order Myctophiformes; family Myctophidae; genus Electrona; species Electrona antarctica. The sequence goes on along the minus strand of NC_136792.1, from coordinate 11,858,260 downwards.
AGAGAGAGAGAGAGACGTTCTCAGATCGCCTTGCTGCTCTGATGTCCAGAACCGTAATAGCACGCTGCTATTCGATATCTGAGAGACCATTGTGCTCTTCGGGGACGCTAATCTATAGAAAGATGAAACCGAACGCTGACAAGGTTATTTATTATAGTCCAATAGCCTGCGCATTTCCAAAAAGCGCGTTTCTCTATAGCCTAGACCCTCTCATAATAAAGCACGTGGTTCTCAAACTGCATGGGTTGGGGATGAGGTCCATGTGCAGGGGGTCCCCAGCAAAAATTTTCGAAATAAAAAAGTTTAAATAAATAGACTACTATTTTATTTCCCGGCTATTCGTAAAATAGGAAATCTTCAAGCTAAAAAACAAAAAAAAACCGCCTTGTGCTTGTAGATATAGATAGGCCCCTTGACAAAGGTTGACACATCTTGCTTATGGTCCCTGGCACTAAAATGGGGGTCCGCGGCCAAATTCATATGCATTTGGGGGTCCTTGATGTGAAAATGCTTTGAGAACCACTGCCCAAAGCCTAATTTATACTCTGTAGTAGACGGTGTCGCTTGCCTAAAATAACTGATTCTATTAAGCGACACTCTTGCGCAATGGGAGTATAAATTCAATCCTTTTTGTGATTTATAGTGCTTTCCCATTTTTCTTCTGCCCTGCCCCCCTCTCTTTTCCCCCTCTCTCTGTTTTCCTCTCTCTCTCTGGCCCTTGTTATGGGGCTAAATGTAATAATTAAAATCCGGGGTTAAGCACCGCCATTAATATTGCAGAGCCCCTCATGGGATATTGTTTTTCTGCGGTTGTTGTCACTTTGAGAGGAATTACACGTGCCCTCACAAGCAGCTGTCAATCACCGCTGGGCTCTAATTAATTTCTGTTCCCCATAGGTCTGGTTCCAGAATCGAAGAGCTAAATGCAGAAAGCAAGAAAACCAGCTACACAAAGGTATAGGTAGGCCCCTTTTACACCAAAGAGACTGTTTCTACATCAATATATCCACTAAATGTCGTGCGTATATAATGCATCTCAAATACCACATCCCTCATCGCACAATAAGCATGTAAGATGCTGATGTTGTTTAAAGAGTGGTTTTATTTATTTCGTTAATGTCAGACATGTCAACAGCATCATCAGATATATTAACAACGTGTATATCGAGTCTATAGCATGCACACTGTTATTGAATAGCTATATTTGCATGCATGGGCAGTAAATGTGCACGCAGGCGGCAGGCCTCACATCCATGGCCACTTATTATTGAGACTTCATTTCGCTTCTTGGTGGTTTATAGAGATGGAATGAATATTCAACGCATTAATTAGTGTCTCGCCTCTTCTGTTTTCAGGAGTTCTCATTGGAGCAGCGAACCAGTTTGAAGCTTGTCGTGTAGCGCCATATGTCAACGTGGGGGCCTTGCGAATGCCGTTCCAACAGGCAAGTGGCTTTGAAGCGCATAGTCTTTTGACTAGAACCGATCCCCGAACTGCTGTCTTGGCACAGGCCCGGTCCACTGCTAATGGGGGAGTCCAATTCCAATGTAGGGGGTAACTCAACGCGCGTGGTGCCAACACAGCGTTAGATTATAACACGCTAATTGGAAAACCCCCTCGATTGGTTTCATGGATCATTCAAAAGCCAGTTTTTTTTTTATTCAAAGCAAAAATGAGAGGTGCGTTTTCATAATATCAGTTTCATATTCATGCTAGATATTATGGGGTTTAATGCATCACCAGTGTTAGTCCCGGGCCGTTGGATAACCACTCCAAATGTGGGCTTAATTTATACATTGTATGGCTTGTAGATGTGTCCTTTTTTTGGCAAGCGACTGCACGGAGAACGGAGAAGTATAATTGAGCAACAATTAGTTGCCTTATAATCGGGCCACATCTACTGGTCAAATGAGCAAATCTTGATACTGTCACAGTTAGGACAGAAATAGCCCATGTGTGCAAGCTAACGTCACGTGTGTGTGTTCCATTAGCTTGTATAGAGCTGCTATTTTCGCCGCGCAACTCCAGTGTATAGACGTGCATCAGTAAAGTATGTATAGGCTATAGGTATAGACACACTGCTCCCTCGGAGTTAAATGAACACTGAGGATCCCACCGTTCCATTGAGGTCAGACATATATATAAAGGTATAATGTATATCAAACTGGGGGTCCTTGGAATTCAAAAAGGTTGAGAAGCACATGGCCCCAGCTGTGACATGACTCAAAATAGGGTCAATGTGGTTAATTAGCCAATTAAGCCATAGACTTTTCAGACAGCCCTTTTCCAACTCGATTCTACAACAAGCTCACAACACGTCTGCGATGCCATTCGTTATGTGAGCTTGTCGATCTGCTATAGCTATATGTTTGGCTAATGTGTTCCCCCCAGAATATGGATGCTGGGGTTCAAGTGGTCAATTAAGTTTTTAATTAAAGTTAACGTGTTGTTCTCCCCCCCCTCCTCTCTCCCATCCTCCGTGCGTCCCGTAGGATAGTCATTGCAACGTGCCGCCCTTCTCCTTTCAGGTGCAGGCGCAACTGCAGCTTGACAGCGCCGTGGCGCACGCGCACCACCACCTGCACTCGCACCTGGCCGCGCACGCGCCCTACATGATGTTCCCGGCGCCGCCCTTCGGCCTGCCGCTGGCGACGCTCGCGGCCGAGTCGGCGTCGGCCGCCTCGGTGGTGGCGGCGGCCGCCGCGGCCTCGAAGAACACCAACAAGAACTCCAGCATCGCCGACCTCAGACTCAAGGCCAAGAAGCATCAGGCGGCGCTGGGACTGTGACTGCAGGCCGCGTCCGGCATGCGGGACCCGCGGCTGTGACGCACCAATTAACAAACAGACAAACAAACAAACAAAACGTCTCCAAGAGACGGATTGTCTGACTGAACTGAAGACATGTTTTTATACTTCGTCGCACGGCGGTGTCGCGCGCCGAGAATAGCAGACCTTCCTACTGGTCTGCTATTCTCGGGCCGTTCTTATAAGGCGCGTGGCACCATCGCGCACGGAGCATTTGTTTTTTCTGGCCTCAGTGGCCTCATGTGTGACAACGCGTGCGTGACTGTGACGCAAAAAAAGGGAAAAAGAAAAACGTCTCCAAGACGCACAGTGTATCCGAAGACCCAATTCATTGTCTATACTAGGCTACTGAGAGTCACTGAACGAACTGAGCATCAGAAACAAAACACATCGGTTACAAAGTGAAACATAAATAAATAAATACAATTAATCAAGGGCGATATTTATGTAGGTTTTTTCTTTTTTTTCTAAATGAAGGACATTGTATAACTATAGAAAATATAGGCTATTTATGAGATCAAGAAAGCAAAGAGAAAAAAAGACTGTGAAAATGATCCAAAAGTGAGTTTTTTGGACGCCAAATGGGAATGGATTTGGGAGGCCCTCATCCAGGGCGCCACGCGAGGCCTCGCCGCTGTGACGTCATGTGGGACAGGACAGGACAGGACAGGATGGATGCTGCTGGGACTAGTTCGATTCTTTGTGAAACAAGGCGAACCATTCTGCACTTGTTTATGTTTGTTTTTTATTATTATTATATTATGTCATTTTTGAAGCTATAGAGGCTGGCCTCATTATGTTTCAGAAAGAAAAGAAAAACATTTCCCTTGTAAACAAAAAGTGGACAAAACGTGGTGGAAGTTCTTTGGCGAATAGAAAGACATTTACCACCGTTTCTTTTTGGTGAAGAAGTTCTATTCTATTTTTCTTTTGGTCCAACTTTGAAAATGGCCGTGCATGGAGGACGTAACCTGGGCCATGCAATTCAATTCCACACCCATTCTCTCTCTCTCTCTATCTCACTCTATCTCTCTCTCTAGACAGAGCTGGAAGGAGCAACTTCCACTTGAATGTTATAGCCTGATGCATACGTCGCCGTACGACGGTGTATACATTAAGCATACTATATGGCCTAATAGGTCCATATTGCCTGGGGGTCCCTGACCTGACCCTGCTGACCGGTGCTGTGAATGACTCATGTGTTACTACGAGTGAAACGGAAATATAGGCTCCATAATGACAGAAATATGAGATTATTACTAATGTTGTCCTATATTACTCTGAGTTTCATTTGTTTTGTCACGAGACTCCACTAGCCAGTGTCCACATTTGCAAGATAATTCGTATAGGCCTATAGGCTACTTCTTTTAAAAGGGAGAAACAGTAATATGCCATTTTTACCAGAGCGAGTTAATGAAAACGTGTGGGCCAATAACAGTAGAACTGTAATAACGCGAGACGGTACCGACGTACAGTACAGGCACGTGTAAAATATGTTAATAACACAAAAACATGCATTATTTTTTATTATTATTTAGTGGCTGTATGAATGCCTTGTGGGGGAATAATGTTTATTTTCTATTTTACTTTATTTCCGTGTATATTAAAAAAAAACATGTGCTTTCTGTATGTAATTTTGATGTTTTTTATAACCGTGAAAATGAAATGGACCTGACTCTGAGGCACGGGTTTCTAAAGAAAGAAAGAAAGAAAAAAAATCACATAAAATGTTTTACTTTTTCCCCTCCTCCCACCACTTATGTGAAACGTGAACTCACCTGAACAGACAAAAAAATGTTTTTCGTCCATCAAATAAATCAACAGAAGTTTCTTTTGAGTTGACATGTAGCCTATATACCATTTTATTTCAATGACAAACGTATATATCGTCTCGTTCGGGCAGAAATTAACCTCTTATCTCCATAGTTTAACTTTTTGACTTGTCGTAAATGAACGTCCTATATTTTATTACTGCGTCACAAAAAAGCATCCACAGTAGCAGCATTTTTTCTTCTTTTTTGTTTTGTTGCTATTTTGCTATTTGAGTCTTGAAAAGTAACTGTTTTTGGACATAATGAGGTTTCCACCCGACAGAGACGACATATTATTATTATTGTTATTATTGTTGTTGTTGTTGTTGTTGTTATTGTTATTATTATTATTATTATTATTATTATTATTATTATTATTATTATTATTATTATTATTATTACTACAGTGATTGTTGCTGGTAAACCTTTTTTGTGGGCTACAAGCAGATTAATAATTCATGGTTGTTGCTATAGGTCTTTTGATAAGGTGCAGTTATGACAGGGCCGTTTAGCAGGGAACATGGTGCCTATTGCCAAATCAATGCATTATTCATGCTTTCGTCATGGAGCATTTGGAGAGGACGGAGTCGTAATTTCCAATAACAAGATAGAAAAAAAAACACGCAGATAAAGGGATGAGAAGAACCTTTCATGGCTCACTGATAACGTTCTGCAGCATAATTCCACCCAAACACTCCAATTGTGCACACAGTTTTTAAAAAAATAACGTCGTTTTTCGCACAGTCGTTTGCTTTTGCAGTTAAACAATTCAAACATTCATAATGCAAGACGTCACCCAATAAGTCAACCGTTTGTCTGTCTGAATAGTGATGTATAATTTTTATTTAGACCCCAGTTTGCTTTAGTTGCATGAATCTTACACACAAATAGGCTACTATAGGCCTTCTCACATTGGCACAACATGTGAGGCACATGTGGATGTAGGCCTATAACGTATAAGGATTAATGACCAGCATCATTGATGCCAATTAAGCTTCTTCCATAGTTTTACATACCATGGCATATAGCCGGTAGGCCTATAGGCCTATACTGCCCTACAAAGCCATTACAGTAATATGCACATAATTTAACTGATAAAGGGGATTGAACGTGTTTCAACTGACCAGCCAAATGGGTTAGGCTACAGTAAGATATTACACTAATTGTATAATATAGATACAGATATACAATGCATATTTCTTCTAGTCTTGTTTATCCCCCCAAACCACGATGGCTATTTGGCCTTTGGGTTTGACGATACAAGTCAGTATATAGGCTACTGTGTGTCCAAAACATATAGTTATACACGTTGGCTTTGTAGGGAATATGGGCCTTTATAGCTATTGTGACATTTAACATTCTTTTTTTGTCGCAAGGAATATTGCGGGTCTGCACACTGGCTCTAATTGGCCTATACCTCTCTAATACCTCTCTAATTGGCCTATATATACCATAACCATACTATATTCATGACAAATTAAAACCCCGAACCAAAATTCATGAATATTTGTTTACACCGCTTTATGAAGTATAGCGTCCTATCGAACCATCAGAGTGAATCTGCCATCTGCCCCCGATTCATTTCCTGACATCTTAACCGCCATTTATCGGACATTTAATAAACACCTGATACGGGATCCTTATTTGATAGGAGCCCGGATCACATTACACCCTCTTCCGATATTTCCATACAAAACACAATGTCTTTAGCTATTAATTAATACCGACCCCCTCGCAGATGCACTGGAGTCTGCATGGGAGTGCTTGTTGTGTATCTCGCCGTTTGGGGGCAGGATTAAGACGCCAAAACTATTGAATTATTGATCGTCAGCCCCGCCAGTAAATGGAGGAGACGGAACTGTGAATGTGCTGATCGGGGACGCGCGTCCTGCCTCGGGAGTCAGTCGGGACACAAGCAGGGCTGCTAATGGAAGCGGCGGGAGCGCGCCTGCATGGCTGGATCTGTCCCGACTCCCGAGCATGGTGGACAGTCAAATAAGTTGCGTCGCTCTCAGGAAATAGCAGATCTACAAGAAGCTGTATGAATCTGTATATCTGCCATTTACAGCAGGCAACACCACCAGTGCAATGAAGTGTAAATCAGCACTATTTAACTTTCCTCTTAGTCTTTTACATCGGATTTGAACGCTTTTCCCATAAGAGCTACTTTTTATTACTATTGAGATAGCATAGACTATAGAGCATGCCTGCTTGCTTTCTCAGGGAATCAGGGATACGGGATATATGATTCTTGACCATCAGGCCAAAATTTGTGTCCTGGGTCTATAGGTGAGACATGACGATTTATTCAATCTATTCTAAATGTATAGTCTCAATGCAGGGAACACATTTTAAACCATTTGAGTGACTCCCAATCTATACTATATGCTATTACATAGCAGCTCTACAAAGCTCACACTATGGTGCAACCAGTTGTGAGCTTGTAGATCTGCTATTTTCACTATATTATAATTTTGTTAATTTGAAATTACATTTCAATACAGCAACACATTATTAAACAAGAAAATGTGTAGGCTACAGCTTCGTAATTTGTATGAGTTCAGTTAGTATAGGCTACTTTGGTCCCAAGACAAGCCTGTCCAACTCAGCAGTAACCAAACAGTCAGTTATCCACCATTAGCCTACATTGATTGCACACACAGACAGGACAGGTCTATTATAGTGTGAAAATCCGGCGCAAGCTTTATGACTTCTATTAGATTAGGCTAAAAGCTATAAGGCTAAAATAGGCCTATAGGCTGTCCTAGCTGGGATTCGAACCCTTTCATGGATGAAGAGTGCCCGCTTGGGCCTAAACATCAGGGCCTAAATGTCTCAATGAAAGAGTAGACCGAGACGGGAGACCACCTGCAACAACTGCATAATGTGCTAGTGGGCTATTGTATTAACATATAGCCTATAGGCAAGGTTAAAAAACAAAGATTTAATCATTCAAACAAGTTCCGGATTTTAGCTCGAAGCTTATCACAATTCGGAAGCTGTTTGTTTACCGTATATTGACTGGCTATAACCATGTTGCACACAATGCACAGCGTATAGGATGGATTCAGTTCAGGGGAATGCAAAGGGTTGCTTTGTTTACCGTATATTGACTGCATGGCTATAACCATGTTGCACAGCGTATAGGATGGATTCAGTTCAGGGGAATGCAAAGGGTTGCTTTGTTTACCGTATATTGACTGGCTATAACCATGTTGCACAGCGTATAGGATGGATTCAGTGTTGCACAGCGTATAGGATGGATTCAGTTCAGGGGAATGCAAAGGGTTGTTGCACAGCGTATAGGATGGATTCAGTTCAGGGGAATGCAAAGGGTTGCTTTCAAGTGTCAAAGACAAAGTATATATATATCCTCATTCATTTATCCATTTGTAACTCAGAAAATGTAATCAAATAAGTGAACCAAAATTAACAGATTTGACCTATAGTCTTCCTCTGTGACCTTGACAGTCTGCAGGCCTATAATCAATTTACACAACGTCCCACAACACAAAGCCTTAGGTTAAAAAGTACTAAAGTAGGCATCTGTTATATTGCAATAATAACACCATTTTGAAATGAAGACAGACCATTCAGATTGAAAAATAATAAAGAGTCACTTTCATTCATTTGTCTGTATAGAGGCTTGGTACAGGCATCCTGAGTCCAGATTGGTGTGTGGATGTGGATCATGACAAGTTGTTGGAGATGAGCGTATAGTGGAGGAGCTGCATGGGTTAGGGGCCTCTAGCTGCTCAGAGGGGGTGTGTGTGTGTGTGTGTGTGTGTGTGTGTGTGTGTGTGTGTGTGGGAGACAAGGAGACGGGCACACACAAGTGTTCTCCTGATTAGACGCGGAGACGACCAGGGGACTCTTTGCTCTGCTCTCCACACGCTCTTAGAGACATGAGCACATGGTCGCCATCCTCACAGCCAGCTGGAGCCACGGCGACAAGACCAGCCCCATGCATATAGGCTGGACTTCACAAGACCAGCCCCATGCATATAGGCTGGACTTCACAAGACCAGCCCCATGCATATAGGCTGTACTTCACAAGACCAGCCCCATGCATATAGGCTATACTTCACAAGACCAGCCCCATGCATATAGGCTATACTTCACAAGACCAGCCCCATGCATATAGGCTGTACTTCGGCCCGCCGTGCGTCACCATAAAGATGACTATAATATACCAGGCATTATTCTCACACCATCTCTCTCTCTCTCTCTCTCTCTCTCACCCACTCCATTCTTATCCACCTCCTCCTTGCTCTGAGCTGGCAGGGTGAGAGAGAGTGGAGCTACAACAGCAGAGCAGAGTAATCAAGTGCTTCTCCTTTTCTCATGCACAAAAAAAAGAACACAGTATAGTGGTGGTCATATAGAAATCCTTCATGTCAGGACGCACGCACGCACGCACGCACGCACGCACGCACGCACGCACGCACGCCCGCCCGCCCGCCCGCCCGCACGCACGCACGCACGCACGCACGCACGCACGCACGCAGCCTGGTGAATCACAGCAGCACTCAGGGTGTTCATAATGGAATCCTTCATATCAACTGGTGCTGTCCTGTTGCTATATTTACCTCTCCATAACCTCCCCCCCCCCCAACACAAACATGCACGCACGCACGCACGCACGCACGCACGCACGCACGCACGCACGCACGCACGCACGCACGGCTCTATCATCATGTACTTAAGTCTGTTATCAAATGAGTACAAGTTAAACTCTCACAGACAACAGTTTTCTTTTTACCAGCAGTGGATGCAGTTTGTTTAGTCATTCAATTTCGCACTGTGGATGGCTTTCTGCATGTGTGTGTGTGTGTGTGTGTGTGTGTGTGCGCATGCATTTGTGCATTCATATCAGAAAGTCAAACATGTTTGAGTAAAACTACACCCCCCTCCAAACGCGCGCGCGCGTGCACACACACACACACACACACACACACACACACACACACACACACACACACACACACACACACACACACACACACACACACACACACACACACACACACACACACACACACACACACACACAAAAGCAACAACAGAAGGAAAGATGAAAATGCTCTCTCTGTCTTTCTCTCTCTGAAGGGCCTTTGTTATTGTGCTATACGTGCGCTCACAGGGGCATGCAGGGGCGCGCACGCAGCACAACACCAAACACAACAGCCATCAGGAGCATTGGCACATGAAAGACCCCCACTTCAAAAAGCATCACATGGAACCAAAGTGGAAAAAGAATACCTGCCCTATACTGACAACAATAAACAATAAGCTCCTCTGTCAGCAATTATAGGACGGCATATACCGCACGCTTGTTATCACAGCTAGAGGGCGTCGCACCCTACTTGAGCCTCAGTTATACTTATAGTTGTGTGGCGGTGTCGTGCAAAATAGCAGATCTAAGCTATTAGCTTAAAGGAGCATTCAGTGATTTGGGTGATTTGGAAAACCACCCAGTCCGCCCCGGTAACAAAATGTGCACATGCACGCTCTACAGTGGGGGGAAGTGCAACAGGCCAACAGCATGTGCACCAAGGCCCGCCCCCACTCGATCATGATTGGAGGAAGGCCCCTCTCATCCTGATTGGATGAAGGCTTTGCCACCCGCCACCAAAACTGAAACTAGGGTTTTTTGACCCCAGGGGCTCACTGGGGACAGGGAGGAACTCCTTATATGGTCAGCACACTCTATAGTAGGGAGGATTATCCAGAAAAAAAGAAAAAAATAGTGATATTTGAATTAAGTAAAATCACTGAATATACCTTTAAGAAATTAAGAAAACTTCACAACAACGCGTCATGACACTAGCGTGCAACTAGCCTTTAGCGCCGGTGTGTCTCGCAACAAAACTAGCCGATCTACAAACAAGCACACAAGGTGAAAATACCTGCTGAGGAATACCTGCTGAAGACCTCCCTCCAATGAGCTCAGAAGTTAATTATTAGGACACCTTATCTTACTTACATTGTTATCGTAGCCAAGGGGCAATACAACCGTTGGCCTATCGGCTGCACGCGGCGTCGTGCCGGAAACAGCCAAGCTCTACTTGTAGATGGGCTATTTTCGGTGCGCAACATGAAATCGGCATGCGATTGTAACATCCGGGATTCGAACTCGGGTCTCCCACGTGAAAGTCCAACATATTAACCACTAGACCAAAGGGATATCCATATGGACTGGGGGAGATATTAGACTTTTGAGGCCATCAGGCTGAGGCTCTGAGCCACTGCTACACGATATAAAACAAGCCAATCTACAAGCAACATAAAATGGGCTATTATGCATACAGAATAACTCTTCCGGGCCCTCTTCCCTACTTCCTTCACAGGTGTTACCGATGATACTAATTAAGACTCTAACTGTTCCATTTAGTGTGCAGTGGCTCTCAAACCTTCAAATTTCAAGGACCCCACAACTCTGAGAGGGTTACAAATGGAATGAAATAGACCCTTATACGGGCCATTTGGTTACATTTTAACACTCTCAGAGTTACACACCCGTACGGGGCCATTTGGAACCCACTCAAGGACACTTTGAGGCCCACTACCCCCAGCAGTATGTTTCCACTGAGTCTAGCAGCACCCTGACTCTGGTTTGACCAGAATCTTCCCAGAGTCTTCATTAGTATCATCGCTAACACAAGGAAGTATAGGGAAGGCGCCCCAAGTTTGTGCATAGAGCCCATTGCCCCCCGTATAGTGCGCTTGCAGATCGCCTATTTTAGGCGCGCGACAACCGGCAACCGGGTTCTCTAAGGCGGCGGACGGAGCGCATGCAGAGCAGAGGCCATGGGTGTGGGCTGCAGGGTCTCTCCGTGGACAGCATGAAGCAGTGTTCATATATGAGAGAGCTGCACATTAACACTGTATATCGTTGCAACCGTAGGATGAAAAGTGGGTGTTCCACGCAGCGTTGACCCCGGGTCCCAGGCAGAGAGAGGTGATGGTTACAGACAACGGAACAGCTCAACCTCTCCATCTGCAGCATGAGGCCACTTGCATTTGGTTGGAGCCTCTAAAGTAGAACAAAAACAAAACCAGGGTCAGGAGAAAACAAGAAGTCTAATTGTTTGGCTCTTTCCTGTTTAGGCGCCCCGAGGCCATCTACACATTTTTATGTAGTGGGTGCATTTTATTTGTTATTAATTCATCTGCGCGGCCACAGCTGGTGTGCAGATTAGGAGAGATAACATAATGTATATTCCTAATGCCCCGGGAGGGAGACATAACGAGGGTAAGGAGGGGTTGTGCGTGTGTGTGTGTGTGTGTGTGTGTGTGTGTGTGTGTGTGTGTGTGTGTGTGTGTGTGTGTGTGTGTGTGTGTGTGTGTGCTTACTATAAGGGCATGGGTTGAAATGAGGCAATTTCATTTGCTGGAAAAAAGTGACACTTGGCAGATTGCAGATGCAACAGAGAGAGAGAGAGAGAGAGAGTGTGTGTGTGTGTGTGTGTGTGTGTGTGTGTGTGTGTGTGTGTGTGTGTGTGTGTGTGTGTGTGTGTGTGTGTGTGTGTACGTGCACGCACGTGTGAATTTGAGTGAGTCAAACTTAACTTGTTAACTTTATACATATACACAATTCGAGATCCAAGATTTTTTATTGTTACAACTTATATACAAGTGCATAAGAGTACAATTCTTTGGTTTTGGTTCCTCAACTTTGTAGCAGCAATAACAAACAATAACAAAGAAATAATAAAGAATAGCTTGCAATAAACAATGACAAACAACAATTAAGAATAGCATCAAAGAGAATGACACAGTATGCACATTGGTCATGTTGGTCACAGTACGATATGAGGTACTTGAAGATGCCATGTGCATGTGTTATCCATATTTATTACATGGCTTGGTTGAATGCTTGATTCTGATTGGTCAATCGCTTAATTCAGCGGTGAGTTATCTCATGATAATGACCGCTCCGCTGTATAATGACCGCTGCCTAATCAAACCCTCTGAGCACCACCAGCTGCGCGGCTGCGCCCGCTTGATTTACTGCCGTTTCCAACATAACAGCCATGTAAACACACACACTACTGACACACAATGTAATTTACAGCTAAACATTGCTCTTAAAAATGTTTTTGAAAACATTTGAGCGAGAAATAGACGAAGCAGCTGGACCCGAAAATGGATTCTATTTGATCAACTCACTTCCTTGTTTTCCGACAGTGCTTCAGCCCTGCAGCTGGGCAGACGCAGCCAGCGCGAAGTTATGGAATACTTTTTTTGTTGTGTTTTGGATCAATGGATTAATTTATGTTAGTTAGCCATGTAATAAGCGGGATAATATCTGGCTAGGTGGTCATTGTCGGGATATAATTCACCTTCAGGGAGTGTAACCACCTCGGCTTCGCCTCGGTGGTTAAACTCCCTGTCGGTGAATTATCTCCCGACAATGACCACCTAGCCAGATATTATCCCTTACGTGTGTATGTGCACAGTATACAGTATGTGTATAAATATCTATTTACATGTGTGTGTACATTTATATGTTTGCGTGTGTAGTCTAAATTTCAGTGGTGGAAAAAGTATTCAAATGCTTTCAATACTGCAATAGGCTATAGAAATACTTGAGTAAAAGTACAAAAGTATTGGCATTCAAATGTACTTTAAGTACCAAAAGAAAAAGTACTCATTGTGCAGAATGTCCCATTTCAAGTATTGGGACGTCATCGTGAGCTTGTAGATCGGCTATTTTCAAAAGACGAAAAATATATATAGGCCTGAAGTGGTTAATGTAGCCTATGTTTTGTGATAATAATCAAAATCTACAAATTAATTACGTTTTCAAATAAATGTAGGGGAGTAAAAGTACAATATTTGCCTCTGAAATGTAGTGAGTAGAAGTAAAAGTATTGAAAATTGGAAATACTCCAATAAAGTATAAAAGTACCTCAAAATTGTACTTAAGTACAGTACTTAATAAGAGTAAATGTATTAAATAACTCCCAAAGTGGTAGGATGAACGATCAGAGATCAGATGTTGTACACTTACACTTTTAGAGTTAAATGAACACTGTGTGAATGCTAAACATTTTGAACTGTGTGTGTGTGTCTCTCTCTATGTATTTACACGCTGCTAAGATCCAATCAACTGTGTGCGAGCATAATCGACGTGCTCGCTTTTCCATCATCAAATGTTTGTACACAGACTCTAAAATTACAAAAAAAGCCTTTATGGAAACATGGGCCTGCCCGTCTCGTATTGATCGTGTTTCCTCGCCGTCCCGGAGTTTACACAATGTCATTTTAAAAATGTCATGCGATGACAAAAAACCCCAGACAAATCACCCAAATTGACCAATATTTGTATCAGGATGCTCGAGTGTCTGTTTAATGTGGGTTAAAATCCGGGGAGGTCCCCGGCCCGCCCGGTTCTGAGGCTGAGCACTATTTCAACATTCTGTCCAGGGAACTGGTTATGAACATTTATATATCTGTCAGCCTCATTCAAGTGCTCTCGCCGATGGTGACAGACACGTGCGGTCAAAGTAGCCAAGCAAAGATTTCACTGTGATGGAAAAAGCTACCCCGTTGGGGCAGAATCACCATCAATCACCTTTGTAGACGATAAACATTTACGCTGCGAGGAGCTTTTTAAGTGTTTTCACAGACGAGAAAATATGCAAATGCAACCGTTGTGAAAATTAATCGATCCTGTTGATGTTAGCAAGTACACAAGTCGTTGATGGTGATGTTGATTACATTTTTACTCCAAGGGTGCTGCTTATAAAAGGCAGTGAAAGTTATGACAGGAGCGTCATGCGTTTATTATGTGTGATTGTGCGAGAAAGTGAATGTGAACGGCAATGCATTACATCATATAACCATGAGGAATGTTAAATGCACTGTCTGGGAATACATTATGACCATGGAATGAAGGAAACTAGTCCGGTAGTACCGGTTAAACTATCAGCTTTAACAGTCTAAGTTTACTAGAATAATTCATAGAGAATTGCAGCCAATTGAAGTTAAAGGTATATTCAGTGATTTGACTTAATTCAAATGTCACATATTTTTTCTTTTTTTTGGATAATCCTCCCTACTATAGAGTGTGCTGACCATATAAGGAAATCCTCCCTGTCCCGACTCCCCAGTGAGCCCCTGGGGTCAAAAAACCCTAGTTTCAGTTTTGGTGGCGGGTGGCAAAACCTTCATCCAATCAGGATGAGAGGGGCCTTCCTCCAATCATGATCGAGTGGGGGCGGGCCTTGGTGCACATGCTGTTGGCCTGTTGCACTTCCCCCCACTGTAGAGCGTGCATGTGCACATTTTGTTACCGGGGCGGACTGGGTGGTTTTCCAAATCACCCAAATCACTGAATGCTCCTTTAACATGTGCCGATGACACAATGACTGAAATGTGACTGAAATCAAATACTAAAATACCTTTGATGTATGTGACCTGGGCTCTCTGACCAGTGCACATAATGGCTAAAAAACCCCAAATAAAACCTTTTGTCGATGACATTATGTTTACCGCTATATATATACTTTTTTATTTTTTCAATCATAGCAATAATTGGTTTATTTAGAAACCCACGCTGTTTAATTGTGATGCTGTAAAAGTCTGCACAAATATCTGAATATTCATCATCTCCGCAAAAACTTCACTTCCATTTCCTCCACATGAGCAGCTCCCTCCTCCGACAAAGCCTTTTAGGACACTTAGCGGTTTTCACCGTTTGGAATTATGTATGAAGCATTATTATGCAAACATCTATGCCTCCATTAATCCATTATTACAGGCCTATCCGTGGGAATTAATGTTCAAAGTCAGTCGATGGTGAATGATCCCCTGTATATTAACCCGTTTAGACCGGCGGACCATTCTACAAATGCCTTCCAAAACAACGCTTAAAACACCAAAAGTGGTTCCCCGTACAGAATGGGTTAAAAACTCCTTGCGGCACGAGGCGATGCCGGGCTGATGTGTGCGAGAGCATGAGGTCACAGAGCTTTTGGAAGCGATAGAATTGTAAAGCAGCCTGTCTGCCTGTCATCCATCCAGGGCCCATCTTATTCCAATGTCCTTATTGATCCCTCCACCTCCGCACCCCACATTGATACACCACTATTGACAGCTGTATTGCTATGGTAATTTACCACTTAGGCTAGTGTATATGTAAGCCACTGTCCCTGGATCCGGGCCGGGGATTAATGCTTTGTAAGGGTGGCGCACACATTACACAAGCATGCATGTGCACACACACGCATGTGTGTCCTGTGTGTGTGCGTGTGTGTGTGCGCGTGTGTGTGCGTGCGTGTGCGTGTGCGTGTGCGTGTGCGTGTGCGTGTGCGTGTGTGTGTGTGTGTGTGTGTGCGTGTGTGTGTGTGCGTGTGTGTGTGCGCGTGTGCGTGTGTGCG
>NC_136792.1:11834620-11842055 GCF_951216825.1 Electrona antarctica | reverse complement strand
TTAATGAGAATTACAATGATTCACTGGCCCCGGCCCCACTTCTGACAAGTCAAATATTAACTCCTCAGTCACAGCTGTCGGAATTAAAATACTTTGTAGCCGCGGACGCGCTAAATTAAATTGGCCTTTTATGTTCCTTACACGGCTGACCCCCGTGGGGCAGCAGCAAGCAAGCCTCGGCCGCCAAGCGAGGCGCTGGCGATGAGCGAGGATGAGCGAGACGCCGTGGAGGAGAGTATATACGCACTCTGGGGCATGCGTGCTACACACGCACGCACGCACGCACGCACGCACGCACGCATGCACGCACGCACGCACGCACACGCGCACGCACGCACGCACTCACGCACGCCCTTGTCCCTTGTGTAGCATTCTGTCATACTCTCTATCTGTTCTTCCCTTTCTTACATTTTGCCTCTCTCACCGCAGGCTGTTAGCTCGGCTGTTTCCTTGTTTGGTTTGATAGCTATACTGTCTGTCTGTCTGTCTGTTCTTCGGCGTCTTTATTACCGGGGCCACAGACGTGCACGTACAGTATCGGGCCCCCCGTTCACCTGTTGCTGCCTTGCCTGCATGTCAAACACATTAACATAACAGAGCACAGTCATCATTTCAAAGGAAACCTTTGTTGATTTGGATCCAACATTATTTGCGCGAGGGGAACAAACCAAATTCACACCGCCGACCTTTAAAAAGTTTGAATCCATTTAATTTGCGTTCACATTATAGGTGGAGGCGGGGGGGCCATGGCGGGGGGTTCTGGCGGAGGGGCCGCATCCGTGAGCGTGTCTGGCAAATTCCTCGCCGTGCTGATGGAGCAGCGCTCTGCCGGCCGCACGGCCGGATGGCTCCACCAACCCGCTCGCTGGTTCTGGGAGCTCCGGGCCACCCCCCCCCCCCCCCCTCCCTCCCAAGGTCACGTATACCGTATGCTTTACTATGGAGAGCATGCAGGGAGGTTTCACTGTCTCCTTCTCCCCGGCAGCGCTTCTGTTCTTCTGCTCATGTTGCCAGCAATGTACCGCCTGTCCTCCTCCTCCTCCTCCTCCTACTTCTCCTCTTCCTCCTCCTCCCTTCAATGTTTGAGCAGCTCACAAACAAAAGATCGATTTCAGCTGGGAGAGCGAGAGAGAGAGAGAGAGAGAGAGAGAGAGAGAGAGAGAGAGAGAGAGAGAGGCTTGATTCGTTGTACGATGGTGTTCCGCAAAGAAGGTATCTGATCTACAAGCTCACAAGGGAAACACGGAAAGGCGGATGCGACCCGTCGTGAGCTTGCAGATCTGCTATTTCCGGTGCATAAATCAGGCAAGACAGAGAGAGAGGGAGAGAAGAGAGGGAGGGAGGGAGGGAGGGAGGGAGGGAGGGAGGGAGAGAAGAGAGGGAGGGAGGGAGGGAGGGAGGGAGGGAGAGAGAATATATCTGTTGTTGACCCTGGAGTCTAGAAATGTTACACTTGAAATCATTGGATTTCTTTTCTTTTCCGTTTTCTTTTTTTAAACACATAGACGCCTCGGGCCAGTGTCAGCCTCTCCCATTCCTAAAGTCAACCGAATGAATAAAGAAATGGATGCTGCTGATAAAGAAAACAAAACAAACAGCAAATGGAAGAGTTGGGGGGATTAATTTGGTGGGCAGATGGGTCCCGGTGTCAATTTGAGCGATTTCCGAGCGCGGCCTGAATTCAAACGAGAGCTTCAACCGGTCCGTGGCCCTAGCGAGTGACCTCCAGCGACCTCTCGGCATGACGGGCAGAATGCCGCCGCTACACTGGGTGTTCGTTCACGTGTTGAGCGAGCGCTGCATGCGGTTCGGCAGGAAAACACCTCAGAGTTCCATCTCACTCCACTGGCCTCGACCCCGTGGGTCAAGCCATTAGCATAAGACCGCGCGCACCAGGGCTGTTAACAGACAGCTAGCTCATGCATGAGCGCTGGTGTTGACGGTTGGTGGTGAGGTTTGATATTAGCTACTGTGTGCTTCTTTGTTTTATTAATAGCATAAAAGTATCATTACACATATGGTTATTATTAGTTAAATAATATTTTTTGGCATGCTGCATTTCAGATAGGTCAGTGTCTATAAGAGAGACAGGAAACCAAGGGCAGACGGAAAGCAAGGAGAGACATGCCAGACTATAGACACGGGGTCTATAGGCTGGCTGAGACACCAGGCACCCTGAATAATATTATTATTATTAACGATGATTAAAAACAACTGTGCTATTAATAACATTAATTTCCGTCAAGCAAGCAATTTCAACCCAATTGCCAGAGAAGAAACACTGCTGTTGTTTTATTCAGGAAATGAAAAAAACATTCAGCTCAAGTGGAGTGTTTTTTGTCAAAGCGCTTTTTAATACTTGTATTTTTTTTAACCAACACACTGGTGTAAAGCGGGTGTTCAATAGCACTGATTTATGAAAAAAATGAAAGAATGAAAAAAAGATGCATGACTAGATGGAGTTAGCTGGTTTGGCAGATAGATAATCCAATGGCTTTCACTGAAGCACTTTTTAATACTTTTAATTGGCTCAATATTTTGTAACCAACACACAGACGTAAAGGGTTTCAATAACATTGATTTATGGAGAAAAAAACCCTCAAAATGGAGTTAGGTGGTTTCTTCCGGACAGTTCCCCAGGATACTATATAGGTCTGCTTTTTTCCCCCTGCACACCAAATCTCTTCGCTTGTTTGCTTTTAAATTTTGTATAGGGTATAGGGACTCTAGGGGTACGAGTGATTACAAAAAAACAAAGAATTTTCCAAAGTTCTCATTATTACCTTCAAGTTAGAGCATCATGAGCCTATAACACGGTAACACAAGTGTATATTGTGAAATGGTTTACAAATCGATGCTTCCAAAAGGCATGTGCATAAATGGCTCTATTACAGTGACAGAGGGTTTAATTGAAGGGTGATTTAGAGGACAACTCTTGCACGGGGACATCAGTCACTGCGTTCCAGTTAAATAAGCCATGTGAGGGACTGTTATCCTTACTGGCTTAAGCCCTCATTAATCAGTCCACTTCACCTGTCAATACAGCCACTGGCCTCCAATCAAAGAGCCATTACGGCACAAAGCATCCTGATACAGAAGATCTTTGAAAGTTATTGACCAACGGATACGCACCCTTCACATCACGTCTGCCACATACCACCACGGTGCCGTTTCCTGCTCTTCTGCAGCGGACGAGAGCAGAGGGCAGGTCGAAAGTAAAGTCCTTATAGAGGGTATGCGCATGCTTAAAGTGAATGGCACATCGAGTGGCAAATTGAGTGGCAAAGCAATAAGCAAAGTGAGTTAAACATTGTTAAATGTTGTTTAATGAAATCAGATAGGACTTTTCTGTTTGGATTCATGGGCTGCCAAGGCCAGAAAGTAGTTTTTTGCCACTCATTAAGCATTCCTGCATAACTTCCTGGTTTGATGATGATGTCACGCGCATACCCTCTATACCTGCGGGATTCAAACCTGGGTCAGAATCAGAATCACCTTTATTGTCACATCACAGTTTTAGAGGTGAATAAAAGTGTGTGAAATTAGTTTTTGTGCATAGTTTCCATTGTGTCATTGTTTGAGTGGTGCAGCCACTCCAAGGAACAGTAATGTGTGTCTGTCCCTATGTCTGTCTGACTGTATGTATGTACAGTATGTATATGTCTGTCTGTTTAGAGTACCAACAGCCAGGTGACAAAGTGGCGCTGTTTGAGCTTCACACTGTGCAGAGGTGCAAAGTGAAGTGAAAGGGAAGCTGAGTTTTTAGTGTAATATTAGGGGGTGCATACTTAGTTTAGACTAGTCATTGGTTAGACATGGGTTAAGGTTAAGCACAGAGCACTGTACTGCACTGTACAGACTACGGTGTAGCACATGCACAGCTGCATGTACAGTACAGTACAGTACAGTACAGTACAGTACAGTACAGTACAGTACAGTACAGTACAGTACAGTACAGTACAGTACAGTACAGTACAGACTACATAGTCCGACAGCCAATAGTCCAACAACAAATAGTCCGACAGCCAATAGTCCGACAGCCAATAGTCCTACAACCAATAGTCCTACAACCAATAGTCCGACAACCAATAGTCCTACAACCAATAGTCCGACAACCAATAGTCCGACAGCCAATAGTCCGACAGCCAATAGTCCGACAACCAATAGTCCGACAGCCAATAGTCCTACAACCAATAGTCCTACAACCAATAGTCCTACAACCAATAGTCCTACAACCAATAGTCCGACAACCAATAGTCCTACAACCAATAGTCCGACAACCAATAGTCCGACAGCCAATAGTCCTACAACCAATAGTCCGACAGCCAATAGTCCGACAGCCAATAGTCCTACAACCAATAGTCCGACAACCAATAGTCCGACAGCCAATAGTCCTACAACCAATAGTCCGACAGCCAATAGTCCGACAACCAATAGTCAGACAAACAATAGTCCTACAGCCAATAGTCCTACAGCCAATAGTCCGACAACCAATAGTCCTACAGCCAATAGTCTGACAACCAATAGTCCTACAGCCAATAGTCCGACAGCCAATAGTCCGACAGCCAATAGTCGGACAAACAATAGTCCTACAGCCAATAGTCCGACAGCCAATAGTCGGACAAACAATAGTCCGACAGCCAATAGTCGGACAAACAATATAGTCCGACAGCCAATAGTCCGACAGCCAATAGTCGGACAAACAATATAGTCCGACAGCCAATAGTCGGACAAACAATATAGTCCGACAGCCAATAGTCCGACAGCCAATAGTCCGACAACCAATAGTCCGACAGCCAATAGTCGGACAAACAATAGTCAGACAGCCAATAGTCCGACAGCCAATAGTCCGACAACCAATAGTCCTAAAACCAATAGTCCGACAGCCAATAGTCCGACAACCAATAGTCCTACAACCAATAGTCCTACAACCAATAGTCCGACAACCAATAGTCCTACAACCAATAGTCCTACAACCAATAGTCCGACAACCAATAGTCCGACAGCCAATAGTCGGACAAACAATAGTCAGATAAACAATAGTCCGACAAACAATAGTCCCACTACTCCAATAGTCCGACAACCAAATTGGTTGTCGGACTATTGGAGTAGTGGGACTATTGTTTGTCGGACTATTGGCTGTCAGACTATTGGCTGTAGGACTATTGGTTGAACCAATAGTCCGACAGCCAATAGTCGGACAAACAATAGTCCGACAGCCAATAGTCCGGCAAACAATAGTCCCACTACTCCAATAGTCCGACAACCAATAGTTCCACACCCCAACAGCACCAATCAGTTCAGGAGGGTCTGATTTTCCCAAGAAAGACAAAGACAGGGAAGAGGAGGGTTGTTAAGGAGATCAAGTAGGAAAAATAAAGTTTGAGCGCTTTTGCCAGAAAAAGTACAGGTAAAGGGTTTTCTTCTGTGTGGTTCTTAGTTATTTACAAGCTTTTGCCACAAATGGTAACCAAAGGTCTATTAGCTTATTTACAAGCTTTGCTATACAAACTGTACAACCAAAGGGTCTCTTAGATTCTTCCACAAAAAAGAGACAAAACAAACAAACATCTAAGGCTCAACTCGAGAGGCAATCCCTGCTTTGCCACAGCAGATATTTGCACTCATGACCTACAGGCAGTACTTGTCAATGATTAGGTGTCCTACATGACACCAGGGTCTAAATTCCTCAATGGAAGCTAGGGATGTCGGTAACGGATAATTTCCCATCCGGTTAGCCGACAGGATTAACCGGGTCATTAACGGATAATTGGTTGATTTAAAAAAAAATAATAATAGGCTACCCCAAATGTAATATGCATGTATAGGCTACATAATTAAAGTTGGTAGACGAAATGGTATACATTTATTTATGCTCCTTTTAAAAAGACAAACAAAAAAGCAACATTTAACAATATAAATAAATTGTTGTAGGCTTAATCATCAATAAACAACGCATCGCATCTGCATGCATGCATCTGCGCGTCTACAGTACAGAGGTCCGCCTGTTCTAGTCCAAAACATAAATAAGTCCAGTCCAGATCTGAGCAGCCTATATCTATAAAGCCACTGGACGCATGGGCTAAGCCTTTTTTTATTATTAAGGAAGATCAGCATGCATGTCACCGTGTTCTGTTTGTTGACTTTTCGCTGACGAGAAAACCCTCAAACATCGATAGCACATGGCTAACTTGATAGCAGGGAGGAGGAGGAGGAGGAGGAAGCGGCGGCGGCGCCCTTAAACGTTCTACCTCCAGGCCATTCATGGATTTAATAATGCCAAGTAGGTCTCTGCATTGATACGGTCGACATGTTGTGTTAATCTCGTCTCGCTGTCACTCGCTTAAGTTTTGACTACCGCAAAGCTACCGTTGTAGCCAACTAGCCATTTGAAGTACAACAGAGAACTTTGGGACAACGACATTGCGGGGGCAGAAAACAGCGCCCGAGCGCTGCTGTTCATGCAGCCTGGAGTGTGACAAGCTGGCCGGCGCAAATAACAGCAATTTTAGGCATATGTGCAACATGACAACTGTTTTAAAGTATTGTACAGTGACAACTACAGTCTCTGTAATGTTTATGTTGTACTATTACTAAAAACGATATAAAATAAAAGGGATTTAAGATCAGAACACGCATTTATTATTATGCAAATTAACCGTAAAGCTGATAAGCATACCCGGATATTTCTTAACGGTCGGCTAACCGGCTAGCCGGATAACCCCCGACATCCCTAATGGAAGCGTATGGCGAGACCACCTCCGACCACTGTAAATTAGTTATATAATATTACATACAGATTGGTTAAAATAATGTTGTTGTAATTATCTTAGCTGATCTATACGAGCTAACAACATGACACATCGAGATGCGTTTGAAAAGTTTGAAAATTGTTTGCAGCTTTTTGCTGCGGGGCAATATCATGATTCATGCCTAAAATAGGGATGGCATGGGTTGAAAGTGGCTAAAATTAGCTCCAGATCACAGCTTTTAAACTGACTTCTTTGGCTTGCGCATATCCTGTAACTATAACGGATTGTTAAGCATAGACGAGAGCGGGAGAAAGCAGAGAGAGAGAAGCAGTGGGAGAGTGTCATGTGATGGAGTGACCGACCGCGAGTCAGAGGATATGGTGCTGAGCAGGTGGGAGTGAGCAACCCGCTGACAGCCCTTTTCAAAATGACAAAATCCATCCTCCGGTATTGATCAGTTGTTCTTCTATCTTTCAGTGGGCATCTCCAGACCCTCCCTCCCTTCAACGCCCCCTCCCCCTCGTCCCCCCCTTGTCCCCCCCCACCCAGACCTGCGAGGGCCGCTCCCTTATTGATCCTGGCTGGTGATTGGTTGAGCTGTAATTTGAGATGGACATTGACGGATGAGTGTGAACAGTTTTTCCTTTGCCTTCTCTTCCTCTTCTCTCGGGGGTGATGAAGTC
>NC_136792.1:11739620-11829620 GCF_951216825.1 Electrona antarctica | reverse complement strand
TTTTTTAAAACAGTGTTAAACAACACTTAAACAGCCCTGACCTCAGCTATCCCCCGCCGGCGTGCATGCCCTCCTGGCTGCCACATGGCTCTCTGAAGGAAGCTGGTCAGCATGGTGACCTATTGATCAGCCTGTCAGTGATCTGCTATAAGAGGCCTCTATCTCTCTCATGTGAACAGGCTGAGAGGTTAAGAGGATGTCGTCAGGGCTATAGATGTCTTCCAGATAACCATCATCTGGAGAACAGTGCTGGCGGGCCGCACGTCACTCCTCTATGCCCACGATGGTTGTGTGTTGTGCGAGTATCGACCTCCGGCTCTCCTCGGCGGCAACTACACCGTCAAATCCTGAGTGTACACCCCCGAGTTACTATACTTTCACCCATTAAGACCTAACCATTAAGGGAAAAAAAAGAAAACGTAATTTATCAGAATACGTTAGAGCACTTTGTGCTTCTGTATGTTGACAGGCTTTATGGAGATGCTGATTGTCCTTTCCAGCTGGATTTGGCACCTGCCCGCAGTGCCAAAACGACTAGTAACTGGTGTACTGAATATTTTTTTTAGTTGTCTCAGAATATTGTAATTCTTTGAGATGGAGCTGTATAAAAAACACACACTTTTCATATGAGGGGCAAGGAGGGGGGCTATTCCACCCCCAAGCCCCCCCCCCCCCCCCCCCGTGGCGCTGGGCCTGACAGCATGTCACTTTGTTCATATTTGGATTGGTCCAGCCATTTGCGAGAAGGGTCTGGACACGCAAACAGACACACAGACCGACCCTCTTATAGACTAGCAGTGACCGGCTGCAGACAGACGCCGTCCAGCATGGTATATGATAATCATTAAAAAAAAACACGTATTTCATCTTTAACGTAACATACACACTATAAAGGCTATTTTAAGCGTCTGCCAAGACATCAATAGCACTTTAAGAGGTTCGTACACTTAAAACACAAACAAAAAACAAATCCAAGGCTGTTTTCTAGCTATAGTTTAACCTCCGGTTTGGTGCTATCACAGCAGTAACACAGCAACGGTTTGATGTTGTGCTTGTCTGTGGGCCTGATGACAAGCGCTGATCACATGACCTCTGGAGCGCCTCCACTCAGCGCAGACAAAGCAGCGCCTCGGCTGCTACAGCAGCGCCGCTGGTTCACCATTAACACCCCAGCTTCTGCAAAACCTGCTGGCAAAGAAGAGCGCCAAAGCGATGGGCACAAAACGCGCACGCACACACACGCACACGCGCACACACACACACACACACACACGCACACGCACAGACACACGTACACACATATTCACTCACATTGGCACGCATGTTGTGTGCGTGTGCCTGTGCGTGTGGGTGCACATGCACCCACGCACACACACGTTCTACCTCAGGGGGTTCCCTGCTGCACTGCAGCCTGTTAAGAGCGAAGCAGCAAAATAAATGCCTCACTTCCCACTTTCCTCGCCACGTCTCTCGTTCTCACTTGCTGCATCGCTCCCGTGTGAGTCTGTCTATGTGTGTGTGTGTGTGTGTGTGTGTGTGTGTGTGTGTGTGTGTGTGTGTGCACATGTACTGTATGTGTATGTGTGTAGCTAGCAGGCTCGTCAGGTCCGGGCCTCAGCTAAATGGAGTGCAGAAACCCTCTCCAGTGCCAAAGTATAGTATATAGACTAGACTATACCTCCAAAGGCGAGATACCCTACCCCCCCAAACACACACACGCACGCACGCACGGCACGCACGCACACACACACGCACGCACGCACGCACGCACGCACGCACAATCACACACCTTTATTTATTAACAGAACATGTCAGGGATTTGTTTCGGGCTTTTCCATTCTGATTCCATATTTTAATATGTGTACGAGAGAAGACTACTGTCTGTTCCCCCTACAGTTATAGTGTTTCCTGTGTTTCTCTTTCTTTCTCTCTCTCTCTCTCTCTCTCTCTCTCTCTCTCTCTCTCTTTACAAATTACTTAACAGGCAGCCTCTTAAAAAATTCAATGCATACAGATTAGCACAAGTTAATTGATGCCTAATTAATTTCTGCTGCCATGCATAAATTCCGGGCGCTGCCATCATCCCCTGCCGGCCACGGGGGAGACGAGACGAGGCCGGCGGTTTAGCAGGCGTCCCCCATAAATAAATGAATAAACATGGAGACGGGCCAGAGAGAAGCTGCACTCACTGAGCAGCCAGGTGTGTGAGGTGGAAGGCCAACTATGTGGGTGTATGACGCGCGCACGCACGCACGCACGCACGCACGCACGCACGCACTCACACACGAGCACACACATGAGCACACACATGAGCACGCATGGAAAAAGTAGTCACAGTTTTTTCCTTATGTAAAAGTACCAATAACGTAATATAGAAATGCAAGTAAAAGTCCGGAATTCAAAATGTACATGAGTAAAAATACAAAAGTATTCGCAAAAGTAGAAAGTACTCATTATGCAGAACGTCCCATTTCAGGTTTCAAATATATAAAAATGTTTTCAAAAATGTTTTCAAATGGCCGAAATGTACAGTATATAGGACTGACGTGATTAATGTATGTTTTGTAATAATAATAATACAAATCTTCAAAGTAACTAGCAGTCTAACAGTCTAACTAAATAGTGGAGTCCAATATTTGGATCCGAGATGTAGAGGAGTTGAAGTAAAACTATTGGAAATTGGAGACAAGAGGACTCAAAATTGTGATCAAGAGCAGTACGTACTTAAGTAGGCTAAATGTACTTAGTTACTTTCCACCACTGCCTCACACTCACTCTCACACATAATGATGCGTGTGAACAAACACGCGTACACACAAACACATGCATGCACACACTTAGGGCAGCAGAAGGAGCAGGTGCAAATTTACAAATGATCCGTGAAACTCACCTGGGGGGTGGTGGTGGTGGAGGAGGTGGAGGTGAGGTGGTGGAGGAGGTGGGGGTGGTGGTGGTGGTGGAGGAGGAGGTGAGGTGGGGGGGCGTGGGAGGGGTAGTACCAGTCCGATGCTCCCAGGCACCACACAACATATATAGGGCAGTGGTTTCTCCATCCTTCCTGGATCAGGGTCCACTTGGGAAATCTTGAAAGCATTGGCGGGCCGGTGCGATGGTGCCACTGTCCCACTGCAACTGATTTTCAAGATTACAGCATTAACCCATTTTGGGCGGGAACCCCTTTTGGTGTTAGCATTATGTTGTGCTTTAGCTATTGAAAAATAGCAGATCTACAAGCTCATAGCGCGCCACCGAGTGGCGCGCTACGAGCTTGTAGGTCTGCTATTTTTGAAAAATCGAAGAACGACATTTTTAGAATCTGATCTCAGGTCAAAATGGGTTAACCACATAAGCCCTATAGGCTATTAGATATCGTTGCTGTCGGGGAGAAACCTCATATCTCAATGTTTTAACTTTTAATGTTTTTGTCCGTAAATGAATGGCCTATATATAGGCTACTTGATCGTATAAGCGTCACACAAACGTCCCACAAGGTTGGAGTCCATCAGAGTTATGAGGTTCTGTGTCCCTAATCATGCACACCAAACTGGGGGTCCTTGAAATTAACCCCGAACACCCTCTCGACTTAGTCAACTGGACCTGAGTTGGCTTCGTACTTGGCCCGCGTTTTTCCTCTTTGTCGCCATCTGTTGCGATTGATCGAGAGATTGAATATAGGTCAGGAATTTTCGGCTAATGACTCCCCCACCCCCCGGAATATGAATGCTGGGGTTTATTTACTTCATTTATTTATTTGGTCGGGGCAGTGCACACTGGTGAAAACAACCCCCCCTCCAAAAAAAATAAAAATAAAAAACAAACAATAAAGACAACGATATAACACACAATCAAGTGGTTAAAATGTTTTAGAACCTGCATGCATTCCACTGCTGTGAGGAATGCAATGCAAGCATGCAGAATGGAATGATGAGATGTGACATCTCTCTCTCTCTCTCTCTCTCTCTCTCTCTGGTAATTTGTAGTAATTGGTAGCTCATTAGGTGAAGCAGGTCGGTGTCAGAGGGAGCAGGCTGTCGGGGCGTGAGGTTAATGATGGGGAGAGAAAGAGACAGACACATGATGTCTGCCTCTCTCTCTCTCTCTCTCTCTCTCTCTCTCTCTCCTGCTGCCATGAGGTCCAGCTGCTCATGGCCAGATGCATCTGAAGATCTCCACCACAAGGTGAGGCAACTTGTGACGGTTCTCTGTTCCCATGTGTAGAGAGACCAATGGTTCTCTGTTCCCATGTGTAGAGAGACCAATGGTTCTCTGTTCCCATGTGTAGAGAGACAAATGGTTCCCTGTTCCCATGTGTAGAGAGACCAATGGTTCTCTGTTCCCATGTGTAGAGAGACCAATGGTTCCCTGTTCCCATGTGTAGAGAGACCAATGGTTCCCTGTTCCCATGTGTAGAGAGACCAATGGTTCCCTGTTCCCATGTGTAGAGAGACCAATGGTTCTCTGTTCCCATGTGTAGAGAGACCAATGGTTCTCTGTTCCCATGTGTAGAGAGACCAATGGTTCCCTGTTCCCATGTGTAGAGAGACCAATGGTTCTCTGTTCCCATGTGTAGAGAGAGACCAATGGTTCCCTGTTCCCATGTGTAGAGAGACCAATGGTTCCCTGTTCCCATGTGTAGTGAGACCAATGGTTCTCTGTTCCCATGTGTAGAGAGACCAATGGTTCCCTGTTCCCATGTGTAGAGAGACAAATGGTTCCCTGTTCCCATGTGTAGAGAGAGACCAATGGTTCCCTGTTCCCATGTGTAGAGAGACCAATGGTTCCCTGTTCCCATGTGTAGAGAGACCAATGGTTCCCTGTTCCCATGTGTAGAGAGACCAATGGTTCCCTGTTCCCATGTGTAGAGAGACCAATGGTTCCCTGTTCCCATGTGTAGAGAGACCAATGGTTCTGTTCCCATGTGTAGAGACCAATGGTTCTCTGTTCCCATGTAGAGAGACCAATGGTTCTCTGTTCCCATGTGTAGAGAGACCAATGGTTCTGTTCCCATGTGTAGAGACCAATGGTTCTCTGTTCCCATGTGTAGAGAGACCAATGGTTCCCTGTTCCCATGTGTAGAGAGACCAATGGTTCTGTTCCCATGTGTAGAGACCAATGGTTCTCTGTTCCCATGTGTAGAGAGACCAATGGTTCTCTGTTCCCATGTGTAGAGAGACCAATGGTTCTCTGTTCCCATGTGTAGAGAGACCAATGGTTCTCTGTTCCCATGTGTAGAGAGACCAATGGTTCTCTGTTCCCATGTGTAGAGAGACCAATGGTTCCCTGTTCCCATGTGTAGAGAGACCAATGGTTCTCTGTTCCCATTGTGTAGAGAGACCAATGGTTCTCTGTTCCCATGTGTAGAGAGACCAATGGTTCTCTGTTCCCATGTGTAGAGAGACCAATGGTTCTCTGTTCCCATTGTGTAGAGAGACCAATGGTTCTCTGTTCCCATGTGTAGAGAGACCAATGGTTCCCTGTTCCCATGTGTAGAGAGACCAATGGTTCCCTGTTCCCATGTGTAGAGAGACCAATGGTTCTCTGTTACCATGTGTAGAGACCCCAATGGTTCCCTGTTCCCATGTATAGAGAGACCAATGGTTCCCTGTTCCCATGTGTAGAGAGACCAATGGTTCTCTGTTCCCATGTGTAGAGAGACCAATGGTTCTCTGTTCCCATGTGTAGAGAGACCAATGGTTCTCTGTTCCCGTGTAGAGAGACCAATGGTTCCCTGTTCCCATGTGTAGAGAGACCAATGGTTCTCTGTTCCCATGTGTAGAGAGACCAATGGTTCCCTGTTCCCATGTGTAGAGAGACCAATGGTTCTCTGTTCCCATGTGTAGAGAGACCAATGGTTCCCTGTTCCCATGTGTAGAGAGACCAATGGTTCTCTGTTCCCATGTGTAGAGAGACCAATGGTTCTCAAGACCTTTAAAGGGTCCATTTGGTTCCATTTGTACACCGTCAGGGTTACAGACTTGTAAGGGTCAATTTATACACCCCTAAAAGATCAGCTGTAGGGTAAGGAACTGTACATTGTGTATTTGTGTACGTTTGTTTAATTGGAATGTAAGCATATGTGTGTATGAGTGTAATTTATTTTATTTTTTTCTCAACACCTTTTGTCTTGTTTTTTTAAAAAAAAATGTATTTTTTGAGATTTGTTTAATTTTTTACGTTTTTTTTGTGGCTTTCGCCTTTTTATTTTATATTTTTTATAGAGAGATAGACAGTAGGCTGACAGGAAATGGGGAGAGAGATTGGGGGGGGGGGGGGGGGTTGACATGCAGTAAGGGCCGTCGGGGTCGGGAGTCGAACTGCCAGACTGGATTACCAGCCAAGGCTAGACCGCTGAGCCACGGCCCAGGCCGGGAATTGTTATATCTTTAAAGGTTTTATATCTACTGCCATTTTTTCCCCTTTTTAAGACCCCCCCTAAAGGAACCCAGAGAGTCCCTGGCATCCACTTTGAGAACCACTGGTGTATACTATATTATAGACCTGTGTATTTCTCTGTTTACCTTATACTTCATTTCATCTGATCTGGTCCACAGGATAGGACAGTGGACAGTGGACAGTGGTACACAGGATAGGACAGTGGACAAGATAGGACAGTGGACAGGATAGGACAGTGGACAGTGGTACACAGGATAGGACAGTGGACCACAGGATAGGACAGTGGACAGGATAGGACAGTGGACAAGATAGGACAGTGGACCACAGGATAGGACAGTGGTCAGTGGTACACAGGATAGGACAGTGGACCACAGGATAGGACAGTGGACAGGATAGGACAGTGGACCACAGGATAGGACAGTGGACAGGATAGGACAGTGGACAGGATAGGACAGTGGACCACAGGATAGGACAGTGGACAGGATAGGACAGTGGACAAGATAGGACAGTGGACAAGATAGGACAGTGGACAGGATAGGACAGTGGACCACAGGATAGGACAGTGGACAGGATAGGACAGTGGACAAGATAGGACAGTGGACCACAGGATAGGACAGTGGACAGGATAGGACAGTGGACAAGATAGGACAGTGGTACACAGGATAGGACAGTGGACAGGATAGGACAGTGGACAAGATAGGACAGTGGTACACAGGATAGGACAGTGGACAGGATAGGACAGTGGTACACAGGATAGGACAGTGGACAGGATAGGACAGTGGTACACAGGATAGGACAGTGGACAAGATAGGACAGTGGACAGGATAGGACAGTGGACAGGATAGGACAGTGGACCACAGGATAGGACAGTGGACAGGATAGGACAGTGGACAGGATAGGACAGTGGACAAGATAGGACAGTGGACAAGATAGGACAGTGGACAGGATAGGACAGTGGACAGGATAGGACAGTGGACAGGATAGGACAGTGGACAAGATAGGACAGTGGACCACAGGATAGGACAGTGGACAGGATAGGACAGTGGACAAGATAGGACAGTGGACCACAGGATAGGACAGTGGACAGGATAGGACAGTGGACCACAGGATAGGACAGTGGACAGGATAGGACAGTGGACAAGATAGGACAGTGGACAGGACAGTGGACAAGATAGGACAGTGGACAAGATAGGACAGTGGACCACAGGATAGGACAGTGGTCAGTGGTACACAGGATAGGACAGTGGACAGGATAGGACAGTGGACAGGATAGGACAGTGGACAAGATAGGACAGTGGACAGGATAGGACAGTGGACAAGATAGGACAGTGGACAGGATAGGACAGTGGACCACAGGATAGGACAGTGGACAAGATAGGACAGTGGACAAGATAGGACAGTGGACAGGATAGGACAGTGGACAGGATAGGACAGTGGACAGGATAGGACAGTGGACCACAGGATAGGACAGTGGACAAGATAGGACAGTGGACAGGATAGGACAGTGGACAGGATAGGACAGTGGACAGGATAGGACAGTGGACAGGATAGGACAGTGGACCACAGGATAGGACAGTGGACAAGATAGGACAGTGGACCACAGGATAGGACAGTGGACAAGATAGGACAGTGGACAGGATAGGACAGTGGACCACAGGATAGGACAGTGGACCACAGGATAGGACAGTGGACAAGATAGGACAGTGGACAAGATAGGACAGTGGACAGGATAGGACAGTGGACCACAGGATAGGACAGTGGACAAGATAGGACAGTGGACAAGATAGGACAGTGGACAGGATAGGACAGTGGACAGGATAGGACAGTGGACAGGATAGGACAGTGGACCACAGGATAGGACAGTGGACAAGATAGGACAGTGGACAGGATAGGACAGTGGACAGGATAGGACAGTGGACAGGATAGGACAGTGGACAGGATAGGACAGTGGACCACAGGATAGGACAGTGGACAAGATAGGACAGTGGACCACAGGATAGGACAGTGGACAAGATAGGACAGTGGACAGGATAGGACAGTGGACCACAGGATAGGACAGTGGACCACAGGATAGGACAGTGGACAAGATAGGACAGTGGACAAGATAGGACAGTGGACCACAGGATAGGACAGTAGACAAGATAGGACAGTGGACCACAGGATAGGACAGTGGACAAGATAGGACAGTGGACAAGATAGGACAGTGGACCACAGGATAGGACAGTGGACAAGATAGGACAGTGGACAAGATAGGACAGTGGACAGGATAGGACAGTGGACAAGATAGGACAGTGGACCACAGGATAGGACAGTGGACAAGATAGGACAGTGGACAAGATAGGACAGTGGACAAGATAGGACAGTGGACAAGATAGGACAGTGGACCACAGGATAGGACAGTGGACAAGATAGGACAGTGGACAAGATAGGACAGTGGACAAGATAGGACAGTGGACAAGATAGGACAGTGGACAGGATAGGACAGTGGACAAGATAGGACAGTGGACCACAGGATAGGACAGTGGACAGGATAGGACAGTGGACAAGATAGGACAGTGGTACACATGATAGGACAGTGGTCAGTGGTACACAGGATAGGACAGTGGACAAGATAGGACAGTGGTACACATGATAGGACAGTGGTCAGTGGTACACAGGATAGGACAGTGGACAAGATAGGACAGTGGACAGGATAGGACAGTGGACCACAGGATAGGACAGTGGACAAGATAGGACAGTGGACAGGATAGGACAGTGGACCACAGGATAGGACAGTGGACCACAGGATAGGACAGTGGACAGGATAGGACAGTGGACCACAGGATAGGACAGTGGACCACAGGATAGGACAGTGGACAGGATAGGACAGTGGACAGGATAGGACAGTGGACAGGATAGGACAGTGGACAGGATAGGACAGTGGACAAGATAGGACAGTGGACAGGATAGGACAGTGGACAAGATAGGACAGTGGACAGGATAGGACAGTGGACAGGATAGGACAGTGGTCAGTGGTACACAGGATAGGACAGTGGACAGGATAGGACAGTGGACAGGATAGGACAGTGGACCACAGGATAGGACAGTGGACAGGATAGGACAGTGGACAGGATAGGACAGTGGACAGGATAGGACAGTGGACAGGATAGGACAGTGGACAGGATAGGACAGTGGACAGGATAGGACAGTGGACAAGATAGGACAGTGGACAAGATAGGACAGTGGACCACAGGATAGGACAGTGGACAGGATAGGACAGTGGACAAGATAGGACAGTGGTACACATGATAGGACAGTGGTCAGTGGTACACAGGATAGGACAGTGGACAAGATAGGACAGTGGTACACATGATAGGACAGTGGTCAGTGGTACACAGGATAGGACAGTGGACAAGATAGGACAGTGGACAGGATAGGACAGTGGACCACAGGATAGGACAGTGGACAAGATAGGACAGTGGACAGGATAGGACAGTGGACCACAGGATAGGACAGTGGACCACAGGATAGGACAGTGGACAGGATAGGACAGTGGACCACAGGATAGGACAGTGGACCACAGGATAGGACAGTGGACAGGATAGGACAGTGGACAGGATAGGACAGTGGACAGGATAGGACAGTGGACAGGATAGGACAGTGGACAAGATAGGACAGTGGACAGGATAGGACAGTGGACAAGATAGGACAGTGGACAGGATAGGACAGTGGACAGGATAGGACAGTGGTCAGTGGTACACAGGATAGGACAGTGGACAGGATAGGACAGTGGACAGGATAGGACAGTGGACCACAGGATAGGACAGTGGACAGGATAGGACAGTGGACAGGATAGGACAGTGGACAGGATAGGACAGTGGACAGGATAGGACAGTGGACAGGATAGGACAGTGGACAGGATAGGACAGTGGACAGGATAGGACAGTGGACAGGATAGGACAGTGGACCACAGGATAGGACAGTGGACAGGATAGGACAGTGGACCACAGGATAGGACAGTGGACCACAGGATAGGACAGTGGACAGGATAGGACAGTGGACAGGATAGGACAGTGGACCACAGGATAGGACAGTGGACCACAGGATAGGACAGTGGACAGGATAGGACAGTGGACCACAGGATAGGACAGTGGACAAGATAGGACAGTGGACCACAGGATAGGACAGTGGACCACAGGATAGGACAGTGGACAGGATAGGACAGTGGACCACAGGATAGGACAGTGGACAAGATAGGACAGTGGACAGGATAGGACAGTGGACCACAGGATAGGACAGTGGACAAGATAGGACAGTGGACCACAGGATAGGACAGTGGACCACAGGATAGGACAGTGGACAGGATAGGACAGTGGACCACAGGATAGGACAGTGGACAGGATAGGACGGTGGACAGGATAGGACAGTGGACAGGATAGGACAGTGGACAGGATAGGACAGTGGACAGGATAGGACAGTGGACCACAGGATAGGACAGTGGACAGGATAGGACAGTGGACCACAGGATAGGACAGTGGACAAGATAGGACAGTGGACAGGATAGGACAGTGGACCACAGGATAGGACAGTGGACAGGATAGGACAGTGGACCACAGGATAGGACAGTGGACAAGATAGGACAGTGGACAGGATAGGACAGTGGACCACAGGATAGGACAGTGGACAAGATAGGACAGTGGTACACAGGATAGGACAGTGGACAGGATAGGACAGTGGACAAGATAGGACAGTGGTACACAGGATAGGACAGTGGACAGGATAGGACAGTGGTACACAGGATAGGACAGTGGACAGGATAGGACAGTGGTACACAGGATAGGACAGTGGACAAGATAGGACAGTGGACAGGATAGGACAGTGGACAGGATAGGACAGTGGACCACAGGATAGGACAGTGGACAGGATAGGACAGTGGACAGGATAGGACAGTGGACAAGATAGGACAGTGGACAAGATAGGACAGTGGACAGGATAGGACAGTGGACAGGATAGGACAGTGGACAGGATAGGACAGTGGACAAGATAGGACAGTGGACCACAGGATAGGACAGTGGACAGGATAGGACAGTGGACAAGATAGGACAGTGGACCACAGGATAGGACAGTGGACAGGATAGGACAGTGGACCACAGGATAGGACAGTGGACAGGATAGGACAGTGGACAAGATAGGACAGTGGACAGGATAGGACAGTGGACAAGATAGGACAGTGGACAAGATAGGACAGTGGACCACAGGATAGGACAGTGGTCAGTGGTACACAGGATAGGACAGTGGACAGGATAGGACAGTGGACAGGATAGGACAGTGGACAAGATAGGACAGTGGACAGGATAGGACAGTGGACAAGATAGGACAGTGGACAGGATAGGACAGTGGACCACAGGATAGGACAGTGGACAAGATAGGACAGTGGACAAGATAGGACAGTGGACAGGATAGGACAGTGGACAGGATAGGACAGTGGACAGGATAGGACAGTGGACCACAGGATAGGACAGTGGACAAGATAGGACAGTGGACAGGATAGGACAGTGGACAGGATAGGACAGTGGACAGGATAGGACAGTGGACAGGATAGGACAGTGGACCACAGGATAGGACAGTGGACAAGATAGGACAGTGGACCACAGGATAGGACAGTGGACAAGATAGGACAGTGGACAGGATAGGACAGTGGACCACAGGATAGGACAGTGGACCACAGGATAGGACAGTGGACAAGATAGGACAGTGGACAGGATAGGACAGTGGACCACAGGATAGGACAGTGGACAAGATAGGACAGTGGACAAGATAGGACAGTGGACAGGATAGGACAGTGGACAGGATAGGACAGTGGACAGGATAGGACAGTGGACCACAGGATAGGACAGTGGACAAGATAGGACAGTGGACAGGATAGGACAGTGGACAGGATAGGACAGTGGACAGGATAGGACAGTGGACAGGATAGGACAGTGGACCACAGGATAGGACAGTGGACAAGATAGGACAGTGGACCACAGGATAGGACAGTGGACAAGATAGGACAGTGGACAGGATAGGACAGTGGACCACAGGATAGGACAGTGGACCACAGGATAGGACAGTGGACAAGATAGGACAGTGGACAAGATAGGACAGTGGACCACAGGATAGGACAGTGGACAAGATAGGACAGTGGACCACAGGATAGGACAGTGGACAAGATAGGACAGTGGACAAGATAGGACAGTGGACCACAGGATAGGACAGTGGACAAGATAGGACAGTGGACAAGATAGGACAGTGGACAGGATAGGACAGTGGACAAGATAGGACAGTGGACCACAGGATAGGACAGTGGACAAGATAGGACAGTGGACAAGATAGGACAGTGAACAAGATAGGACAGTGGACAAGATAGGACAGTGGACCACAGGATAGGACAGTGGACAAGATAGGACAGTGGACAAGATAGGACAGTGGACAAGATAGGACAGTGGACAAGATAGGACAGTGGACAGGATAGGACAGTGGACAAGATAGGACAGTGGACCACAGGATAGGACAGTGGACAGGATAGGACAGTGGACAGGATAGGACAGTGGACAGGATAGGACAGTGGACAGGATAGGACAGTGGACAGGATAGGACAGTGGACAGGATAGGACAGTGGACAAGATAGGACAGTGGACAGGATAGGACAGTGGACAAGATAGGACAGTGGACAGGATAGGACAGTGGACCACAGGATAGGACAGTGGACAGGATAGGACAGTGGACCACAGGATAGGACAGTGGACCACAGGATAGGACAGTGGACAGGATAGGACAGTGGACAGGATAGGACAGTGGACCACAGGATAGGACAGTGGACCACAGGATAGGACAGTGGACAGGATAGGACAGTGGACCACAGGATAGGACAGTGGACCACAGGATAGGACAGTGGACCACAGGATAGGACAGTGGACCACAGGATAGGACAGTGGACAGGATAGGACAGTGGACCACAGGATAGGACAGTGGACAAGATAGGACAGTGGACAGGATAGGACAGTGGACCACAGGATAGGACAGTGGACAAGATAGGACAGTGGACCACAGGATAGGACAGTGGACCACAGGATAGGACAGTGGACAGGATAGGACAGTGGACCACAGGATAGGACAGTGGACAGGATAGGACGGTGGACAGGATAGGACAGTGGACAGGATAGGACAGTGGACAGGATAGGACAGTGGACCACAGGATAGGACAGTGGACAGGATAGGACAGTGGACCACAGGATAGGACAGTGGACAAGATAGGACAGTGGACAGGATAGGACAGTGGACCACAGGATAGGACAGTGGACAGGATAGGACAGTGGACCACAGGATAGGACAGTGGACAAGATAGGACAGTGGACAGGATAGGACAGTGGACCACAGGATAGGACAGTGGACAAGATAGGACAGTGGACCACAGGATAGGACAGTGGACAAGATAGGACAGTGGACCACAGGATAGGACAGTGGACAAGATAGGACAGTGGACCAGATAGGACAGTGGACAGGATAGGACAGTGGACCACAGGATAGGACAGTGGACCACAGGATAGGACAGTGGACAAGATAGGACAGTGGACCACAGGATAGGACAGTGGACAGGATAGGACAGTGGACAAGATAGGACAGTGGACCACAGGATAGGACAGTGGACAAGATAGGACAGTGGACCACAGGATAGGACAGTGGACAGGATAGGACAGTGGACAAGATAGGACAGTGGACCACAGGATAGGACAGTGGACAAGATAGGACAGTGGACAGGATAGGACAGTGGACCACAGGATAGGACAGTGGACAAGATAGGACAGTGGTCAGGATAGGACAGTGGACAGGATAGGACAGTGGACAGGATAGGACAGTGGACAGGATAGGACAGTGGACAGGATAGGACAGTGGTACACAGGATAGGACAGTGGACCACAGGATAGGACAGTGGACAGGATAGGACAGTGGACCACAGGATAGGACAGTGGACAGGATAGGACAGTGGACAGGATAGGACAGTGGACCACAGGATAGGACAGTGGACCACAGGATAGGACAGTGGACAGGATAGGACAGTGGACAGGATAGGACAGTGGACAGGATAGGACAGTGGACAGGATAGGACAGTGGACAAGATAGGACAGTGGACAGGATAGGACAGTGGACAGGATAGGATAGTGGACAGGATAGGACAGTGGACAGGATAGGACAGTGGACCACAGGATAGGACAGTGGACAGGATAGGACAGTGGACCACAGGATAGGACAGTGGACAGGATAGGACAGTGGACAGGATAGGACAGTGGACCACAGGATAGGACAGTGGACAGGATAGGTCAGTGGACAGTGGACAGGATAGGACAGTGGACAGGATAGGACAGTGGTCAGGATAGGACAGTGGACAGGATAGGACAGTGGACAGTGTAGGACAGTGGTTGCCATCAGCCAGTCATTGGGGAGTGCTGCATGGGCCCGGAGGTCACACACCCATCCATCCTCGCCTGCTCTGGAGCAAGCCACTTGAATTTGTTGGGAGAGTGTGAGCACCTTTTATGTCATGTGAACTATTTCATTGCCCTGGTCAACGGCTTATTGGCATCATGCAGTGAATTTAATAATATGATGAGAATATGATAAATACCCGGAGTGGTTAATTCAACTCCCGTGAGTGTTTGGATTTGCCCGTGTAGCTGCATGGATAAGAGGCTTAGATATCACCACACACGTCCATTACGCACAGACCCTCGTGCAAACTATTTGGATCTGGTGTGTGCGTGTGCGTGTGTGCATGCTTTTCAGCGTAAGCGATGTACGTGCAATGGATACGGTATAAAAATACACAAACTGGGTTTGTGTGTGCCTGAGCGTGTGTGTGTGCCTGAGCGTGTGTGTGTGTGTGCCTGTGTGTGTGTGTGTGTGTGTGTGTGTGTGTGTGTGTGTGTGTGTGTGTGTGTGTGTGTGTGTGTGTGTGTGTGTGTGCGCGCGCTGTGAGCGATAGGTGGCCTGATGTTCTGACCACAGGATGCATTAATGTGAGATCCATCAGCATGAGGCAGCATTAACCTGATAGTTGGATGCCAGTGTAAGATGTACAGCAACCCCCCCCCCCCCCCCCCCCGCCGCCGCCGCCACCCCCCCCCCCCACCGGCCATGTCCAGATCCAACTGGTTATAACCTGAAACAGACCCCCAATCTGTCCAGTGTTGCCAGGTTTTGCGAGAGAAACCAGGTCAATGAAAACAAGCCCAATAGAAGTGACTGTGTACATGAGCGCCTGCTGTATACTGTAGCCTATGCTGTACAGTATACAGTATGCAGCGGCAATTTGAAAATAGCAGATCTACAACCTCACAATGCCTTGCGATGCCATGCACAAGTTGTAACCCGTGAGCTTGTCGATCTGCTATTTTCAAAAGAAAATAAAAACAAAGTGATACATTCTGAATTTTCTTTTAAAACAGAAATCTGCACTGAATATTTTTACATGGGGGCGTCCGTGGACAAATGCATATTCATTTTAGTGTCCTTGCTTGCCATGAAAATGTTTGAGAACTCCTACTTGAGGCTCCTACTTGGCCTCACCCCCCGAACCCACCTCACCCCTGCCCACTTTGACAGACTGGCATGGCTTAGGGTCGACGACAGAGTACAGCATCTTGCAATGGGTCTGGTCCACAAGATTCGATACTCCACCAAGATACCCATGTACCTGTCTAGATACTTCCTTAATGTTAACGAAGTCCACACCCACAACACCAGAGGGAGTGCAACGAACCATGTACAACCCAGATTCGGCACAAACAAGGGACTAAATTATTTTCGCTCCTATGCCACCAAAATGTGGAACGCCCTACCAACAGTCATTAAGAGATGCGAATCCCTTGACTCCTTCAAAACCGCTCTCAAAGGCCACCTACGGATGGCTGCAATTCGAAACTGGCCCCCGTAAAATCTGAATCCCCCCCACTGCCCCCCCCCCCCCACTTTCCCCTCACTGTATATGTTTCTTTTCCCTTTTTACCTCCATTATGATGAATTCCTGTTCTGTTCTTTGTCTACATAGAAGTGTCTATTTGTACGTCTCTAAATGTTTTGATGAATTGAACATGGTGGACCCTGTTGTAAACAAGTGTAATGCTTAATTGGGTCGTCCACTCACAGTTAACAGCCTTTGTATTGAGTTTGTGCTTGAAATGTACTGTAATTCTGCAAACTGTTAATACAATTTTCAATCAATCAATCAAACTACTTTTTTAAACATTAGTGAAACAAGCCCAAATTAACAACTACGCTTCTTTACTAATATCACGAAAACAGCCACTGCCAAATCAGGAATATTGCAAAAATCTGATCATTTCTATCATTCAGCGATGCACAAACCCTTATTCACGCCTTTGTCCCAAATCACTTGGACTACTGTAATTCTCTTTTTTGTGGACTCCCCAAAAAGTCAATCAATTGCCTTCAACTCGTTCAAAATACAGCAGCTACAGAGTTCTTACAAGATATGATCATATTACTCCTGTTCTTGCCTCACTAGTCATTACACTGGTGGTTACCACTTAATTGATTTTAAAGTTAACTTGTTTGTTTTTGAGCGGTGCAACCACTCCTATACGGAGCTTTGTGTGTCTCTGGCTGTGTCCGAGCACGAAAATAGCGTTTGGTTGGTTTTCTTTTGGTTGGTAGTCACTAAAACTCACTATTCTCACTAAAACTCACTATTCTCACTAAAACTCACTAAAGGCTTTTAATGAGTTTAAATGAACATCTAGTTTCTGCTTTCTCTTTGTTAACATTATTTTTGTATTGCTTTTTTGCTTTTGTTAATTTCCATTGTTGATTTGAATTGCCTGTTTATGTATTGCACTGTGCTATTGTACTGTGCTATACAAATAAATACAAATACAAATAAAGTTTATATATTTATATATACACTTATAATAAGCATTACATGGCAACAGTGAATCTGTCCCGTTGCGGTGTGCGTATCTGATGTGTGGCTGTGTGTGTGTGCGTGCATGCTCACGTATGTGTGTGTAACACGTGTGTGTGTGAGTGTGCGTGTGCGTGTGTGTGTGTGTGGACATCCACTCATTGGGGAGAAAAACATCCTAATGGATGACATAAAGAGTGTAACTTTAGATTGACAGCTAATGAATGAAATGGAGCTTGTACGTAAGAGCTCTTATGGTTTTATAAATCTAACCAAAGAATCTATTTCATTTATCCATCTTACATAGGCCTGTTCCCATCATACCTAGGACTGGATTACTGTAACCCAATTTAGATTGTGTTTCATCAATTTTCTCTTTCGCAGAAGATGCAAACCTTCGCCGTTAGGAATTGTGGGTAATTATCGTCTGTCATTTTCCCCAGACTTAATCTGGTGGAGTTTTTGACAGGGGAGTTATTGCATTGTCCTCCGTCCGTGATAAACATATTAATTTATTTTTGCAGCTTGATAGCTTCATCAAGGCTGAGCAATCACATTGTATTTGCGGTTGACGAAAGCCTCTCCCTTTTAATATTTATTTATTTTTTACAAATATCACAGGTGTCAAAATGTTAGCTTTGCCAACGTTCCTTCAGATCTTTCAGTCAGTTCTTCTAAATTAGCTTTTGACACATGGGCGCACGCACGCACGCACGCACGCACGCACGCACGCACGCACGCACGCACGCACGCACGCACGCACGCACGCACGCACACACGCACACACACACACACACACACCGTACAACGCATATTAATGGCCACAGGATTTTTTACTTTTATTAATCTTCTTTGTCTTTTCATCCTCACACATTTATCACCTTTAATTTCCTGTGCACAAGTACATGATAATAAATCAAATTAAGTTATGATGGATGGAACTGTAGCATGCAGGAAGCAACGTGTTGTTATTATCCAGCAGACCGTCCACACCACACGTAGCCTACATACATGTTGTTATCCAGCAGACCGTCCACACCACACGTAGCCTACATACATGTTGTTATTCAGCAGACTGTCCACACCACACGTAGCCTACATACATGTTGTTATCCAGCAGACCGCCCACACCACACGTAGCCTACATACATGTTGTTATCCAGCAGACCGCCCACACCACACACAGCCTACATACATGTTGTTATCCAGCAGACCGTCCACACCACACGTAGCCTACATACATGTTGTTATCCAGCAGACCGCCCACACCACACACAGCCTACATACATGTTGTTATCCAGCAGACCGTCCACACCACACGTAGCCTACATACATGTTGTTATCCAGCAGACCGTCCTCACCACACGTAGCCTACATACATGTAGTTATCCAGCAGACCGTCCTCACCACACGTAGCCTACATACATGTTGTTATCCAGCAGACCGTCCACACCACACGTAGCCTACATACATGTAGTTATCCAGCAGACCGTCCTCACCACACGTAGCCTACATACATGTTGTTATCCAACAGACCGTCCACACCACACGTAGCCTACATACATGTTGTTATCCAGCAGACTGTCCACACCACACGTAGCCTACATACATGTTGTTATCCAGCAGACTGTCCACACCACACGTAGCCTACATACATGTTGTTATCCAGCAGACTGTCCACACCACACGTAGCCTACATACATGTTGTTATCCAGCAGACCGTCCACACCACACGTAGCCTACATACATGTTGTTATTATCCAGCAGACTGTCCACACCACACGTAGCCTACATACATGTTGTTATCCAGCAGACCGTCCACACCACACGTAGCCTACATACATGTTGTTATTATCCAGCAGACTGTCC
Organism: Electrona antarctica; assembly: GCF_951216825.1. NCBI lineage: Eukaryota > Metazoa > Chordata > Actinopteri > Myctophiformes > Myctophidae > Electrona > Electrona antarctica. The sequence continues at coordinate 11,810,419 of NC_136792.1, read as the reverse complement.
ACACCACACGTAGCCTACATACATGTTGTTATCCAGCAGACTGTCCACACCACACGTAGCCTACATACATGTAACGGTGGAACAGACCGTCCACACCACACGTAGCCTACATACATGTTGTTGTTATCCAGCAGACTGTCCACACCACACGTAGCCTACATACATGTTGTTATCCAGCAGACCGTCCACACCACACGTAGCCTACATACATGTTGTTGTTATCCAGCAGACTGTCCACACCACACGTAGCCTACATACATGTTGTTATCCAGCAGACCGTCCACACCACACGTAGCCTACATACATGTTGTTGTTATCCAGCAGACTGTCCACAGCACACGTAGCCTACATACATGTTGTTGTTATCCAGCAGACCGTCCACAGCACACGTAGCCTACATACATGTAGTGGTGGAACAGACCGTCCACACCACACGTAGCCTACATACATGTAGTGGTGGAACAGACCGTCCACACCACACGTAGCCTACATACATGTAGTGGTGGAACAGACCGTCCACACCACACGTAGCCTACATACATGTAGTGGTGGAACAGACCGTCCACACCACACGTAGCCTACATACATGTAGGCTACGTGTGGTGTCTAGAGTTTAAATGGACAGGTATCAGTCAAAAGGGAGACATTGAAGAGGAAGGATGGATGGAGAAGGATCAACATATGGAATGTCAGAACAGGTCAGCTCCATATATGGAGATCTAAGGGTTTGAGGTCAGATGCAGAGTTGCTGGCCAATATATATATTTTTTTAATGTTTTTTTTTTGTGGCTTTCACCTTTATTTTATATATTTGTATGGAGGGACAGACAGTAGGCTGACAGGAAATGGGGAGAGAGATGGGGGGGAAGACATGCAGTAAAGGCCGTCGGGATCGGGAGTCGAACCCGCGGCACACTGCCAGACTGGATTACCAGCCAAGGTGCCTGGACCACTGAGCCATGGCCTAGGCCGTTGCTGGCCAATATTGATGACATCAGGGATCTCCATATATGGGCTTAATATTGATGACATCATGACCACATATATTGATCGTGACTGACTGACTGACTGCATTAATGCATGATTTCAGAACAGGTGACTGACATATATCCATATATGAAGATCTAATGGTTTGAGGTCAGATGTAGTTGCTGGCCAATATTGATGACATCATGCAGGGATCTCCATATATGGACTTAATTGCGACAGCTGGTCGCATTTACTATCAGGGATCTCCAACCCTGATGCATGATGTCGCATGATGTCACGAGACCTGCTGGGCTTATATGGGGGCATTCCCATATATGGAGATAACGAGTGACTGTGACTGACGGGAAATCTATGTATGGGGATAATGAGTGACTGACGGGAAATTAACGATTTCATAGTAAATGCTTTTAAACTGTTGAGGATTTCATTGGTACAGGCAGCAAATTGTATATTGATTAACTAATGTCTAGGGTTCAAGTCTAGTGTACAAGTATGTCTTGTAGAAGTGTTGTGTATACAGTAGGCCTATGTCTTGTAGATGTCTTGTTGATGATTTATGTTATATTTGAAATCTGTTTTGATTGTGCAAGGCCGAAATCTCCAAATAAGGGGACGATATAAAGTTCTGAAAGCAAAAGTAACACTTGTCCTGACATTGTCCTTGTTCTTATATTCTTATGTTTTCTGCCTATTACTTTAGTTACCTTTTAGGTTTTCTGGCTCACAAAACTTCCAAGATGGTAGAAAAAGAAATAAGGAATCAAAACATCAAAAATGTTACTTTTGTCAGGGACTCTTTGAAGAAGGCCATGGTGCCGAAACGTGTCAGCATTTTTCAGTGTTCAACCTTGAACATGGCAATTTAAATAAAGACATTTTAACAGTCATTCTGGAAGAGTGCCTTAATTGTTCTTTTGTTTTCAACTGATTATTTTCCCCATACCAAAGGGCACCTTCCAGTCGCCTTCCTTTCACTGAAATGACTCAATCTGTGTATCCGGGCAGCATTCTCTCCCATTTGTTTGTAAACTAAATTCAGTCAAAATTCAGTCTTTTCATAATTTTTTGTAGACATGCAGTAGGGATGGTTGCTGCTGGGCAAAAACCTCCTATCTCCAAATTTGAACCTTTTGAGTGTTTTTTCGTTTTGTTTGTTTTGTTTTTCTTGTAAATTGACGCCGTAGTACACGTGCGTCACGCGAAAGCATCAAACGTAGCAGATCTGTGAGCTCAACATGTGACTCGAAATGCTGCTCGTAAATATCTGCTGCTTTTTGAATCCTGAAAAGTCTAAATGTTTGTGACATAATGAGGTTTTCAGCCGACAGAGACCATATTCCATGTTATGAGCGTAGGATGGATGACCCTGTGGAGAATGACCTCAGTGTCTTTTATCCCATTCTGGGCGGGAACCCCTTTTGGTGTTTGAAGCATTATGTCATACTTTAGCTATTGAAAAATACCAGATCTACAAGCTCATAGCGCGGCACCGAGTGCCGCACTATGAGCTTGTAGGTCTGCTATTTTTGAAAAATCGCGAAAATGTAGTGCAAATCTTTGAATATATCATATAATATATATTCTTTCAGAGCCAACGTTTTTAACTCAAATCTTTGCTTTGTGTTGTTATATGTTGTTCCCTGCATGGAACAACATATTTTGAGATGGGGGTCGGTGGCCAATTACATATAATTCTGGGGGTCCTTGACATGAATTGTTTGAGAACCAACTGACACAGAAACATGGGGTTTTTCAGAAAACTGTCAGGATTTAGAATAATCTAGTGTCCGGTCGAAATGAGTTATACACACAGCTGTGCGGAGCCATTGTCCTCCAGAGTCCCATGAAGTCCCTGGACAATGAGGCCATGTGGAATCACACCAGATAGTTCATACAGGTCGTCAGCCGTGCTAAAAGTCACTTCACACATGTGTATACTTAATACAGTACAGGACATGATGTACATGTATAAACTGTAAAATTAAGCACGCGCCCACTTTCATGCACGTCGTGCACACATTCAAATGCACAGGTGTAAACGCACGCACAATCTCACTCACGCACACGCATGCTGTAAGCACGTGCGTGCGCACGCAGGCACGCACACACACACAAATGTGTGTGCACGTACACTATGAACAGACTTGATGAGTCATGTCAACGGAATGTCTCAGCCACAACGGATAGTGAATAAGTCAAAACAAAAAGATGTCGGTTGTCAGCCACCGTTGTTCAGGCTATAAAACAATAGTCTATTTCACTCAATATTAAGGAATCAAGAACAACCTTTCACCTTTGCACTTTCATTTTCCACGTCAGTGCACATGCAGCGAGTCTCAATAGATTCCCAAACGGTGTGTGCTGAGTATATTGCAATATACAACTTAAAAAATCACACCCGTGTGAACTGAGTGGTGTAAGGTTTTATATAGCATGATCAGCTGTGGTCTGACGTAATGTCTGACGTAATGAAATCACACCCGGGTGAAATGAGTGAAGTTGATTCAGCTGGAGTTTTTGTCCGATGTGAGGTATTATATAAGGTAAGGTATTATATAGCCTGATCAGCTCTGATCTGACGTAATGAAATCACACCCGGATGTGATTTCACAACTGGCTTTTTTGTGCAGAAAAAATGAGCATGGTTGCTACGGTCATCCAGTTCACCCGGGTGTGATTTAATTACGTCAGAAATTAATTTGAACATAGCAACCATGCTCATTTTTTCTGCACACAAAAGCCAGTTGTAGGAGTGGTTTACACCACTCAAAAATCACACCCGTGTGAACTGAGTGGTGCAAGGTCTTGGCCTGATCAGCTGTGGTCTGACGTCACATACTAACCATAGCAACCATGCTCACCCGTACAGGCACAAACACACACGGGTACTAACAAAGCCAGTTGTTGGAGTGGTTTGCACCACTCAAAAATCACCCCCGTGTCAAGTGAGGGGCGCTCGTATCATCATACATCACATTCCGTGCTCAACCAATCAAATCATCACAAATGTCATTCCGGCCAATCACAATTTGCGTCTTCACTTTTCCGTCCTCACTTTTGTCTTCAATGTTTGAGTTTACACAAACATGGAAAGCTGGGCATAGGAGGGGCTAGTGCCCCTCAAAAAGGTATGATTTATTTATTATATCAGTATTTTGAGAGCAGTCATTTCTCAATAGAGGCAAATTCTAAGTCACCATTTTGGGTATGTCAATCTGTTTCTGATCCTTGCAGTCCTTCAGTTTGAGGAATGCAGAGTCAGACCAGGTCTAAACCTAAAGCACTGGACTAGTCAGACCAGGTCTAAACCTAAAGGACTGGACTGTAGAGTCAGACCAGGTCTAAACCTAAAGCACTGGACTAGTCAGACCAGGTCTAAACCTAAAGCACTGGACTGTAGAGTCAGACCAGGTCTAAACCTAAAGCACTGGACTAGTCAGACCAGGTCTAAACCTAAACCACTGGACTGTAGAGTCAGACCTGGTCTACAATTTACAATTTACAATTTAGGCATTTAGCAGACGCTCTTAATCCAGAGCGACTTACATTAAGCAATAACAAAAGCATGGCATACATCACATATATAAAAAGTAGTTATCATGAATCATAAACTAAGAACGTAACAGTGGAGTATCTATGTTAACTATACATACTATACTATATAATATATTATACATGTGTACTATAAAGTGCTATGACTACATAAAGTGCAATTCTAGAGCTGTGTACGTAACAAGCTATAGGTCTGTTTAAAATACTATCTAAGTCTACATAATGTACTATCTAAGGGGCTAGGCTAGGGCAAGTGCTACGGGCCATGGTGGAGTCTGAAGAGGTGGGTTTTCAGACTACGGCGGAAGATTGGGAGTGAGGCTGCAGTTCTGACTGTGATGGGAAGTGCATTCCATAGTTTTGGAGCCAGAAGGGAGAAGAGTTTGGGACGCGTGGAGCGTTGTCCCGGCGTTTTTAGTGAAGGTACCTCCAGCTTCCCTGCGTTGGCTGATCTGAGTGCGCGGGAGGGTTTGTAGGGTACGATCATACTTGTGAGATATGGGGGGGCCATGCCTTTGGTTGCTTTGAATGCCAGCATCAGAGTTTTGTATTCTGTGCGGGCAGCGACCGGGAGCCAATGGAGGGAGCGGAGAAGGGGGGTGACGTGTGAGAATTTTGGCTGGTTGAAGACCAAGCGGGCTGCGGCATTTTGGATCAGTTGGAAGGGCTTAAGTGCACATGCCGGTAGGCCAGTAAGGAGGGAGTTACAATAGTCAAGTTTTGACAAGACTGTTGTCTGGATTAGGAGCTGGGCTGACTCCTGGGTGAGGAACGGTCTAATTCGTCGTATGTTGTAGAGTGTAAACCTACAGGATCTAGTGACAGCTGTGATGTGTGTTTTGAACGAGAGCTGACTGTCCAGGACAACACCAAGGTTCCTGGCTGTCGGGACAGACTTTACCAGGGCGTTGTCTACGGAGATAGTTAGCTCCCGCATAGGGCAGGACTTAGCTGGGAAGAACAGAAGCTCAGTCTTGTCTGGGTTCAGCTTGAGGTGGTTGGAAGACATCCACTGTGAGATGTCAGCCAGGCATGCAGTGATGCGCTCTTCTACCTGGGTGGCAGAGGGGGGGAAGGATAGAAACAGTTGTGTGTCATCGGCATAGCAGTGATAGGATATATTGTGAGCGGAGATGATGGTGCCAAGGGATTTAGTGTACAGTGAGAAGAGGAGGGGACCAAGTACAGATCCCTGTGGGACCCCAGTTTGGAGGGTGCGGGGGGATGATAGCAAACCCTAGCCGATGCCTAGATCAGCTAGGGTGCCTAGGAGTCTAAACCTAAACCACTGGACTGTAGAGTCAGACCAGGTCTAAACCTAAACCACTGGACTGTAGAGTCAGACCAGGTCTAAACCTAAAGCACTGGACTAGTCAGACCAGGTCTAAACCTAAACCACTGGACTGTAGAGTCAGACCAGGTCTAAACCTAAACCACTGGACTGTAGAGTCAGACCAGGTCTAAACCTAAACCACTGGACTGTAGAGTCAGACCAGGTCTAAACCTAAAGGACTGGACTGTAGAGTCAGACCAGGTCTAAACTTAAAGGACTGTAGAGTCAGACCAGGTCTAAACCTAAAGGACTGTAGAGTCAGACCAGGTCTAAACCTAAAGGACTGTAGAGTCAGACCAGGTCTAAACCTAAACCACTGGACTGTAGAGTCAGACCAGGTCTAAACCTAAACCACTGGACTGTAGAGTCAGACCAGGTCTAAACCTAAACCACTGGACTGTAGAGTCAGACCAGGTCTAAACCTAAAGGACTGGACTGTAGAGTCAGACCAGGTCTAAACCTAAAGGACTGGACTGTAGAGTCAGACCAGGTCTAAACCTAAAGGACTGTAGAGTCAGACCAGGTCTAAACCTAAAGGACTGGACTGTAGAGTCAGACCAGGTCTAAACCTAAACCACTGGACTGTAGAGTCAGACCAGGTCTAAACCTAAACCACTGGACTGTAGAGTCAGACCAGGTCTAAACCTAAACCACTGGACTAGTCAGACCAGGTCTAAACCTAAACCACTGGACTGTAGAGTCAGACCAGGTCTAAACCTAAAGCACTGGACTGTAGAGTCAGACCAGGTCTAAACCTAAACCACTGGACTAGTCAGACCAGGTCTAAACCTAAACCACAATGATTGACAGATAAGACAGAGCCTATAGTCCCTCAGGACACACCAGATGGAACACTCACTAACACAATGCTACTCCTCTGGGATCCTCATTCATTCATGCTTTTTTTTCCTTCTTAATTGTCCATCTTTCTTTCTTTCTTTTTCTTTCTTTCTTTCTTTCTTTCTTTCTTTCTTTCTTTCTTTCTTTCTTTCTTTCTCTCTCTTCCTTCATTCAAAAAAAGAATATATACATATATATTATCCCTTTCTCCCCTTGTTTATGCCAATTGATTCCTCCCCACACACATTCTGTGTCGTCACTGCTGTTGTATCCCACTGACTCACAGTGAGGTGGTTTGCAGTGACAGTTATCACCCTCGCTGTCCGGCTTTCCTCCGCTAAACACGGGCCAATTGTGTTTGTATATAGACAATCGACAAAGCCGGATGCACCACGATGGATTTGAACCCACAACCTCTGCAGTGGAGGGCAGGGACTAAACCCGCTGTGCCACCTGAGCGTCCGTCCGTCCGTCCGTCCGTCCGTCCGTCCGTCCATCCGTCAGTCCTTCCTTCCTTCCTTCCTGCAGACCAAAAGCACATACATTGCAGAATCATTTCATTTCTAACGGCATAAGGCTCAGCTGCCTCGTCTGAACAGCTTGCATCTCCATTTGCTCCACGTAGGTGTGTGTTGCACTAACCAGATAATAACACAATAATAGATCATTAGCTTGGAAATGAAAGCAAAACATAAGCCTTGTGCCGATCATTAGGCATCTATTAATCACTCAATTATCTTACCGGTGCGGTGTATAGGTTGAGGCGAGTATGGTTTAATACCGCAACATCAGTTAAAACGGTCTAATGAACTAAGCCGAATTCATCATGAAAAGCGGAATAATTAGCCGCCATGTCTTGGGGGAATACTTCAAAAGGAACCTCAAAGTGCTTTAGTGAAGCTTTCCCTTCAAACGCACATAACATAAACACCCCGCTTTAAACTACACAAGCGGCGAAAGCTGTCCCTCATGCCTTTCATTTAAAGCAATAAATAACGATTCATCACAACAGAAAAAAAGTTTCGAGAGGGGTGCATTTGTTTGTATTAGAGGGGAGTGACCTTTGCGTAGTTGCGGCTAGATTAAAGTGGAACAGCGGCAGGGACATGCTCAGAATCAACAAATTAACATAATAGTCCAAAGCCCCCCGCTCATGTCTTTGCTGGTGAAGGTGTTGGTTTTCTAAAGCTCTGAAGGGACCAGGTTAGGAGCAAAGGCAGCAGCGCTAAGAGACTGAAGGATCACTGGCGGCTCCCATTGCCGGGGACTGCAACGTAATTAAAATGACACAAACAAAGTGAATCTAATTAGGACTCCCAACGCTCTAGCTCATTAGCGGCCGACACTGTTAAATTATTTTCCTCCATGGAACTAAATGAGGCCACTTGTCTTTGCACATTTGGGAGGCTGCGAAGGTGCTCGGAGACGGAGCACACGCTGAGAGTAATTATTGGAGTGGAACTAGTGCTTCGAGTGCTTAGATACACAGTGGTATGTGCAGCTGCGCACATGCTAGCGTCTATGTTGGCAGACACAATGCTACATGCTAGCGTCTATGTTGGCAGACACAATGCTACATGCTAGCGTCTATGTTGGCAGACACAATGCTACATGCTAGCGTCTATGTTGGCAGACACAGGGACGTGTGTATATGTACACACGTATGCGCTGACTAGGATCACACAAAAGCGCGGGTGCATCCTCCGCACGCTTAATAGGGACTTTAGGCAACAGCGGTTTTCTAGGACGTTCGGCTCCGCTCAAAATCGTTAAGCAAACAGCCGTCGTCGACGGGTTCCCATCCATTTTTGGTTCCCATGGTGACGCGTCTATGCAGCATGTGTCAAACATATATATTTTTTAAAACACCCCGTCGCGCGTCAGCTAACTTGCCGATATTGCTTAATTCTTACATGCGCTGGACATGATCAGCAGTGGAAAGAGGAAGGTGCTGGAGCAATCTGTGTTATTCTAAAACAGTTTTAATAAACATGGTTAATGTGACATATGGTATTAGTGTTATTTCTTCATTCAGAGCATGCCAACACATTACACAGCATAAGAGAGGTGATGGAGCAATCGGTGTAAATGTATGACAGCTATCATTTCAATAAACATGTTTATGACATGGCGTTGTAGAGACTACGTGTAAGTGTAGGTTCTGCCGTATAGAAAGGGCTGCGACGGCAAGCAGGTTAATGTCGAGCACTGATCCACTTCCGTTTGCCGGAGCGGACTGCCGTAGCCGCCGTTGCTTAAAGTCCCTATTATCTTTGTGGCGGTGGTGGTGGATAAAACAATAAATGCATTACTTTGAAAACAAGGCAGGTATATAATATGCTGACAGTAAGGCCCTGAAAACAAGGCAGGTATATAATATGCTGACAGTAAGGCCCTGAAAACAAGGCAGGTATATAATATGCTGACAGTAAGGCCCTGAAAACAAGGCAGGTATATAATATGCTGACAGTAAGGCCCTGAAAACAAGGCAGGTATATAATATGCTGACAGTAAGGCCCTGAAAACAAGGCAGGTACTGTATATGCTGACAGTAAGGCCCTGAGACTTGTGAAACAGGCCAGAGTGAGCTGCCGGGTGAGTGAGTGCCCTTGCTGAGCAAGCAATGGCCTCGCGCATCGACGAGCACGCCATTGGAGTGCGCTGTGCGAGCAGGCAAGCAGTGGCGGACGGAATACTGTAGGTCTATTACGTGATCCAAAACTCCCTTCCCCCCAGGCGACCGGCAACCTTTGAATCAGGCTATACGAGCTTGTAGACCAGATTATTTCCGTGAATGTTCAACCCCCATGAATAGAGACACCACTATATGGTTCATGAGATTAAACTTGGTTTGTGAGAATGTTGTAGTCATACACCACCTGCACGCCATTACCCAGTAAACCCCTGAGCTCATCAGGAACAGTTGGGCCTTGTCTGTGTCTTGCCTGTGTCTGTGGTCTTTGTGTCTCACATCACCTACACTGACTGACTCACGCACCCACCGCCTTCCCTACACTCCCCCTACACATGCACCCACACACACACGCACACGCACACGTACGCGCACGCACGCGCACGCACACACGCACGCACGCACACACACACATACATTACACGCGCACGCGCAAAACACGCACAAGTATGACATATCCAGACCAATCTAGACCCCCCACACGTGGTGGGTGTTGCTGTGGCGAGGTAAGTGAATCCAGTGGCTGATAGTTTTCTGGGAGCCAGGGGAGCCATTGAGAGCCCATTAGGAGGTTAAGTGGAGGAAGCCCTCCATTGTTCTGCTGTTTGATTCGTGGCCTCGCGACCCACACTGTGCCGGCCAGAGCCTGGGAAACCCTGTTAGTGATGACGAGAGGGGATACAGGACTGTGCCCTGCACACGCACACGCACACGCACACGCACACGCACACACACACACACACACACACACACACACACACACACACACACACACACACACAGAGAGAGAGAGAGACGTGGAGAGCTCTAGCAGTGCACCACATTGACAGTCGGATGGCTCTCTGTGGACTGGTGGCTGTCGGTATGGGGCGGAGGAGTTTCCGGCCAGACGATATAGCGGGCGGCGGGGCGAAAGGCCAACTAAAGGGCAAACATCAGCCGTTCCCCCCCCCCCCCCCCCCTTCCCCCCCAAAAGGAACTAAGTCACCGCTGCATGCAGCAAAGCCGTTGAAAACGCTGCTAGCTGGAGACAGGTTCTCCATGCAGTCTCAGTGTTCATTTTGAGGCCGCAACTTTGTTTTTTCAACCAAGGTTCATGTGTTAGGTTGTTAAAGGATGTTCATTTGCTGCTTTCTTTCGTTTTAATAATAATTTTTATCCCACGATTTTGCAACCCATTTTTTCGCGCTACACTTCCTCTGGCAACCTGGGGGGGGGGGGGGGGGGGGGGGGGGCAGCGGACTGACCTCATGCTTCCTTCTATGCATGAGGATTGAGGAGTCCAAGCTGCTTCTTTTCACCTGACAGGGGGGAGTTTCCCCCAGCCGGACGTAGCGCGTGGAAGGAACACGTTATTCCGACCAGTTCCATTCCCCTCCATCAGGCGCCCCGGCTGGCCAGGGGAGGTATTTTTGAGACCAGGATTACTGCATGTTTTTTGTGAGCGTACCAACCCTAGGGGACACGGGGAGAACATGTGAGGGTACCTACCCTAGGGGACACGGGGAGAACATGCAAACTCCACACAGAATTTAGGCCCTTTTCGCCAACCCTGCTCAGGTATGGGCACTGAACTGAGCTTTCTTTCGTTTTAACGTTTTATATTTATTAATTATTATATAGTCCTCTAGAGTCTAGACCCTAGGAAATTATATCTGGCCACAAAGGATCACGGGATCCTCTGAATATGAAGGGGGAGGTGACAAACTGACATATTGAGCCTACGACACACAGTATGGCATCCCCCGAGTATCCCCCTTCACATTCAGTAGATCCTGGCTGTGATCTTTTGTGGCCAGATGTAGTTTTCTGGAGTCTAGTATAGGACTATAGTAAGTAAGCCATGCCGAGCCATGAGGCCCATAGGGCAGGAGCCTATCTCCTGTTTCTGTAGCGTGAGGCAGCTAGGACACCCCCTGAACATGACACTAGTATGTCGCAGGGACTTACCCCCAATCCAACCCTTGATGCTGAGTGCATAGCAGGGAGGCACTGGGTCCCATTTTTCACAGTCTCTAATATGACCCGGGCCGGGGATCGAACCCTGACCTCCCAGTCTCAGGGCAGACACTCTAACAACAACAATAAAGAAATTGCCGTAACATTTTGTACAAAAATCGCCAAGACGAAAGAAAGCAGCAAAAAATAACACCCAACTTTTATTACTTTCTCTAATAGAGCGCTGAAGTCCTGACATCATCCCCTTTGTTTGTCTCTATGGAGAATAACATGAGGTCATCTTAAAATCGTCTCATAATAAGAAATTGTAGTCCAAAAATAAACAAACTGTCCCAGCGATATTGTTGGGGGAGGTGTCTCTGACTGAGTCAGTCAGTCATATTTGATAGTTTATAGCAAAAATGTGACTAATTCGGCACCAGTATTTATTTTTCAAACACAGTTCTTATATGAGGTGATCTAAAATCCCCCCTATGGGGATTATAATAAATAATAAATTATAAAAAATTATAAAAGAACCCGTGGCCTTAGCGCCCTCATGTCTCCAGCTACGGAGCGGGCTCAACTCTCTTTTCGTCACAACAGTGCGGTACAGCGACTGCAACACCGCCCCCGCCGCTCCGATTCTCCGCCTGACCTCCTTCTCCGTTCTCCTCTCACTTGTGAACAAGACCACGAGATACCACGTAAACTCCTTCACCTGGGGCCAATGTGTCATTCCAAACACTCTAACAATGCATGCTATAGAAAGGCCTTGTGATTATTACAAAATTACCGGTATATAAATATTGCACAATACAGCTTTGACGTCACCAAAATCTGGTGACGTCATAACAGTCGACGTGAGGTGTCTGAGGAGCACACTAGAGGGGGTGTGACTCTGAGGGTGGAGGTGGTGCTGGGTCGGAGAGAGAGAGAGAGAGAGAGAGAGAGAGAGAGAGAGAGAGAGAGAGAGAGCGAGAGGACAGAATGGGGGGAGAGGGATGGCGAGGAGGAAAAAGGAGATGAGACGGAGGCCATTGAGGCTAAGAGAGAATTAGATGTAGAAGAATGGACTGATGCGCGCGCACACACACACACACACACACACACACACACACACACACACACACACACACACACACACACACACACACACACACACACACACACACACACACACACACACACACACACACACACAGTGTCTTGGACATATATCACATCACCCCACACAGGGAGCCAGCAGGTCCCCGACTCTCTCCTCTCTAATAGCTGTCAGATTACTATCAGCCAAACAAGACATTCAGCCCCGCCCCCCTCCTCCCCCATCCACTCTGCTCTGATATGCCACATCACCTTATGGCCTCTCTCTCTCTCTCTCTCTCTCTCTCCCTCTCCCCACCTCTCTCTCCCCACCTCTCTCTCTCTCTCTCTCTCTCCCCATCTCTCTCTCCCCACCATCTCTCTCTCTCCCCATCTCTCTCTCCCACCATCTCTCTCTCTCCCCATCTCTCTCTCCCCACCATCTCTCTCTCTCTCTCTCTCTCCCCATCTCTCTCTCCCCATCTCTCTCTCCCCATCTCTCTCTCCCCACCATCTCTCTCTCTCTCTCTCTCTCCCCACCATCTCTCTCTCTCCCCATCTCTCTCTCTCCCCACCATCTCTCTCTCTCCGTGCCCCTCCTCAGGTTGCAGCCAGTGCCGCCGCTCCTAAGACGTGGCCTTAATTTGACAGTGTCACGGGGATCCATCTTCATTCTCTCACTCTTTTCATAATCCGATCCTCCTCTCTAACATGCAATTAGTGCCCCCTCCCACGCACGCACGCACGCACGCACGCGCGCACACGCACAGGACACACAGACACACACACACACACACACACACACACACACACACACACACACACACACACACACACACACACACACACACACACACACACACACACACACACACACACACACACACACACACACACACACACACACACACACACACACTGGCCCAGAGGAGCGGGCCGCTTTGCCCCAGCCGGGCGGCCCCCGGATGATTGCTACAGCTCTCCCTGTGCAATCCATTTAGAGCTCGGGCCCTGTAATGAATATGTACATTGAGGGAGGGGGGGGTGAGGGGAGGGGGGGGTCAGGTGGGAGGGAGGAGAGGGAGGGAGGGGGGGGGGGGGGGGGGGGTCACGAGCAATCAACCTTGAATTCAATTATGCCGGTGAAGGTTAATGACTGTGCTCAGTGGTCAGACGGCACGCGCCGCGACGCCCATTAAAGCAGCTTGTCAGAACTGACAATGTAGAGGGGGGGGAGGGGGAGGGGGGGGGGGGAGAGAGAGAGAGAGAGAGAGAGAGAGAGAGAGAGAGAGAGAGAGAGAGAGAGAGAATAAGCAAGCGGGGAGGCAAGCGACGCACGTGCATGAGCCCAGATAGATGGACAGATAGATAAAATGGTGTCGGTCGTGGGTGCTAGATTACATTGAGTTCTCCTGGGCAAATCACATTGTAAAGTGTTCCTCCCACATTCTCTCTCTCTCTCTCTCTCTCTCTCTCTCTCTCTCTCTCTCTCTCTCTCTCTCTCTCTCTCTCTCTCTCTCTCCCCCAGGGTGAGGCTGAGTGCGCTGGCTGTAATATGATTAGTCTACATAAAGACGTGTCTGGAGTGTAATTCACTGCTCACTAATGAGGCCCTGCCTGAACCCAGGACACACCGAGTCCCCCTAGTGGCACCCACTCACCTGCTGTCTCACTACCTGCCTGCCCGTCTCACCCCCGAGATCACAGCACTGTCTCACCCCTAGATCACAGCACTGTCTCACCCCTAGATCACAGCACTGTCTCACCCCTAGATCACAACACTGTCTCACCCCCTAAATCACAACACTGTCCCACCCCCTAAATCACAGCACTGTCTCACCCCCTAGATCACAGCACTGCCTCACCCCCTAGATCACAGCACTGTCTCACCCCTAGATCACAGCACTGTCTCACCCCTAGATCACAACACTGTCTCACCCCCTAAATCACAGCACTGTCTCACCCCTAAATCACAGCACTGTCTCACCCCTAGATCACAGCACTGTCTCACCCCTAAATCACAACACTGTCTCACCCCTAAATCACAGCACTGTCTCACCCCCTAAATCACAGAACTGTCTCACCCCTAGATCACAGAACTGTCTCACCCCTAAATCACAGCACTGTCTCACCCCTAAATCACAGCACTGTCTCACCCCTAAATCACAGCACTGTCTCACCCCCTAAATCACAGCACTGTCTCAGCCCTAGATCACAGCACTGTCTCACCCCTAGATCACAGCACTGTCTCACCCCTAGATCACAGCACTGTCTCACCCCTAGATCACAGCACTGTCTCACCCCTAAATCACAGCACTGTCTCACCCCTAAATCACAGCACTGTCTCACCCCCTAAATCACAGCACTGTCTCACCCCCTAAATCACAGCAATGTCTCACCCCCTACATCACAGCACTGTCTCACCCCTAGATCACAGCATTGTCTCACCCCTAAATCACAGCACTGTCTCACCCCTAAATCACAGCACTGACTCACCCCTAAATCACAGAACTGTCTCACCCCTAGATCACAGAACTGTCTCACCCCTAAATCACAGCACTGTCTCACCCCTAAATCACAGCACTGTCTCACCCCCTAAATCACAGCACTGTCTCACCCCTAAATCACAGCACTGTCTCACCCCCTAAATCACAGCACTGTCTCACCCCCTAAATCACAGCACTGTCTCACCCCCTAAATCACAGCACTGTCTCACCCCCTAAATCACAGCACTGTCTCACCCCTAAATCACAGCACTGTCTCACCCCCTAAATCACAGCACTGTCTCACCCCTAAATCACAGCACTGTCTCACCCCTAAATCACAGCACTGTCTCACCCCCTAAATCACAGCACTGTCTCACCCCCTAAATCACAGCACTGACTCACCCCTAAATCACAGAACTGTCTCACCCCTAGATCACAGAACTGTCTCACCCCTAGATCACAGCACTGTCTCACCCCTAGATCACAGCACTGTCTCACCCCTAGATCACAGCACTGTCTCACCCCTAGATCACAGAACTGTCTCACCCCCTAAATCACAGCACTGTCTCACCCCCTAAATCACAGCACTGTCTCACCCCTAAATCACAGAACTGTCTCACCCCTAGATCACAGCACTGTCTCACCCCCTAAATCACAGCACTGTCTCACCCCCTAAATCACAGCACTGTCTCACCCCTAGATCACAGCACTGTCTCACCCCTAAATCACAGCACTGTCTCACCCCTAGATCACATCACTGTCTCACCCCTAGATCACAGCACTGTCTCACCCCTAGATCACAGCACTGTCTCACCCCTAGATCACATCACTGTCTCACCCCTAAATCACAGCACTGGCTCACCCCTAGATCACAGCACTGTCTCACCCCTAGATCACAGCACTGTCTCACCCCTAGATCACATCACTGTCTCACCCCTAGATCACAGCACTGTCTCACCCCTAGATCACAGCACTGTCTCACCCCTAAATCACAGCACTGTCTCACCCCTAGATCACAGCACTGTCTCACCCCTAGATCACAGCACTGTCTCACCCCTAGATCACAGCACTATCTCACCCCTAGATCACAGAACTGTCTCACCCCTAGATCATAAAAATTGTCTCACCCCTTCGTCTCCCATGTCTCACTCCTACAGTACGTGTCAGTGATGACCTGATGAAGATCAAATAGATCGAAACGTTGTGCGGGCTCCATCCAATACTCACTCCTACAGTGCGTCACCCACTGTCTCACCCCTTCGTCTCCCTGTCTCACTCCTAGAGTACGTCACCCACTGTCTCACCCCATCGTCTCCCATGTCTCACTCCTACAGTACGTCACCCACTGTCTCACCCCTTCGTCTCCCATGTCTCACTCCTACAGTGTGTCACCCACTGTCTCACCCCTTCGTCTCCATGTCTCACTCCTACAGTATGTCACCCACTGTCTCACCCCTTCGTCTCCCATGTCTCACTCCTACAGTATGTCACCCACTGTCTCACCCCTTCGTCTCCCATGTCTCACTCCTACAGTACGTCACCCACTGTCTCACCCCTTCGTCTCCCATGTCTCACTCCTACAGTGAGTCACCCACTGTCTCACCCCGTCGTATCCCATGTCTCACTCCTACAGTGAGTCACCCACTGTCTCACCCCTTCGCCTCGCATGTCTCACTCCTACAGTGAGTCACCCACTGTCTCACACCTTCATCTCCCATGTCTCACCCCTTCGTCTCCCATGTCTCACTCCTACAGTACGTCACCCACTGTCTCACCCCTTCGTCTCCCATGTCTCATGTCTCACCCACTGTCTCACCCCTTCGTCTCCCATGTCTCACTCCTACAGTGCGTCACCCACTGTCTCACCCCCTCCCTGTCTCACTCAGTGTGCAGTCACCCCGTGTCATCCGGTAACAAATTGCCCATGCAAAACTATATTGAAGACACATAATTATATATGGTAAAATGCTGCCTGCCTCGTTTAACTCTGTGACCCCTTTGTGTCAAAGTGTAATATCCTTAATGCAGAACTGCGTTCCCAGAGACAGCATGAGTCAGCGGAATTTTCACTTCCATATTTTTCCTTTCCTCTTTTCATCGCACCTGAGCCAGAGTGTTACGAGCGCGTAGAGAACACAGTTGTGAACCATAATCAATGTATATTTAAAAAGGCGTCAAAAGGCGATCTCGGCGCTGAGGGTGTTTGGAACATTTCCCTCACTTTCTCCAATTCCTATACTTTTGGCCCTTTGACATTTGGCCCTCACAAGAATAGCAATAAAAGTACGCATGCACGCACACGCACGCGCACACACGCACACACACGCACGCGCACACACACACACACACACACACACACACACACACACACACACACACACACACACACACACACACACACACACACACACACACACACACACACACACACACACACACACACACACACACACGCACGCACACTGCATGGTGTCAGTAGCAGTAGCAGCATGTTGGGGCCATCTGGACATGAATGCTTGTAGCTATAGATGGTGCCATGCTGTAGAACGGAGCTCTTTGATGCTTCTATACACATACAGCTCTGCTGCATTAGTGTCCCTCAGCTGAATATAAACATCTAATCATTGAAAAGGATAAACCTTCATAGTACGTGTCTCCCATGGGCATTCTTTTAATGAAAGCGATTTAACAAACAACTATAGCCTATATGATTTCAGGCTAACGTATAATTTTTTTGAATGTGCAAACATTAGAACAGAGATGGCATGGAACGGAATGAGACACATTGAAATTAGTTTGCATTTGAGGACAGGTTGATTGATTGGGGGGGGGGGGTGAATAATGCACAGAGGACATTAGGTGGTGGAGGGATGCAAGAGGTGGAGTTAATGCTGAGCTTGTGATTGGCTGAACGGGTGTGGTACAAATAGACCTGGTACCACACCAGGGGCCTGTTTCACCAAACGTGGATTAACTATAATACAGGATTTAAGCCCAAACCAGGCTTGTTAAATCCTGGTCCGTACAGCCTGGTTTATTCCGTTCCACTAAAGCTTAATGAACAGTAAAGACATCAGGATTAGGTTAAACCTGGCTGTTAGCCTGGTCAGGATCAGGCTAAATCCACAGCATTAGTTTCCATGGTAAGTAGTGTGGCCCAAATAAAGCCTCAACATATCCAGGTTAACTGGCTAAATTAATTTGGCAAGATTAACCGGCTCTCATGAAACCGGTTAATCACTGATCCAGGATATCTGTTAAATCCCGGTTTAATCCCTAATCCAAGTTTCGTGAAATAGGCCCCAGCTCTTGCATCCCGATCCACACACACTTTTCTCCTGTGGTGCATTCTTCAATTCCCCCCCCCCCCCCCCCCCACCCTCCTCTCTCTGGCACGGTATGGCTTCATGTAAATCGGTTTTGAGGTGTTTTCACTTCGGCGGCAGTAATCTCACTTCCACATTTCCTATAGTCGCCTATACTCGCGGTAAGGCTGTACCCTAGCCCTGTTTTTAGGACTCGAACTTCGGCAGGAATTTTCGAGCGAACATCCACGGTAGGCAGTATGTTGAAACGTCCATGCTGGCTCCATTGCATGGTCTTGATAAGAACATACTGGTGATTATCGGTCGATAACATTCAAAGTGGGTGAAAAAAGAGATCCAGAAGTCCCAAATGTCTGTGCCAGGTTCCTCATAAATTCTTCTGATTATAACCTTCATATCACCATCATCCACAGGATTGCTGTGAGTTTCTTGTAGTGTAGAGCCTCCTGTGTGTCGCTGAGAGCATTGCGTAGAGTACTGAGGTTCTTTTTGATGTGCTCTGTAAGGTCATCATGCTCAAGAATCTTTGTCATTTGTCGTTGGGTGGATAAGAGCCTCTCTCCAGATCAGGATGTAGCGTACACCCCGCCTGGAATGCTTCCCTCATTCCAGCTTGGTCGACCGACCCCTTCACTACCCCTGCTGTAGACAGAGTGTCTGCCATTCCAGAGCCCTTGGATCTCTTGTAGATGGCATATAGATGTATGACATATGCTGATGGAAAGCACAGAGAATTGGGACGATGTCCTTGAACCTTTCCAGATTCTCTGCTTTGAGCTGAACGATGGTCTTGTATTGGTGGGCAGGTCAGTCACCAACCAGAAAGGAGAAGGCAACCGAAGGCAACGGCTTCCTCAGCCTCGCCAGCCGCACACAGAGACTATGGAACACGGTCTTCTTTTCCACCATCAGACTTATGAATAGACACTGAACACTACAAGGCCTGGGCTATATGGCCATATGTCCAAGGCTTTTTGCATTTTTGCACCTGAGATCTTGCACTTTCAGTAGTTGTTTTAGAGATGATAGTTTTTAACTTGCACTTAGTTCTTTTACACAGATTATTTGACACTAGACTGTAGCTGTCTCCACTATAGTTTCACCATGATGTCATGCAACGCAGACTTAAGGCTCATACATAGTCTGGATTTTCGGTGGTGGGGTGACCACCGAACTACAACATGACGTCATGAGCCGCGGTGAAGAGCAAACCACCGCCACCGCTCCAGCCCTTCTCTCTGTTTTTACTCACCACCGCTCAACGTTATTTCAGCTCCGGTGGTCAGCTCACCACCGGAGCGGTGGTCACCTCACCACCGAAAATCCAGACTATGAATAGGCCTTTACTTGGAGGTTGGTTGTAGGTTGTGTGGTAGTATATACGTATGGCTTGCTCTTATAGGGTGCTGGATGGCAGCAGGACTCTCTGGGATGACCTCTGTGTACTGCTCTTATAGGGTGCTGGATGGCAGCAGGACTCTCTGGGATGACCTCTGTGTACTGCTCTTATAGGGTGCTGGATGGCAGCAGGACTCTCTGGGATGATGGCTTGCTCTTATAGGGTGCTGGATGGCAGCAGGACTCTCTGGGATGACCTCTGTGTACTGCTTGAGCAGAGCTTTCATTAGATTAGAGCCTAATATGAAGGTTCTACGACAATGTTGAAAAATCGTCCTTTCAGGGCTTTGTCACTATTCACCAATAAGTGCGTGTGTGTATGTGTGTGTGTGTAGAAGACCTGGCCCGATGAAGTGAGCGGAGATGACGCAACTCTCCTTCAATGTCTCTATCCAGTATGAACAGTGGGTGGTGTTCTGCTTAAGAAGACCGCCATGGCGCCTTTCATTGAACCATTAGGATTGAGGGTGTGTGCGTTAGCTCGTTAGTGGTGACTGAGCATGACGAATAGCCTGACTGCTGTGACTGCCTGAAGTATCGCGATGCTCAATTTTGTGTGACTGTGATCGCGGTGGGATTGTGTGCGTGTGTGTGTTTGTGTGTGTGTGTGTGCGTGCGTCCATGCGCACGTGTGCATGCGTGCGTATGTCTCCACCCTACGCTGACACCTATACATCACAAGGAAATATCCAAAAGCTAATTTAAGGACAGCGAGGGAAAAAAGTTTGCCACGCCAGCAACCCCCGTAAATAGTTTATGTTGTTCAACCGATGAGAAAAATATCACATTTCCGATGAATATTTATGGAAATTACATCAGCGCTATTACGACTCTCGACTTTTTAAAGCAATATATTCTTGGTGGCGACAGTCTATGTGCGGATGATAAATAGAAGGTAGTCGCTGAGCGTTGGGGAGGTCTTCCCTTCCCAGCGCGCGGACCTATACGTGTGTGTTATTGCATTTCAGTCTAACACGATCAACATGCATACTAAAAAATACAGCTGGCTACCAAAACCACCATCTCTCTTTTGTCTGTCTAACTCCCCCCCCCCCTCCCCTCACCCTCTCTCTTCCTCTCTCTCTTTATTTGTCATCAACAATCTAATATCATTTCCCCCCACAGTGAAGTGTCAAGTTATTGTAAATAAGATGATATTCTCCCCCAGCTGATGTGTGTGTGTGTGTGTGTGTGTGCGCGTGTGTGTGTGTGTGCGTGCGCGCGTGCGTGCGTGCGTGCGTGCGTGCGTGCGTGCGTGCGTGCGTGCATGCGTGAATGAGAGTGGACAGTATAGTTTTATAACATTGATTTATCATATATTTGTCAGGGTGAGGTATCCCTTAGACATTAATATGTGTGTGTGTGTGTGTGTGTGTGTGTGTGTGTGTGTGTGTGTGTGTGTGTGTGTGTGTGTGTGTGTGTGTGTGTGTGTGTGTGTGTGTGTGTGTGTGTGTGTGTACGAGTGTGTGATGGCTGCATGTCTCTCTGCGCCATGCTCTGATCCTGTCACAATCCCACAATCCCTCTTGGCTCTCCCATCAAGTCACTCTGATTGGTTGAGGCACATCAAAGCAACATTAATTCTGATCATTTATTGGCCGGTCTCCCCGGTCTCTCCCGTTGGCTCGTCAGCTGTCTGAGGAGTATTGGCTTTCCAATCAATGTGCTGATTGTTATGGAGGGGAGCTATTATTCAAAACGGAGCGCTTTGGCTGTCTTTACAACCTCTTTTGACGGTGGCTCATATTGATTTTGTATTCCTCACAAACAGCTATTAAGTTTCCCTGTTCACAAACAATCAGCCATTTAAATAAAGATGGTGATGTGGTCAGGGAGGCCTC
This sequence comes from Electrona antarctica, assembly GCF_951216825.1. Taxonomy (NCBI): domain Eukaryota; kingdom Metazoa; phylum Chordata; class Actinopteri; order Myctophiformes; family Myctophidae; genus Electrona; species Electrona antarctica. Next base: position 11,788,937 of record NC_136792.1, on the reverse strand, counting down.
TGGATCTATCTACATTATAGCTAAGCTTTGTGCTCTCTCTCTCTCTGTGTGTGTGTGTGTGTGTGTGTGTGTGTGTGTGTGTGTGTGTGTGTGTGTGTGTGTGTGTGTGTGTGTGTGTGTGTGTGTGTGTGTGCACGCGCTGTGTCACTTTGATTAAACTGATTAACTGACTTGACCCTCTATGTATCGTTTTCCCTCATGCACGCGCACGCACACTTCACCTGTCCTTGGAATATTACACCTTAGGACATACTGTCTGTCTCTGCTTCTAACCTTGACATACACACAGCGCACGCACGCACGCACGCACGCACGCACGCACGCACGCACGCAGACAGACAGACAGACAGACAGACAGACAGACAGACAGACAGACAGACAGACAGACAGACAGACAGACAGACAGACAGACAGACAGACAGACAGACAGACAGACAGACAGACAGGCAGACGCTTTGGCATGGGGGGTCAGATCAACATATGGAATGTCAGAACAGGTCAGCTCAATTCTGTATTAACCATATATGGAGCGTGTCACGAGGCGTGACTGACTGACAGGTTAGGTGTGACCGACTGACAGGTTTTGTAGGTTTTCATAGTAAACTGCGACCTACAGTCGCAATAATATCTGTTCAATCTATTCGTGAGTTATCAGACTGAAGTATATTCATTGATTGACCTCAACAAATGCATATCAACATATATTTGTATACATAACAGTGAAAATGGTAAAACAACCAAGCTTGAGAGCTTATTTCCACCGTAGGCTTTGAGTGTGTGTAAACTGAGTGCCATGTCGGGGGAGAGAGAGAGAATTATTACAGAACATTTAAATCAATAATAAATACACAATCTGCCTATATGTACAGTTGGAGGCCATCGATATTGTCCTTTTCTTTTTTCTGAGGTTTGCGTGATCTGCGCAAAACGACAGTTAACCCATTTTGGGCGGGAACCCCTTTTGGTGTTTTAAACATTATGTTATAATTTAGCTATTGAAAAATAGCAGATCTACAAGCTCATAGCGCGCCACCGAGTGGCGCGCTACGAGCTTTGTAGGTCTGCTATTTTTGAAAGATCGTGAAAATATTTATTTCAGAAAACTGGAGGATTTAGAAGGATTTTTTTAAATTTTTGAGGTCAGGCCTAAATGGGTCAAATGATAAGGGACAATATCGGTGGCACCCAACTGTATACACAGGGCTTACATGGTGAAATGTGACTCATTAACGTATGAGCTATGGACAGTCCATTTTGCACAGTGCGTCTGTAGGGTCTACACACTCTCTCCATGCAGTCTGGCTGGACAATGAGGGCCTGACATTGAATGCAGGGAAGTGTGATAATTACTGCTATTCTGAGAGGCAGACACGCAGAGAGCAGGAGAACCAGCAAATTATTGTTCTGCAGCCGGGGAAGGGAAATACACGTTTCCTCTCCAGGAGCTAAATATTTACCCAGCGCTGCGGCCAGCTGACTCAAACTGTGGCCGGCTGGCGCACAGCGCGCACGCACACACGCACACGCACACACACACACGCACGCACACACACACACACACACACAAACACACACAAACACACGGCCCGGAAACAGCCCCTCGCTGGTTTCAGCAGGGGCCTCGAACTACTCTACTTAACGACTCTCCCAAAACATAATTACTATTAACGCTCTGCAGCCAATTGTTGCTGACACGCACACATGTGAGCATCACACACACACACACACGCACGCACGCACGCACGCACGCACGCATGCACGCACGCACGCACGCACGCACGCACGCACGCACGCACGCACGCACGCACGCACGCACGCACGCACGCAGACACACACTCACTCACACACACTTGTTCGCTGTCTCCAACACACACACACTATTTCCTGATCTGATTAGTGAACCGTGTTGCCCTGTTAGCCCGCTGACAGACTAGTTCCCAGTTTCCCATCAGGCCACTGGCCTGCTCTCATGTCCCGCACGAGACATTCTGTGTCCAGTCGAGTGACAAAAGATTCTATAGGAAGCACAGATTGTGTCCGTGTCTCAGGCCAAATTCTAATACCCCAAATCTCGGCCACTCGCTTACTCACACTCGTTTTTTTGGGTGTTGGAATTGGTGTTTTGAGATGGTAGTATAGAGGGTATGTGCGTGACATCATCATCAAACCAGAAAGTTATGTGGGAACGTCTACTGAGTGGCAAAAACTACTTTCTGGCCTTGACAGCCCATACATCCAAACAGAAAAGCCCTATCCGATTGCATTAAACGACGTTAAACAACGTTGAACTCACTTGATTTGCCATTCACTTTATGCTCTTGTTGCACTAGATAATGTTGGCTTGGATGTTTTATGTATTACTTATTATGCTGGAGGGTGATGTATACAGGCCTAAATGGATTGTATTGTTTATGTATGCTGCTGGTCCGTGTGTCCAAGACACATTTCTGCCCTGGGAGACAGAATAAAGTAACCTTGAACCTTGAGTGCGTGTGCGTATTCACCACTAGGGACAACCGTCTCTCAGTGCCAAAATGTTTGATAATTCGTTTCAAACCCACACAGGTCCATTTTTTTACACTGTTTCAGAGAGTAATACACACTCTAGATTTTGTGCTAGCCTGTGTGGTCTAATTCTTTTGCTTTTTAAGACAGTGAAGACATGCAAAACCAGCTGCTCCAAAGCCTGAATATTTAATCGCCCTTAAATGTTGAAGTCACACATTTAATGGGATTCATAACACTAACTTTCTCAAAGAATTCCAAAAGGAAATTGTCCACCACAGGCTTTTTAACATTTACCTTGTATTAATTCATGTTTATCTCTTACTTTTCCACATGCCATTTCGCCTTTGAGGCAAATTTGAAAACAGGTGGCCAGATAATGCCTTTACAATAGGGCAGCTTTATAGAGAATGAATATTGTAGTATTAGGTAGGTGGGGAGTGAATAAAACAATAGCAGAATGAGCGGGAGGTGATCTGTGTTTCTTGTTGACCATATTGACCTAAGAGCTGCAGTCCTTCTGTCTTCCATGTTTACAGAGTGGCACGGCTTTTCTTTTTCCCAGCATGCGTTACCAATCTGTCTTTATAACTTTAATACATACTCTGAACACGCACGCACCACACACACACTCACAGACACTGGGGCGCGCGCACGTCCTCTGCCGCTGGTATGCTATATGCATTAAGAAGTACTACCGCCTCCTTCCCTGAGCTCCTCCAGCCATTCAGATAGTGTTGTCAGATGCTCCAGGTCACACGGAAAGAGAAGGTTGAAATCTCTGCAACTCGCCGAGCACAAAAACTGAAACAAGACGTAAAATGAAGAAAAGTAGCACTTGTAAAAAGAGAAATCTTTTTGTTTTTTTTCTTCCCTTTCTCCCAAAGCCAGCATTGTTGCTCATGCAAGACGGAGGAGGAGCAGACTATAGCTACAGCTACGTGCTTTCTTTAGCCTCATATATCAAGAGGAAGAAGAGCATATTGGGTTGCAATGCATACCTCGACATAAATCACTGTGGATCTGTACCAATCGGCTGCAATAAACAGCAGTCCTGCTGCCCAGCAAAGGATCACTGTCCCCCCGAATATGCACACTGAGCGACACAGACTCTCTGTCATACCAACTGCCATCAGACTGTATAGTGCTTTAGTGGTGTTTTAACATTATGTTACACTTAGCTATTTTTAAAAGGAAAGGAGAGGTCGCACAAACTCGTAGAACCGATGCCAAAAAACGTTTTATTTTACCAACGTTTCGACAAACAGGTTGTCTTCTTCAGGGTATGACTTATGACACTTAGCTATTGAAAAATAGCAGATCTACAAGCTCATAGCACGGCACCTAGTGCTATGAGCTTGTAGGCCTGCAATTTTTGAAGAATCGTGAAAATATGGCGCAAATCTTTGAATATATATTCTTTCAGAGCGAACGTTTTTAACTCAAATCTTTGCTTCTGGGGAGGTCCCTGGAACAACATATTTTCAGATGGGGGTCTGCGGCCAAATACAGATAATTCTGACTTTTAGGATTTAGAAGACATTTTTTAAGAATCGTCCTCAGGTCTAAATGGGTTAAGAACTCTCTCCCTCCATGCACGGCCCCGTGCCGGTCCTGGCCCTGTGTGATTATGTCCATAATCCATATGTGTCTGTTGCGTTTCTGTTTGTCTGGTATTTTATCACATTATGCTGCTGTAACGTCATCATCAGACTCCATGACTATACCCTCAATGCAGTTTAACCACATTAATCCCAGCTACTGTCCCCATTCTGTATATGTACTGTATATGTATGCCTATGCATTCACTCATAGGCATACATGTTCTGATCCCACGAGGACAATTACGTTGTCACGGCAGTACTACAGTTAGAATCACAGGACAGAAAATAGATACAAGTAAGGATACAAAGTATATTATATTCATATTGTTCTATTACTTTCTACTATTTTTACGATTTATTTTCTTCTAATTTATGGAATTTCTTAGATTTTTCTTTTATTTCTTCATGAAGTTAATGAAATTACCTTTAATTCATGAAAAGTTTTGCGTTTTTGGGGAATGTTTATTGTGAGATGTGAGATTCAATTTATTGTCAATGTACAGTAAGTACAGCACAGTGAAAAGTATTTTCGCATCTCACCAATAGTGCAAACATGTCAGTAAAGAGGAGGATACATTAATTACAGTAGTACAGTAGTAACAGTAATGGGCTGAGCAGTAGTCATTTAAATAAATAAATAAATAAGGATATGAGAGGAAGAGAAAAAAACATGATCGGTCCATATTGCACGTAGCCCTTTTGCACGTGGCCCAATGCACAAAGTGCTAAACTAAGGTCCAGAGACCATATTCCACAAGTCCAGTGGCCATATCACACGAGTCCACATAGTGCAAGAATAGGATGAGTCCAGAGTCTCGGATACGACAGGGATGGTGGATGGGTTGGGGGCTGACACTGGAGGGGGGAGATGAGTGGATGAGGAGTTTAGGTAGATGACAGTGGAAGGGAAGAAGCTGTTCCTAAGTCTGCTGGACTTGGAACCAAGGTTCCTATAACGTCTCCCAGAGGGGAGGAGGGCAAACAGACTGTGGTTGGGGTGAGAGGGGTCTTTTATGATGCTATGAGCCTTCCTCAGGCACCGTCTGTCATAGATGGATTTAATGACAGGGAGAGATATTCCGGTGATGCGTTGGGCAGTTTTCACCACCCTCTGCAGTGCCTTCCGGTCAGAGGCTGTACAGTTTCCGTACCAGACCGTGGTGCAGTACGTGAGGATGCTCTCGATGGCACAGCGATAGAAATTCCCCAGTATCTGCGGAGATAGGTGTGCTTTCCTCAGTCTCCTCAAGAAGAAGAGACGCTGGTGGGCCTTCTTTACCAGAGACGCGGTGTTGAGGGTCCAGGAGAGGTCCTCAGAGATGTGGACCCCCAGGAATTTAAAATTGGGGACCCGTTCGACCTCTGCTCCGTTGATCTGAATGGGAGCGTGAGTGACAGCCCTAGTCCTCCTGAAGTCCACTATGAGCTCCTTGGTCTTCTTGGTGTTCAACGCCAGGTTGTTATCAGCACACCACGACGCCAGATGCTGGATCTCCTCCCTGAATGAAATTACCTTTAATTCATGAAAAGTTTTGCGTTTTTGGGGAATGTTTATTGAAAATGTTTTGAAATAATTCAAATCAGACCCGTCTGAAGTGAGTGGTGCTGTACTGTACTGTACTGTACTGTACTGTACTGTACTGTACTGTACTGTACTGTACTGTACTGTACTGTACTGTACTGTACTGTACTGTACTGTACTGTACAAGCCCTCCTCCCTGACCTGTGTGTGTCTGTGTGTTAGGCTGTGCAACAGTGACACTTGGTGGTGAACAAACGCTATAACGCTATTCTCGTGCTCGGACACAGCCAGGGACAGACCCAGCCACACACATAGCTGTCTATAGGAGTGGTTGCACCACTCAAAAACCACATTTAGGAAAAAAAGGGGACCCATAAAAATGTGTCCGCGACCCACAAATGTGTCCTGAGCCAGGGTTTGGGAACCAGTGGTCTATATGTCTTTGTTGCTGCTGTCTCATCTCCACTAAGAGCATCAGATCAGAGAGTTTTGCCACGGTGCAGCCTTATCAGAGTAGAGAAAACGCACCACTAATTAGAGCTAATTCTGTATTCACCGCAACCGTTTAAGAGTGAAAACAAAAGAGACAATAAATAATAAATGGTGCTCTTTAACCCATTTTGGGCGGGAACGCCTTTTGGTGTTTTAAAGCATTATGTTATACTTTAGCTATTGAAAAATAGCAGATCTACAAGCTCGTAGCGCGCCACCGAGTGGCGCGCTACGAGCTTGTAGGTCTGCTATTTTTGAAAAATCGTGAAAATGTGGCACAAATCTTTGAATATAATATATTCTTTCAGAATTTAAATTTCGACGTCAGGCCTAAATTGGTTAAGCTGTGTGCCTAGCATCAAAAAGTAATGCCCCCTATTATGCATCCAATATCATATATTTTGTTCTCAGCGGAAACTAATGAATAACAGAAACCATACCAATTATGTGTGGGAGGCCTGCCGTACGTTTCATTAATCTAAGTGCTATTATGTAGTTAGCATGCATTAATCACAATGTTATTTCTCTAAATGTTATTTGTGGTTGAAACAGAGTCAAAGTGTATTTGCTAGTGGATCATGGCATAGCTATTGGACACAAAGCACTCGCGTGGACGCCGAAGTACTGCATGGAAACATTAGAGTTGAGACAAACCCTTCTTCCTGGAGAGTAGTTCAATAAGATGTATATAGTTTCATATTGACACACTTTTGCCCTTTTAGATGTAGTGGAATGGATACAACGTCAGCACAATTAAACTGTGAGGCATGTATAGGAACAAATCTTCCTTTACCAAATATCTACCAAATGCCAACATTGTTTAGCTATTTTTCTTCTAAAACATTGTTTTCTTTTTCTCAAAGTTGTTGTACAATCAATGAAAAAGCAAGAACAATTTGGAGAACATTTAATATTAGACATCTCATCGCACGCACGCACGCACGCGCACGCGCACACGCACACACACACACACACACACACACACACACACACACACACCATCATCTCTGTCGGGCGGAAACCTCATATGTCCAAGACTGTTACTTTTCAAGATTCAAATATAGCAAAAAAAATATCAAAAGTAGGGCATTCAATTACAAAAAACAACAAAAATATGGAGATAAGAGGTTTCTCCCGGCAACGATGTACAGTACAATCTACAGTATTACACATTTACCTACACACTTCTACACAATACTTGTCCATGTGCTGTTGTACTGTGTGCAGTGCTGTATTCGGATTTTATTCTGAATCATTCAAAATCATACTTCAGTCAAAGCACAAAGGTATTTCCATGAAAACTATACTTAAAGTAGCAAACGTAAATACTTTACACTGACAGGCTCCAGCTCCAGTGATCAATGCCGCATCTATGTGTACTGTATGTCTGTGACTCTGTGAAGCATTGAGATCTGGTATTTTCATCAAATGTTTGGCCAAGAATAAGGGACGCTATGGTGTACTTAACTTAGAGGAAGAAATACAATCGTTTGACGATGTCGTCTCTGTCGGGTGGAAACCTCATTATGTCCAAAACTGTTACTTTTCAGGATTCAAATTCAAAAGCAGAAAAAGTAGCAGATCTACAAGCTCGAATCCACTTAGAGCTTGTGGATCTGCTACTTTGTATGATTGTGTGTGATGCTGTAGTGTGATCAAGTAGGGCATTCATTTACAAAACAAACCCACAAAAAGTTAGAATATGGAGATAAGAGGTTTCTGCCCGACAGCAACGATAACTTAAAGGACCACTTCACCACTTTTCAACCTATCTTCATATAATAGGTCCTCACTAATAATCATGAAAAAATGGTGCAATTTTTTCATGTCTGTGTCTCATAGGAGGGCTGTGGGCAGTTCAGAAACCGTCTTCCAGTGACATCATCGATGGGGAATACAAGCTAAAAGAAACTGCAGGCTTTCTAGTCCTGAAAAGTTGCAATGCGAAAATGGAAGCCATCGTTCTCACAATAATGAAAATCAAAATATTTTTGTAAAAAAATCTTGTTTAAAAAAAAATCTGCCTCATGATGATGTCACTGGAAGACGGTTTCTAAACTGCCCACAGCCGTCCTATGAGACACAGACTGAGTAGAAAAAAATCGTGACCTTTTTTCATGATTATTAGTGAGGACCTATTATATGAAGATAGGTTGAAAAGTGGTGAAGTGGTCCTTTAACTTAACCCATTTTGACCTGAGATCAGATTCTAAAAATGTCTGTTTGAAAATGACAGTTTTCTGAAAAAGCTATGTTTCTATGTCAGTCGTTCTTCGATTTTTCAAAAATAGCAGACCGACAAGCTCATAGCGCGCCACTCGGTGGCGCGCTATGAGCTTGTAGATCTGCTATTTTTCAATAGCTAAAGCATAACATAATGCTAACACCAAAAGGAGTTCCCGCCCAAAATGGGTTTTAAAGGAAACAAAATAATACAATTGTTTGATGATACGTAAAGGAGGCTTTACAACAATTCATAGAGGAAATATATAGCAAGCACTGATGAAGCCACTGAGAGAAAGCCATGAAGAGAAGTGCAAAGTGACAGAGGCTGGGAGTTGGAGGAAGGCAATAATTGTTTTCCTGAGGTCAGACGGAGAGTGTATGAAGGACATGCTTCCTCCTAATCAAAAACAGCCCAGTGCTCCCACGTTTCCGCCCGGCCAACTCTGCACCCTCCTGAAAAGGGAAATGCAGCACTAAACAGGAAATGTCATATTATAAAACCCGGAAGTAAGCGTTAGATTATCAAGTCTCACAGAGGAAGTGAAAGTTGGCTTTTAAAAGGATGGGATATTCCCTTTTGGCAGGCGATAGAGGTTCACAATGAATGTCTTTTCTTTTAATATATACACTGGTCAAAGTTAAATTTAACTCTGACCTTCCCGTTTTGTAAGTTTGTACTGTTAATAAGCTATTTTCGGTACTTCTGCAAGACACCTTTGTATGACTAAGTATAAAATAGGACTTAAGTGGTTGATCAGGCTAATCAATGTAGTGAGTTATACCAAATCATTTTTATAACAAACTAAACGTGAAAGATTATTATTCAATTCATCAAAAAAGTAATGGATAGTAAAATCACCAAGGAAATATATATATAATCGATGGTTGCAGCCCCCAGCTCTATCTCATATCTGTCCGTCCATGTATCAGACAGACAGACAGACAGACAGACAGACAGACAGACAGACATGAATCTGCTCTTTCAACACCCACTGTCCAGACAACTGTAAACGCCTGCTCTGTCTCGCTGTGTAGCTATAGGTTATATATACATATACGTGTGTATACACACACACACACACACACACACACACACACACACACGGTATCCACACATCTGCACGGGGAAATAAACAAACAAAATGCACTTGAAACCACATGAAAACAGCTGGAGACAAAGAGAGAGCTTTTCTGCATAACAGAGCTTGTCAACAGTTGGACCAGGGTTTCCAAACCCATGGGAACACACATGGGGCAAACTGCTGTCTAGTTGGTCATGGCGGGGTGTCTACACAGCAGCAGCTGGCATGAGCTCTTAACAAGCTAGTGGAGGTGACACACACACACACACACACACACACACACACACACACACACACACACACACACACACACACACACACACACACACACACACACACACACACACACACACACACACACACACACACACACACACACACACACACACACACACACACACACACACACACACACACACACACACACACACACACACACACACACACAATGATTGCGTTTAAGCCTAAATCGGTGATTCCCAATCTGTGTGTCGGGGCCCACTGGTGGGCCGTAAAGACCTTACAAGGGAGCCCACTTAATAATTGGTAAAACACTTCAGATTGTATTGATAATAGACTGTAACATTATGGTTTGGTGTGTCCTGTTTTCGGGATAATGTGAAGTGACGTTCAAATGTTGTCGATCGTCTTTATAATGTTGCCTATTGCACTCTGCACTCACGTCTTGGTCTTTTGGAGGCTTAAGTGTTTGTTACCCACTCGTTTGACCCTAATCCACTATTCAAGGAACCAACGACAACCTAATGACATCCATTAATCAAGAAATTGGCTCACAATCGACGGGTTCCTCCTCGATACCTACTCATTCACTCATTCATCAATACCTAGCTTACTCCTTGTTAGGGCTCGGCAGTTCACTGAACATATACTGAAGCATACACTGTGCACCGCATCCCTCCACCGTGCCCTCACCGATATACACTCTAGTTACACTGTGCACCACAGCCCTCCACCGTGCCCTCACCGATACACACTAAGTTACACTGTGCACCACACCCCTCCACCGTGCCCTCCCCGATACACTCTAAGTTACACTGTGCACCACACCCCTCCACCGTGCCCTCGCCGATACACACTAAGTTACACTGTGCACCACACCCCTCCACCGTGCCCTCGCCGATACACTCTAAGTTACACTGTGCACCACACCCCTCCACCGTGCCCTCGCCGATACACACTAAGTTACACTGTGCACCACACCCCTCCACCGTGCCCTCACCGATACACACTAAGTTACACTGTGCACCACACCCCTCCACCGTGCCCTCACCGATACACACTAAGTTACACTGTGCACCACACCCCTCCACCGTGCCCTCACCGATACACACTAAGTTACACTGTGCACCACACCCCTCCACCGTGCCCTCACCGATACACACTAAGTTACACTGTGCACCACAGCCCTCCACCGTGCCCTCACCGATACACACTAAGTTACACTGTGCACCACACCCCTCCACCGTGCCCTCACCGATATACACTAAGTTACACTGTGCACCACACCCCTCCACCGTGCCCTCACCGATACACACTAAGTTACACTGTGCACCACCTACACACTCACCAGTGGTGTAAAGTAACCAAGTACATGCATGTACTCAATTAAGTACAATTTTACTCCACTACATCTCAGAGGCAAATATTTATTGCACTATAATTGTTTGACATTTTTTGTTCCTATAGATCACTAAGTTACTACTTGATAACTATTATAAAACATAGGTTAACCACTTCAGCGCATATACATTTTAGCCATTTGAAAATAGCCGATGTACTGTACAAGCTCAGAATGTGTCGCATTGTGAGCTTGTAGATCTGCCATTTACAAAATATGTTTTTATACATTCGAAAACTGAGTGAAAAAGGAATACTTTCTACTACTACTGTACTTTAAGTACATTTTGAAAGCAATGCTTTTGTACTTTTACTCAAGTAAAATTCTGGACATTTACCCGTAACAGAGGATTTCTACAGTGTAGGCTATTATTGATATTTTTACCTAAGTAAAATATGTGAGTATACTTTCCACCACTGACACACAGCGTCTGTGCATAATATGATTCACCCACACAGCTTGTCCTGGTGAAACTAATCATAAACTTCCACAGGAACAGTGATGGCAAGAGAGAAGATGGGAACAAAATGAACGTGAGGCAGATGCTCGGATCATGGATGTCATGGACCACCTCCAGACCTTTATAAGTAATAAATTATAATATAGTAATATTCATAATCATGATCATAATTCAACAGCTGTGTTAGTGCTCATAACATCAAAGCCACACAGCCACCAGGGCACACAACAGACGATTTCACCGAGATGACAAACAATAGAACCATCTTTGGGGGCTTTATTTTATTTGGAATCCTTGTTGTAATCTTGTCCTGTCTTTCTGGCTGTTCTGTTTCTGCCACATTGATTAACAAAGCAAACTCTAGCTAAATCAGCAATCTTTAATCAGATTGAGCTGTTTTAAACCGCAAAGCTGGACAGATTATGCCTAATCCAATCTCCTGACCACAGGTGTTTGAAGGCTATACGTCAGTGTGTGCATGTGCATGTGTGTATGGTGTCTGTGTGTACGCGTGCGTGATCGAGTCTGTGCTATACTGTATGTTTGTGTGGTAATCTTAAAAGACTGTAGGGCTGAGAATCTGTTTGCAAACAGCGATCACATGTTCTGGTCAGTAAATTACAGTCAGAATACTATTAACAACAATACATCTAGAAGAGAGGGAGATCCACTGCACTTCAACTATAGGTAGGTTAGGGTTTGTGCATCTTGACTAACAGGTCGTGGAACACAGCTTCAATGAGTTGAGGTACAATTGGTTGTAATTGTTTTGATGTTCACTACATCAGAGTCTAACGTCGATGTATTAGGGGTTCAACCGTCGATCAAAGTAATTAATTGAATCAATTATAAAGAATAAGCGATACTTTAATGTCTTCAATTGATTCGTAATTGCTAACTACCGTCGTAAAAAAAGTTCAAAACATTTCCAAAAAATATTGAAAATAGCCGACCTACGGATCGCAATCCGTTGTGAGCTACACATTTTTTGACACTACACACATTGTGCAACTAAGTATAAAGTACAGCGTACTTTACAGTATAATATTTTAAATAATTCTGACACTGTCACTGAATAGTAAAACACTTCATTTCAGTGGTGATGTGCGTAGAAAAGGAATGTGTTGTAAAGACAACAGAATGGTTGAAGCGCCCCAGGGAGAGGCTAACCAAGCAGCAGTATGGTTAGCCTCTGTAAGTGGAAGAACCCCATCCATGGGAACAGGGTGACACTCCTTTTAATACGAGTGTTAATGGTTATTCTCTATAAGTGGAAGAACCCCATCCATGGGAACAGGGTGACACTCCTTTTAATACGAGTGTCATGAAAAATTCATGAATGAATTTAGCCATAATTATCCGACAATGCGACAAACCCGAAATATTGACTTGCACCGTGTTGAAATGCGGAGACAGGTTCATATTTTATTAACCAAATTAAACGGTGTCCTTACAGGTGAACTCTTCCGAATGTTCCGAAATGTTCCGAGATCACGAAACATTTTCATTCTCATTTCTTTGTGTTCCAAAATTACACTTGTTTAACCTGTGTGGGTTCTCTGTCCTGATTGGATCAAATTGGCATCCCGGCCTGAACATGCATGTTCTATTTAAAGAGCTGAAGAGACGGCGAGGTTACCGTTACTGAAAACATTATCTTTCTAGACTACAACATGCAAACATGACCCGCTTGAATTACTTGAGTCTAAATTAGTAGCTCATTGCTCAACACAAGTATAATTAAAGGCATTTGAAATTTTCAGGATTCCAATTCAAAAATAGCAAAAAATAATTCAAGATTTCAATTCGAATATAGCACAAATAGCCGATCTACAAGCTCAAAACGCGTCGCAGCGCGACGCGTTTTGAGCTTGCAGATCGGCTATTTTTGCTACGACAGTAATATATGGCCCTAGGGATTGAGTGAGGAAATATAGTGGCCCTCTCCATCGTCAAAGTTGCCCACCCCTGGTATAGACCTATTTAACACTTATTGTAACAAACCTACCTTACCCTACGTTTTAGTACAGTAACTATACTGTACACATTATCCTTTTTTTCCCTAACCGTGTATATGATGATTTAATGTGTTTGCATATAAGTGTATATTTGTATGTCTTTAAATCTTCTGATCTTCAGATTTGCTGGTTTTATGTATTATGTATTGACCTGTACTTTCCTTGAACTGTGTAACCCATTCTACAAACTGTTAATAACAGTTCCAATCAATCAAAACAGTACGTGGTTTACTTTCCCCCATTGCTAGGTGCTAGAGGTGAGGAGAGGGCAACCAGAGCAGCCTTTTCATTCAGACCCTTAAAGAATGCGTGCAACATAATTATGCCAACAGCTGTGTACACGCTCCAACATGGAACAATGGGATTTATTAACATTCTGACGATGGAGCCTTGATCACTAGCCCTCCGCACGCACACGCACACGCACACACACACACACACACACACACACACACACACACACACACCAGAATAAGAAATATATATACACAGAAACAGCAGCACATGCATAATGGTACGCGAGCAAATGCAGATTTCACGGTCCGTAGAAATTATGTTAAAAATAGTTGAAAAGAAGCCGATATTGAATAGGCCTACACTGTGGGGTCACAGCTCCTTAAAAACACATCTCTACGCGTGCCTCAAGGCTACAGCACCCAGCTGAGCTTAAGAATATCTGCTTCCACTTTAGTGCCAATACAAGAATTAATTATGCATTAATTAACATTACACTTAAATATGGGGCTGCTTAAATCTCTCTAACTCGCCCTCTCTCTTCTTTCTCTTTGTACTTAATAGGGCAGAGGCAGAGGGAGTTAGCATACAAATACACTCTCGGACCGAAATGAACCACTTTCAACACGCTACCGTGTCCTCATTCTGGGCATGTCATTATTATAGGAAATTACACGGATAAAGTAAATAAATAGACATAACAGAAAAGTTACAGCTATTCTCACTATTTGTCGTATAGTGCTCATAGGGGTCTAAGTAATATTGTTTTATTCTGATAGTAGGCTAAGCATTGCTATAGAGCAGGGGGGGCCAAATGAGAAACAGAACATATTGTGGAGGGCCGGCCAAAAAGCTGAACTCAATTCTGCATCATATTCATTTTACTTTAATATATGAAAAGCAGTAAATGGCATTGTTTTGACAAGCTGGTAAGATTATATGTTATTATTAGTACCTCTGCCTTCAGTAAATATACATACCTAGTAGTCCATATTTTGTTGAAACCTCTGCATTCGATATCCACTTTTTTTTTGGCATGAGCGGACATTTTTGAAGGGTGATAAGGAAGGTAACAGGTTGTCAATGATTGCGTGTATGTAAATAAACAGGCTTCAAAATAAATGCAGTTTTAGACCACGCATAAAGGTAAAATTTGAAAGTACGTTTTATTTTCTAATTTCCAAGTAACCTTAGCAGAGTGTAGAGTAGCGACACGCTTTGATCTCGCCGCAAAACGGGTGCCTATATGGGCTATAGTTACAAACATTTCTCCTATGGCTGGAACTATCCCATTGAGATAGAATGAGCACTTCCGCATTCTATTGTTACAATGGGAGTCAACGCTATTGTCGCCACTCTCTTACTATATTACTCTGCCTTTGACGGCCGGTCAGAGTCCGTCAAAGGGCCGTATTTGGCCCCCGGGCCGTGTAATGCTATATAGAGTGTTTGCTCGGTAACAGAGGTCTCCACCAGCTCTTTAGTAAACAGAAAATAATGCGTACATTTTCAGGTCAGGATACCAATTTAGTCTAATCCGGCAAGCTATAACTCATACAGGATACAGGGTAAACAAGAGAAATTGATAAGTGTAGAGTAAACAGAAAGAAACGAGCAGGGACAAAATTGGAAATGAAAAACAAAACAATTGAAGTTGATGAATGATCTTGTCTAGCCTGATGGGAGACGAAATTGTTAACTCTACCTGCCAATGCATACTAAAGAGCTGGAGAGAGAGAGAGAGAGAGAGAGAGAGAGAGAGAGAGAGAGAGAGAGAGAGAGAGAGAGAGAGAGAGAGAAAGACTGGGAGGGAGAGCCCTAGCTGTTATGAACAAAGACAATGATTACTATATGAGAATAGAAAGATTAAACTTTTTAACAAAAACCCTTTCCCTTTCCTTTTTTTAAATTTCAAAACCACATCAATTAAGGCCTTTAAGTGGTTAACTAACGGTGCAGTGTTTTAGTGTGCCGTGGTTGGTATCCGACTGTCTGCAGGTGATGAATTAGAGAATGTGTGTAGAGTTGGTTTCTCCTGGCAAAGCCGCTCAATATTTCATGAAGGCAAACGATGGGAGAATGCCAGCCAGGCCCCCTCCCTCCCTCCCCTCCCCTCCCCTCCCCTCCCCTCCCTCCCCTGCCTGGTGATCCACACTGCAATTAGAGATCTATTATCTCTTCCAAGCCTTAAACACTACAGAACCAGCCTGCTAAAATTACACTGATTTCTTCAACCTTTTTCATTTCAGGGATCCCCAGTTTGATAATGCAATGCATTACAGTTTAATCTGTATCCGCTCTGAGTTCTCTATCCTGATTGGATGAAATTGATATCCTGACCTGAAAATGCTTCTGCTCTGTTTAATAAAGAGCCGGAGAGAGATATGGAGACTCCTGCTACTGATCAAACACTCTATAGCAATGAGTACTATCAGAAAATATTTAACACGTATTTAACCAAAGAAAATCACTTATCCTACCTTTAACTTTGAGAGTGTACACATGATGGAACCAAATGGACCTGTATGGGGCCATTAGGTTCCATTTGTACACTCTCAGATGTCACAGAGCCATAAAGGGTCCATTTGGACCCCTGGTGATCCCTGGACCCGACGTTGAGACATAATTATAGTAGTCTATTATCTCTCTCACACACACTGTACAAGCTCGGCCGCAAAAATGTGGCAATGATAACTAACGCACACTGTGATGAAATACGATACAATGATGATGAAAAGAACACTCGTCATTATGGATTCCTCATGAAGCGACACGCGTTTCCGCTAACCCCCAATATATATATATATTTTCTACGTCATCAGAAAATAAAGGCAGCCCCGTCTAGGGGTTTGATTGGGTGGTGGGGGATGCATGCCTCTGTTTTTGATACACCCCCCTCTCTCTTATGGCTGGTGAGGGGGTGGTGAGGGGGTGGTGAGGGGGGGCTGGTGAGGGGGACATCATGTTGTAACACTGCTTCTGCTCAGACTGTCTGGTATGTTCATGATATCACGATTTAGCAAATTAATTCAATGCTAACCACACTAAACCTTTTCATCCCTAATTTGGGCAAGTAAATATAACAAAAACAGTAAATATAGCCGATGCAAGCTTACAACAACCCACTTCATGTTGTGTGCTTGTAGATCAGCTATTTCCACTGTTTGTCATAATTATGAAGAAGTATCTACTTAAAGCCTATTGAATATATGACTTAAGTGGTTATAAGCCCTTTAAAGTAGCTGTTTTCTTTCCTCTTCTAAATAACAAATGGAACCCCTGCTTATCATTATTGGGGTTTCATTCATTTCATTTGACATATCATGCTTCTGTGCCTTTTCGCAATAAGGACTCAACATTGCAGCATATTGGCAAGCTCATTTGCTTTTCATAGTGAGGCGTGGTGTGTCCAAAAAAAAAGAGAGAGAGAGAGAGAGAGAGAGAGAGAGGGGAAAAAAAGTGCCCCCTGGGATAAACACGTGTACAGGGAGCGCGGGCAAGGCGCCCCAGCAGCAGGTGGCCCATTGCTGCCTAATGAACACTGCAATCTGTTACCATCGCAGCGGCGCTTTTCACCACACAATTAGGCGACTAAGCATGTCATTATTCCAGGCCAACAAGAAGAGGCTCTTCTCTAATTTCATCTTTTCATTCCTGTTTACTCACCCACACTCCCCTCATTAACGAGAGACTCACCAGTCTATGCTAATTGGTCTCAATAACATTCATTTTAGTTGAAAGAAAACGATTCTGTTAATTGAGGAGCACACAGTGAGAGGGAGAGGGGAAGCGAGGGAGAGAAAAAAAGAAAGAAAGAAAGAGAGAGAGAGAGAGGCCCCTTCTTTTCATTTTCAAGTGCCGTCCATGAGATGACGGCGTTTGAAAGAAAAAAGCAAGGGGAGAAAAAAAAGAGCGCTCTACAGGTTCAGAGCTAATGAAATTAAGTGATGGCTAAAAAGGAAAGCCCAAATTAAAAGCAATTTATTTTCATTTGAGGCATGTGGCACATTTCGGGCACAATTAATGGCCAGACTGCAGCCAGACAGAGAGAACGGTGTAGGCCTAGAGACAACATAAATATGGAGAAAGAAAGGGACTGGTGGCACAGATAAGTCAACTGAAAGCAAAGCTCAGACCTGGGCAGATAGATACTATTAACTGATATAGTTCACGTTTTCCCCATTTAATATTAGTTAAGTATTTAGACACTCATCTCATCTCATAGCTCACATAGCTCAGAAATAGTTCATTTTTAAATGGTTCCCAGTGGTTTAAACCACTTAAGCCCTATGTACACTAATTCATTGACCGGAGTGTCCCAAAGGGATCCATACTAGGCCCCTCCTTTTTCCACTCTAGTCTACACCAACCTCTTCGCTAGAAAAAGCCGATTCACAAGCATACAGAGTGCTGTGTTGCGACGCAACTGTGAGCTTGTAGGTCGTCTATTTTCTCTGAACGCTCGTCCCCAGAACAGGGAAGCTAGGGGTGCATGTGGTTGAAGACCCCGGCAGATATTAAGTGTTAGTGACACTCGCGTCAGCGATGCGCGTCACATCAGGCCACTTGTTCACCATAATTAGGCCGCAATTATTAATAATTTGAACCGCAGCTCATCAACCAGATGTAATGATGCCTTCAACATGCTACATCTGGTTGAAGGCATAATTTGATCAATGACAGATTAATGTGTGACCATGTCCTGAGGGCGCGGTCACATATTAACTTCCATACTATGGGAGCGCAGGGAGGGCTGGAGCTTGCTGTTTGCGGCGCCCTGACGTGTCGTGTTGTCAATGTTGGTGAACTTTGACCGGACGTCAACCAGTGAGAAAGAAGCGTGTGGCTGACCCCACTTTGCAAGAAGACCTTCTTGCAGTGTTTTTCAAGTCAGGCCCCACGACACGGTGCAGGCATGCTGGGTGAGAGGGGTATACATACAACAGAAGTCCCAGCCAATAGACACTGTCCATTAGGCCGTTAGTTACCAGGCCTTTTCTACAATATGGGATGAGGCCAGGCTGGGAACGAGGCTACTTGGCAGGCCTTTGGCTTGTCGTTTTCCTTCAGTGAGCCAACCACTCCAACGTAACTCACAGGAACCACACACCAGACAACCAGCACTAGTACTGCCCACAAACTGCAAGACGCCTCGGTCGGCACGCGTTGGCGTTTCTGTGTCTGCGCCTAAAGCGCTGACATCACCACCTCACATACTCTAGTATCACACACAAACCTATTCGTTTTTCAGCGTCTGTGCAGACCTCGTCTATTTATTTAAAAACACACCAGTGTTCATCAAAAGAGAATTTAGGTCAAGCAAGTGAAAACACAAAATTGTCTCTGTGGAGTGGAAACCTCATTATGTCCAAAACTGTTAAATTCAAAAATAGCAAAAGTAGCAGATTGACAAGCGACGACATACAATGCAATACAAGTCTGCACTCTTCAAAACAGGTGTTCTGTGTCCCGCGTTGACACTCCAAAATAGAACCGTGCTCTGAAAGACACGTTAGCCGTCGGTGACTACAGCTGTTGCAAACAATGGCTGAGTTTCTTGATGCGAGAGTCTGATGCTTTCTATGTGTGTCCGGGCCTTTACAGTAATGTATATAGCGCACAATGCCTATTAGCAACAGCTGTGTCTCTAGCAAGCAGACTCCAGTTTAGTTACATTACGTTGCAAATAGGTGTGTTTATTGCCCCCCAAAAAGGATCACATCCACATATTAAGCCAGATTTGAACAAGGTGGATCTCCCACATACGAGCCCCAACATCTACCACTCATCCAAGAGGGAATCATCTCCACTTGGCAAGGAGGGAGGTATTGCAGTTATACCATTATGCATCAGGCATAGTACAACAAGTAGGTGTCCTACACAACACCAATGTCATCCTCAATGGAAGACTGTAGGGAGACCACCTGGCTCCAACCACTGCAGATGTGTCATAATAACATACTAACTATACCATAGCCATTCTATGAAATCAGTAGCTTTATAATGAAGGATTTTGTGTGCACTTTTCTTGCATGAGAAAAGCGTTAACACTAAAACCAGAATACGGACACCACAGCAGCATTATTGTGAAGACATGCTAGACTTTATGCTCTATAGTATGAAAAAGAAAATAGGCCACTTAAAAAGAATAGCCTACAGATAGCAGCTGCATGTTGACTCCTTTGTCTATAAGGCAGTGGAGAGGTGCAACGTTATACGACACAATTATTTTTGCCAAAATTTGAGCGTAGACAATTCCAGCCTATAGCTTACAGGCAGCATCATGGCCAGTATGCGAGCAAGTTGCAAGGCCAACCAGCCAATGAAGGCGCTCCAGGCAGAATCGACTCATCACTTAATGCCTGTAATCTTCAAACAGCATTTGACACCCTGATGCACGCAGTCAGCTACCTAACCAGCCGTTCCGCGTTTGTTTAGCGATGGAAGAACGAAGCATGCTAATGGCCTGTCTAAACAGCCTCATCTGGCCCACACTGGGCCTGGGGAGGGGGGCAGTGGGTCCACTGCAGGCTGGGGGTTGTGCAGACTGCTGGCTGTGAAGGTATCTATCTAGAGACCTTGGGTGGGCTACCATTGGTTTAGCGAGAAACAAATCTTATGATTCAAAGCCTGTGAGTCAAGCTGTTATAATCATTATCAATAACACGAGCGAGAGAGGGGGCGACAGGGGCATAGCGGTAGGGGTGAGAGGCAGTATTTTCTCACAGGCTATATAACTGTCTCTGCCTGTGTTGCAGGCAATGAGAAACCAAACTTGTATAAAGTATGACTAAATTCCCTGCTGGTCTCCGAGGATGTGCGAGTGTGGAGCTAGCGGGAGATCAGTGCAGTTAATTTACATAGCATTTTCATTATGTCAGGACATGAGCTACAAATAGGTATGAGTGTGTGGCTTAATTAGAAATGAACCAGGCTTTTCAAAAGCACCCGTTTGCATCATAATTGAGTCAGCCTCAGCGCTAGCATTAACGGAGGTGAGTTGTGGGAAAAGATGCCCGATTCGGAACAAGCTCTGCGATGTTTGGCAATTATAGTACGCCTACCTGGTCTCAAAGCTAGTTGTACTATATTTTTGTTGAGACATATCAGCTAAATATAAATCTGCAGAGCAAGTTCCAAAGGGCCCAAATGGAGAGTCATTGTTATGACGGCTCACCACCTGACTCCAGAACCTGGACACCACCTGACCTCCAGAACATGGACATGCACCCAAATTAAACCCCGTCCTGACGGTGACCTGTAACCTTATGTTAAGGGACATATCGTCACTGTCGGGTGGTAACCTTGTATGTTCATTACTTTTAGGAAAAAGAGGGAAAAAAAGACAAATTCACATAGGGGTGCCCTGGGGGGGGCAAATAGCTGCGGTGTACCATTAATTGCAGCTTTACACTGCAGCGCTGATTAGCTACACCTGGCCTACAGGGCACTGGATTTGCTATAGCAGCACCACGTTTGTCCTGAATAGAACTCAACCTTAATTACTACATTGAGTAACCAGGTTCGATACCTGAGTCCGACAAACTGTATGTCACTCCTCCCTCCACGTCTCTCTTCACTGTGGACCATCAATAAAGGCAGATGACTACGCCCCCCCCCCCCCCCCCCCCCCCCGCCCAAAAACAATTGTTATAAAACCCAGTCTCAAATACAATGGCACGGTGGGAAAAACAGTGAAAGGTTGTAGGTTAGGTTAGGTAGGTTAGTTGTCCTCCTACAAGAGATCACATAATACATCTGGTCTCAATACAAATTTATTACATTATACAAAATATAGCAAAATTACTAAAATACTGGACAACAAACTACCAAAAACGACCCAGTCAATATACTCAAGGCTCCCACGATGTGGTTAAACCAGGAAAGGATGGCCCGGGTGGCTGGCGTAGCCGTCTGGGCACCACAGCGTGTTGGGGGTTTGACTCCCGATCCCGACAACCTTTATATGTAACCACCATCTCACTCCCCATTTCCTGTTAACCTATACTGTAAATCTATCACTAAAAAGGCATAAAAAAGCCTCCCTAACATTGTCCCCATGTCAAAAACCCTCTTAAAACACTTTACTGACTCCATCAGCGTCCCAGCTCCCCCTCACAAAACATCACCCGTACCCACCTAACTCTGTAAATACAATATAAAATGTCACTAAAATATATCCCCATGTAATCAAAATGAATTGATATTTGTTGTATATTTGTACGGCTTTAAAATGTTCTGATGATTTGAAAATGGAGGACGCTGATGAATAGTGCTTTTCATGGTTTCGTCCTCGTAACAGTTTTTGTATTGACTTGTGCTTTCGTTTGAAATGTACCCATTCTACATACTGTGAACAAAATGTTCAATCAATCAAGCAATTATCAAAGCATCAACATTTGTTTGAGGTTTTCTGCAAGTACTAGTAGGCTATACACCTCATGCCTCCGGGTCCACAACAAACACTCAAATCAGGCTTCTGGCCAAACATGAGGCCTCATACTTGGTCACCCCTTTTATGCACAATCCTTAAAGGGGCAGTGCTACAGTAAGAAAAACAATCACACCCGTGTGAAGTGAGGGGCGCTCTTATCTTATCATCATACATCATCATACATCATCTCATTCTGTCCAAAATAGCCGATTTGCTCGTCTACATTTGACATAAATTCTCCTTTCATTGTCAATGGCAACTGTGACAAGAGTTCAGGACAAAAAAAAGCTGTATAGGAGGGGCTAGCGCCACCTGTGTGAAAAGTGAGGGGCGCTCTTATCATCATACATCATCGTGACGTAAAATAGACACTATGCCTATTTGCTCAGACACTATGATTTAAAATCCTCCATTCATTGTCAATGGGAATTTAATGTCCTTCTATAGGACAAAAATAGACACTAAGCCAATTTGTTCAGACACACACTATGACGTAAAATTCTCCATTAGTTTTGGAATTTAGTGTTTGTTTGTGCAGGATGTAAATCTACACTAATAGCTGAATATATATAGGAGTGGCTGGCGCCCCTCAAAACATGTGTTAATGGCCTTCCTCTCTTGTGTCAAGCTTATTTGTATTTTGTATTGAACACATCCTAACGGTCACATCTGTATGTGCGGACGGATGTGGTTCAGCGTGCTACCGTGCACGTGTGCACGCTACCGTGCACACGTGCGGCGTGTTGTTTTGATGCATGCCTTTCTGCCGCTCCCCTCAAACTTGTTAATCCATTGAGACCTGGAACGCATCCATGTCACGTTAGCGTTTAACCACATTAACCATTAACCCATTTTGGGGCGGGAACCCCTTTTGGTGTTTTAAACATTATGTTATAATTTAGCTATTGAAAAATAGCAGATCTACAAGCTCATAGCGCGCCACCGAGTGGCGCGCTATGAACTTGTAGGTCTGCTATTTTTGAAAAATCGTTAAAATGTGCCTCAAATCTTTCCGAAAATTGTCATGATTTAGAACACTTTTTTTTTTCTTTTTCCGACGTCAGGCCTGAATGGGTTAATTGATGTACCAGGATGGATGTCTGTTGGGGAAGGTGTCCTGTAAGAGTACCTGGGGTTACCAAGGTTACCAAATTGAATCCTCCCCTCAGACACGGATGATCTGCATAATGTGGTGGTAGCATTCAGCGCGTGGCGCAGCAACCGGGTGATGAATGGCACCTGCAGAAGATAATATTTCTGCTTGGATGTAATAAATCTTATGTAAAGTGCTCTGAAGCTTATTCCATTGAGACCTGGAACGCATCCATGTCGCGTTAGCGTTTTAAACATTATGTTATAATTTAGCTATTGAAAAATAGCAGATCTACAAGCTCATAGCGCGCCACCGAGTGGCGCGCTATGAACTTGTAGGTCTGCTATTTTTGAAAAATCGTTAAAATGTGCCTCAAATCTTTCCGAAAATTGTCATGATTTAGAAAACTTTTTTTTTTAAATTTCGACGTCAGGCCTGAATGGGTTATACAGCACTGGCAGCAAGGGGGGGGGGGGGGGGGGGGGGGGTGCTGGGGGCGGGGGTGCTGGGGGCGGGCACACACCCACTTTTGTTTTTTCCCCTCTCTTCCCATCTCCCTCTTCACGTGTTGTGTCTCTCTCATATAGCAAAGCAAAGTCACTATATCTCCTTCTCTGTTTGTCACATAAACACAGGCACATGTGCGTTTATACGCAAGGTCATACCAACAACAGGCAGGTTGCTGGTGCTAGATCAGGGGAGAGATAAAGATGCACTGCGTAGGTTTTACGTCCTGCTATACCTGGGAATCGAACCCAGATATAGGAAACCCAAATGTCTAACGCTCAGGCAAGAGGGAATCCTTGCTTGGCCGGCCATGCATCTACACATCTATGCATCCATCCATCGATTGTACAGTACTAGAATTTCGCGGGCCTTCGGCCCGCTCATCCTAGCTCCCTGCGCGTCGCAAATCGGAGGAAGGAAATTGTGAGAGGTAGACAAAGTCACAACATTTCAAAATGTAGTTCTCAGTGTATTTTTAATGGAGTCTGAGTGTTTTTTTAGGAAAGAATGTTAATGTTAACAGTGAATGTGTAGTAAAAGAAGCTGCAGTGCCATGAGGTTGCCCAGATTTGGCCAGTAGAGCCTGCAGAATGGGATCATCATCATCTTCAGTGATGTAGTTCAATCAGAAATGGGATTTGTGAGAATGCAACAGCCTATACATTGCAGAGGCTGTAGAATTGGGGAAACAGAGAAGGTAGGGATAAAGTATACATTGAGACATCTCCACCAGGTATGTTGTGAATGGAATGACAATGCTATGTCTATGTTTGATTATCAGTTATGTAGACTAATCAACAATGAGACTTGTAAGAATGCAACAGCCTTACGTTGATGGGGATGGTTTGGGGAAGACGCAGTTGTCGTGGAAAGGCCAACTTAGCAAAGGAACAATTGTATTTGGCAGCTGATCCAGAGGAGGGCGTGGAGGAGTGGGGTGATGTGGAAGGGGTGTTTGTGTTTCTGGTTCCAGAGATTGTCATGGTTGAGCCTGCAGAAAAGGAGACACAGATAAGGGATGAATCAACCACACAATGTGACATGTCCACCACAGATCATGTGAAAGGTAGTGATATTTCTGGAAAGTGTTAATCAATGTTACTTCCTTTTGTGTGGCTGCAAGTTTGCACAGCAGCAGTTTGTTGTTGAGGGTTCTGAGGAAAAACAGTTTGGTGCCATTGCAGAGTCCGTCTTTGGGGCTGATGTTGCGCAGTAGCATCAAGGGCATTCCTGGCTTGAGGGTGATGAGGTGCCTGGGAAATCCATTGGGGCAGAGGGTGTTGAGGTATTCCACGTTGAACCGCATTCTGTCTTGGTAGTTCTCCAGGGTGTATGTGTAGTGGGACAATGTGATAGTTGTATTAGAGTTATTGAGGTGAAAGTGTAGATGTGAGTGTAGTGCGTTGGTTACCTGTGGTTTCTGCTGTGGCCATTGGCTGTGTTGTAGCCATCATGTGCTGCTGTTTGTCCAGGTTATGCTGAGCTGAAAAATTAAGATGGGAGTGTATGTGACTATATATTCAGTACATGTAGGTATAACATACACACATATGCGTAATGCATTGAGGCAGAGGGCAACATATCTGAGGCCTTACCTCTGGTCCGTCTCACTCTGTCACGTGTTTGCTCCCGCCTGCGCTGACCTGGGTATGGATGTCAGTAGTGTGTGTAGACACAGAGGTACAAAATGTTATCGACATGTTATGCAGAGATATGTAGATAGATGTCTCTATACAGTGTGTCAGGATGCTCGGTACCAAGCAGTAAGGTTATCTGAATAACAGAAGTCAGTACCTCTGGCCTCAGCCACGTCCAATGAAGGTGTGTTGGCCATTTGTGGAGGAGTGCTGCCCTGGTGTTGAGCTGTGAAGTGATGTGTAGAGAGTTATGTAGAGCACAGGGTGTGAGTGTAGTGTACACAATTAATGTAGGTTATGTGATGAAGATACTGCAGTATCTGTGGAGAAAGAAACAGCAGTGTATTGCATTGTGCAATGTGCTGTGCAAAGTGTAGTTTTGAGCAAGTGTACCTGGTACATGTTGTGCTGCAGCTGCTGGAACCAAGCGTTGTGTTGGGGCTGTTGGCGTGTGAGTGGCATGGGAGGGTCCATGTAGTAGTTCAGCTGCTTGATGCATGCATTTGCGTGTAGCTGTTGGCGATGGATGTTTTGCAGACTATACATTGCAGAGGCTGCAGAATTGGGGAAACAGAGAAGGTAGGGATAAAGTATACATTGAGACATCTCCACCAGGTATGTTGTGAATGGAATGACAATGCTATGTTTATGTTTGATTATCAGTTATGTAGACTAATCAACAATGAGACTTGTAAGAATGCAACAGCCTTACGTTGATGGGGATGGTTTGGGGAAGACGCAGTTGTCGTAGAAAGGCCAACTTAGCAAAGGAACAATTGTATTTGGCAGCTGATCCAGAGGAGGGCGTGGAGGAGTGGGGTGATGTGGAAGGGGTGTTTGTGTTTCTGGTTCCAGAGATTGTCATGGTTGAGCCTGCAGAAAAGGAGACACAGATAAGGGATGAATCAACCACACAATGTGACATGTCCACCACAGATCATGTGAAAGGTAGTGATATTTCTGGAAAGTGTTAATCAGTGTTAGCAGCAGTTATGTATTATTCAGAAATGACATATGTAGAAATGACATGTAGCAATGCAACAGCCTTACCTCAATGGGGATTGTAGGGCCAGGAAGAACAGCGCGAAGCAAGTCTCGAAAAACCACATTGGCAGTATGATGTTCCGGCTGTCCTTCTTTCTGCTTTATGGCATAGGTGAGAGCTTCTGGGTTACCTGTCCTTGAGCTGGCAACATAAAGCTGTCCGTGACTGAAGACAGGGGACGAAAGCCAGACCCCCACTCTTGTAAGTGTCTGGCCTTGGGATTTATTGATGGTGGTGGCAAAAGCGGTGCGGACTGGAAACTGTCGTCTGGCCCACTCAAAGTAGGAATGTCTAGGATCAGGAATGAACTTGATTCGAGGGATCAGGACTTCCTTTTGTGTGGCTGCAAGTTTGCACAGCAGCAGTTTGTTGTTGAGGGTTCTCAGGAAAAACAGTTTGGTGCCATTGCAGAGTCCGTCTTTGGGGCTGATGTTGCGCAGTAGCATCAAGGGCATTCCTGGCTTGAGGGTGATGAGGTGCCTGGGAAATCCATTGGGGCAGAGGGTGTTGAGGTATTCCACGTTAAACCGCATTCTGTCTTGGTAGTTCTCCAGGGTGTCAGCACTGCTCAGGTTGGTTGACAGACCTGGTACCCAGGTCTCCATTAGGTCGTTGATGGCGTCCACGTCCTTGTTGGTAGGGGCAAGTACTGATCGGCCATCCAGCCAGCCGGTAGTAGTGAAGTTGTTGGACATATCTGGAAATATAGTTTGGCAAAACATCTTCATGGAGCACTCCTCCGCTGTGTGGTCATTGTCTGTGTTGCTTTGAATGTGGAAATACCTGTCATCTGGGATGAAGATGAAGTCGTTTGCATCGTTGGCTGTACCATCACCAATGCGGAGTGTCCATTGGTCAAAGGCCTTCAGGTCTTGGTTTTCACTGGCCCTGACTCGCATGTTCTCTGTGAGGCTGGAGACTTGGAAGTGTTGCCAGAGGCCTGAGTTATTGAGGCAGCTGTTGACAATTTGGGCAGGATTAGCCCCTTGAACCACTGGAAGACACTGGCGGAAGTCGCCGGCCAAGATGATGATTTTCCCACCAAATGGACAGTCTGGCTTGTTCATCAGGTCTTTCAGAGTGTAGTCAAGTCCCTCTAGCAAGAAGCGGTGCAGCATGGTTGCCTCATCAATGAGCAGGAGGCGTGCCCGTCGCACCAGCTTGGCTAGGCTGCTTTGAGCTGTGATGTGGAAGGGTGTGTGTTCTGTTGGGTGGAGAGGTGCTTTCATCCGCGAATGGAATGTTCTGCCTAGGTGTAGGAGTTGTGCAGCAATGCCAGTAGTTGCCATGGCAAGGGCAATACAGCCACCAGGTTCCAGACTGCGCACAGCGTCCAGTAGTGCATTGAGTAGGAAGGTCTTACCACAACCGCCACGTGCTGATATGAAGAGTTGTAAGTTGGCCTGTTGCTGGACTGCCGTCATGACAGTGTCGTAAATCTGTTGTTGTGCAGCAGTGAATTGTGGAATTGTTGCCTGTACATTGGCTTTCAGCTGGGCCACATCATAGTCCAGCTCCTCACGGATAAGAGGCTCTTCGATGTTGACCAGCCCATGGACAGTGGCCTTTTCCTCATCTGTCATTTTTTCCAGGAGGAAGTCTTGGAGGTCATGTTCATGTGACTGGAGGCGGACTTGCAGATCCAGTCTCACCATGGTTTTGAGTTGCTGGTCAGTGAAGGTCGTTGCACTCTGCTGTGCTCTCCGCTTGAAGTCATCTGTCCAGTCTGGCCAGAAGTCGTTAAACAGGCTTGCAGGGTTCGCTGGTTGGCAGAAGATGAGGATGATGACGAATAGGGCACGAATCTGGGGGCAGAGGTGAGTGGCAGCAGCCTCAGTAAGGACAGTGGACCACTCTTGGTCATCATCCAACAGGCCAAGCTCCCTGCACACTGCCTGGTAGGTGTCAAGGCGGCTGCCATTGACTGAGTAGAGGTCCTCAAAACTTGTTTTCCCTTTGGAGTGGTCATTGTGGAGGAGCAGTCTCAGGTAGAACACATCTCCAGCTAGGGGGCTGATGGTGTGGACACGGCCAACGGAGAAAGCGTTGTTTTTTCTGAGTTGCCACTTGTTGTTTGTGTAGGTGTATTTGTGAGGCATGTCAACATAGCGCTGCATGGTCATAGGGTTGTAATCTGGACCTTTGGCTGTCTTCTGTTGAGCATTCAGTTTGAAGAAAGCAGTCAACTCTGTCTGTCTGCCCTGCTCCACCACATTCTCCTCATCACCCTCGGCGAAAACGACGTATTGCTCGTGTTCCAGATGCAAGCGGAGGACTTGAACAGGAGGCTTGTTGGCGGATATGGGGAATGCGAAGAGTTTCCAGCAGGCCTCACTTGAGCCAACAGAACGCATGTCTTCATAGTCCCTAATCTCATCACGGGCAGCCTGGGCGCCCTCAACTTCAACACAAACCATTGCACGGTCCGGCCCCTTGGTCACATATTTGTAGAGATATTTGGCCGCAAGTGCAGAGATGCATACTTCTACGTTGATGTGGCAGTTGTATCGGAGGCTGAGGTAGGGGTTGTAGGGCACTACCCAACTGTTGTTGATGTGGTTCCCATTTTTTTGTGCAGTTCGGCCACCATTATCTGGAGAGCGACGGCGGTAGATAGGATAACTTGTTTCGTCACCAACTGTTGTTCTGGGCTGGAAGGGTTTGGGGAAGTTCTTCTTGCAGGCTTTGCAGTTGGAGCCGGCTTTCTTCTCCATGCAGGGATTGTTGGGATGCTCTTGTCCACAGGGACCGTGGATCATGTTAGCAAGTACAATGTCCCACAGTGGCTGGCGCCTTGCTTTTTCTTGGGCAGAGATCCCATTTTCATGCGGGTCAGGGGGAAGTTCTGCACAGACAATTTGGTCCACTTGGGCTGGTGTCTTGGGTTTGTCCTGCTCTGCTAGAATGAGGAGGATGTGCGAGTGAGGCAAGCCGCGTTTTTGAAATTCTATGACCCAGAGGTGGGCAATGGCTAGGCCAAAGATGTGTCTTTTGATGAGGTCATCCATGATCTGATCTTTCTTTAGTTTGAATACCCGGGCCACCAGGTCAGGTCGGTCTTGGGGTGTCTGGCTAGGGGTGAGGGCAGCTACGATCTCTGGCCAGTGAGGATTGCAGGTGACCGTGATGAAAAGGTCTGGCTTTCGCATGTGGCGGACTATGGCCATAGCGTCCTGGAACTTGCTGTGGTACCAGCGTGGACTGCCATGGAAAGAGCTAGCAAGGATGACTCTACCCACAGCATGTTCCTGCTCATTGTGGTGGACAGAGTGAGATGGAGCACTCCGTTCCCGTCTACGCACAGCCACAACCTGTTGTAGTTGTTTGAAGCTGTCAGCCCGTAATGTCTTCTGGTTATGGCGCTGCCAAGTCAGCCTCTGGTTCTCGCATGTTATCCAGGCATTGAGGATCCATTCTTGGAACAGTCTGCCTGCCTGGAAAAGGTAGTCGCTCGCAGTGTGACGACTGTTCATGTGATAGGCAAAGAACTCACGGGCTGTGAGCCTTTTTTCATCACCCACATGCTTGAGAGCACAGTGCCAGCCAGATGTCCCTTCAATGAAGAGGAGGGTGAAGTGGAGGGGCATGGCTTTGGGATGGCGGTCAGATATGATTTTCAGACCTCCACCACGTAAGTGGATGACCAGATCATGTGCCTGTTCGTTGGTGACAATGCAAAGTTCTTGGAGATTGGAGGGGGCATTGTAAACACCGGAATGTCCTCCCTGTGGCCTGGCTGCAGCACTTATGACAATAGTGCCTCGCTGTAGTTGTTCTTCTGGGGTTTCAAGGATTTGCTTGAAATCTTGGACAAATATATTGTGCAGGTGAATAACTTGCTGCACAGTGTGCAGCAGCTGCGCCATTGTGTCCTTGTCAGCAGTGGATGTTCTGGCGGGGAGTGTCATGTTTGCAAATCTGGTGGTGTTTTCCAGACTTGGGTCGAGGACATAAAGTTGGGCAAACACAGCAACAGCACCAGGTTCTGGTTGGAGTGGCCCGATGCGCTGGATTACCTTTCCTTGGAAAATGACAGTGGGAGTGAAGCGTGTGAATGTTTTCTCTTTGACCGCAATACTGGAGAGGCAGACAGCGTTGTTGATGACACGGCTGTGTTTCCGAAACAGTTTTGCCTGAGGGGTATCGTCAAACCACAGATCATTGATGGCCTGTGGGGGCCTAGGGAAGGCTGGTAGGCAAACCTTTCCATTCAAGCAGCAGATACTGGAGGTCTCGTTTTTGAATGTGAATGCGTGACAGTGGTCACACACACAGTTGAGCTGGCCAATACTCTGTGGTGTGTCGGAGAGTTGGTTGATAGTTAGTTGGCCGCTGAGAATCTGCGCAGTGCAAGTTGCAATTTTGGCAGCAACTTGTGATTGTCGTCTTGCTGGCTGATGGGAACTGCCTGTGAAGGTAAATGGAAAGTATGGTGTGAAGTTAATTTCATGAGAGTCATGCAATAAGTAGATTGTGGTCAGTATGTGAATGTGAGGTTTTTGTTGAGGCAGGCAATGGAAATGTGTGGAGGCATTAAATTGAACTGTGTGTATGTGTAGACAATGTGATAGTTGTATTAGAGTTATTGAGGTGAAAGTGTAGATGTGAGTGTAGTGCGTTGGTTACCTGTGGTTTCTGCTGTGGCCATTGGCTGTGTTGTAGCCATCATGTGCTGCTGTCGTTTGTCCAGCTTATGCTGAGCTGAGAAATGAAGATGGGAGTGTATGTGACTATATCTTCAATACATGTAGGTATAACATACACACATATGCGTAATGCATTGAGGCAGAGGGCAACATATCTGAGGCCTTACCTCTGGTCCGTCTCAGTCTGTCACGTGTTTGCTCCCGCCTGCGCTGAGCTGGGTATGGACGACAGTAGTGTGTGTGTGGACACAGAGGTACAAAATGTTATCGACATGTTATGTAGAGATATGTAGATAGATGTCTCTATACAGTGTTTCAGGATCCTCTGTACCAAGCAGTAAGGTTAAATGAATAACAGAAGTCAGTACCTCTGGCCTCAGCCACGTCCAATGAAGGTGTTGTGGCCATTTGTGGAGGAGTGCTGCCCTGGTGTTGAGCTGTGAAGTGATGTATAGAGATATAGTATGAGTCATGTTGAGCACAGGGTGTGAGTGTAGTGTACACAATTAATGTAGGTTATATGATGAAGATACTGCAGTATCTGTGGAGAAAGAAACGGCAGTGTATAGCAATGTGCTGTGCAAAGTGTAGTTTTCGAGCAAGTGTACCTGATACATCTGGTGCTGCAGCTGCTGGAACCAAGCGTTGTGTTGGGGCTGTTGGCGTGTGAGTGGCTAGGGAGGGTCCATGTAGTAGTTCAGCTGCTTGATGCATGTGTTTGCGTGTAGCTGTTGGCGATTGTTGTTTTGCACATTATGTGAGTGTAGTGGACACAATGCATTAAGGGTAAATTTGAGTGAAACATATGATGTGAATGCATTACCTCTGGTGTTATGCAGGTGCAAAGTAGGGGTGTGGACCAGTGGTGGTGTAGTGGCGTCATCATGGCGTTCTGCTGTGAAGTGAGACAATAATCATCAGCGGTTGTCAACATAATAACTTGTGCTGCTATGACATGGTGCTGTGTGATGGGTCCCTGTTGCACACAGTAAATAGAAAGGTGTCAGTGTACTGGGTACCTGTGGGCTGGGTGTCTTCCAATGAGTGGGTGTGAGTGTGGCCATGTAGAGTGTTTCGAGCAGGGTTGTGGTTGAAGTTTGGATCCTCATAGCGTTGTTCTGCGAAGTGTGATTTACTTGAGTTAGTCTGAATGTGCCGATGGCAGTTGTGGAAAGTGTGGGAAACAGGCTAGTGAATGTAATGTGTTTGGTAGATGTATTGGAATGTGATGTGAGAGTGAGGGATGTGATGTGAGAGAGAGGGATGTAATGGAGTGGAGTGGTAATAAGAAGGAAGTATTTACTTTTGGTGGGGGGCGTGTGCAAGGAGGGTGTGTTTGTCTTTTTTGTTGTGAAGTCAGGGGGCGGGGGGGCATAAAGAGTAAGTTGGTTACTTGTGGTGCGATGTGTGTAAATGGTGGTACACACACAGTGAAGGAGTACGTGTGTACAGTATGCACAGACGCACACATGTATTGTGCAGTGCGTGTGTTTGTGTAAGGTTGTTAGAGCACATGTACCTTGTGCGTGGTGTTGTGGCGCAGCTGTGAGCAAGCGTTTTCGGGTGGCGTTTGCCGTTCGGTATCCAAGGGATGATCTGCGTTTCTTCGGCATGGTGTTGTAGGTAGTTGTAGTGTTTTCTGCATTGACGACATAAACAGAATTGTTATTGTAGTTGTTATTGTGGTATTAGGCTAATAATGGCTTTTTTGGCAATAGCAGAATTGCTATTTAATGCTTTTAATGATGCTAGTGTTATTATAATTAATATTGTTTTTGGCATGATGCTATTAATAATAGCATAATTGGTAACAGCCCAATTGTTACCTGCCCTAATAATAGCATAATTGGTAACAGCCCAATTGTTACCAGCCGTTATGCTAGTGTTATTATAATTAATATTGTTTTTGGCATGATGCTATTAATAATAGCATAATTGGTAACAGGCCAATTGTTCCCAGCCCTTAGCATTAGCAGCCGTTATTTTCAGCATTGACATTGTAAATACAGAATTGTGTACTAATCACTCTCACACACACACACACACACACACACACACACACCAGAG
The DNA here is from genome assembly GCF_951216825.1 of Electrona antarctica. NCBI lineage: Eukaryota > Metazoa > Chordata > Actinopteri > Myctophiformes > Myctophidae > Electrona > Electrona antarctica. The sequence continues at coordinate 11,755,726 of NC_136792.1, read as the reverse complement.
AATTCGCCACCAAGACGCAGTACGCTCCTCCCCCTATTTGACCGTGTCAGGTAAGTGGCGAATTCCAATGGCTACTACTTTGCATAACAACAGCTTCTGTGTAATTTGATAGCAGAGCGGTGAGCGCCCGTAGGCAAGCATGCACACAACTTACAGCAGTGGACTGCTATGGCTCCAGTAGGCTACTGCTGCTGTGTGGTGTTCTCCATAAAATAACAGTTACAGATGTTTGTCTGACTGTTTTAAGTCTACTTTGGTGTTTTGTTTATGTGTCTGAAACTCATACAGTATTTAACCTACGCGTGACGTTCCGTGGTACCAGTGGGAAATTCACCACTATTATTATGCTCTTAATAGCATTAGCAGCTGTTCTTTGAGTTCTGATGCTAATAATAATAGCATTGGCAGATGTTTATTCAGCATATTGTCATGAAATACAGAATTGTGTACCAATCATACACACACACACAGACACACGCACACACGCAAGTTGTAGTTACCTGTAATGGTGGAAAGAGCCGTAGTCAGAAGTAACGTCGTGTCCAAGTGAGTTGTGAAACTGCTGTGAAGAATGTTGTCGTGTTCGAGGGGGACACCGACACGTCCCGATGATGCTGCGTTCAGACCTGAATCCAGATATGCGCGTCGGTGCGTCCCGTTGGTACCGCGGCAGGGCTCGGCGCAGTCATGTTTCCATTAATTAAACTGTTGGTGCAATTCTCGTGTTTGCATGAATTAAACTGTATGTAATGTAATCACGGCGCTGTCCATCCAAGTTCGAATGAGTGTGTGTGTGTGTGTGTTGTGCTGTGCTTACAATGTTGCCAGGTTCGCGAGTTGTAGTGTGTGTAAGTAGGGTGTTGAGTGGCAGTTTTTGTGGGCTTCGTTTTCATAGACCTGGCAACCCGTGTGTGTGTGTGTGTAGTGTTGTGTTCGTCTTGTTCTTGTAATGTGTGTGTAGTGTGTAACTTCCGGTTGTATTTTCGGAAGTGCGCAATGTAACATGGAAGCTCGTGTTGGGGATAGAGCCAATGGAAGAGGGCATGTTAGTGTTGCCAGGTCCGTGTATTGTAAGCGAGTGGTAGTGTGTGTAAGTAGCCTGTAGGAAGTCAGGGTTTGCGGGCTTGGTTTTCTTAGATGTGGCAATAAATTAGCAGTGGCAAAATGGTAGCCAATGGATGCAGGATGCAGTGTTGCCAGGTGCGCGAGTTGTAAGCGAGTTGTAGTGTGTGTAAGTAGCGTGTTGAGTTTTTTTTTTTTTTGGGCTTGGTTTTCATAGACCTGGCAACAGTGTTCAGGGGGTGTGGGTGGTTGGGACGATTGTGGCGTGAGTGTGGAAGGGAGGCGAGTTGGTGAGTGTGGAAGTGAGGCAACATTGGTGTCAGTGCAATGAGTAATGTTCCGCGGGTTGTTTTGAGGGTCGGCGTTCGGCGCGATATGAGGAGATAGCGGCCGAACGACGCGGAGGGTAAGTGTGTGATGTCACTGCCGTGTGAGTGTAGTGTGTTGCAGTGTGTCAGTGACGCGTCAGTACGTATGCAGTGTGTGACTTTGGGTCCCTTTTCCTGGGTTGGGTACAACTTCTCACTTGTATATATAGATATTATGCAGCATTTAACCTCCTAAGAAACAAGAAAACAATGTACACATAACCGTATGATGATGGGAACATGTTTAGTGTATGTGCATGTGCACGTGCCCCGTGTGCACGGCGTACAGTACCGTGGATGTATACTTGTTCCTCTCTCTCTCTCTCTCTCTCCCCTCTCCCTCCATGTGTCCAGGCTATGCTAACACTCCTCAGAGAGGAGCCTCTTCCTCCCTCCCTGGGCCTGTTTGTATTGATCGCAGCCGTCCATGCAGCCACTCTCGTCAGACAGCCCGCAGTGTCCTGCTATTATACTGAACCAGCAGCCCCGAGGTCAGCCACCTCTGACCCCTCGCTGCACAGCGCTGCTCAGTGTGTTTGTGTGTGTGTGTGTGTGGGGGGGTGGGGGATTGGTGTGGGGGCACGACCCCCACACCAAGGGGGCCGGGAGCACCCCCTCCCTCCCCCCCTCCCATGGGTACCTGTTCACTTATTCATAGTTCCCCGGTCGTGATGTTTTTGCATGTGTTTATCATGCATTAACCCTCATTAAATTTACAACGGAAAACGGATGCAACCTCGACAGGGAACGTGCTCAGATACACGTACGCGGGGCCTATATGCCTATGTCGCTATACGACTGACGCAGTAATATTATAAAGTCTAAAACAAACCAAACTATCATATTGTATTAAAAAAGTTAGTCAGTCTTTGTTTTGTGTGTGCGTGTGCGTGTGTGTGTGTGTGTGTTTCGGTGTAATATGATAAAAAGTGACCAATGTTGGCTGTGATTAAGTTCATGTGTTGCCTATATTCTGTACATTTAGGGCTTGTTTGGACTCAAGCACATGATGTTTCGAGTGCGTGGGATATCAGAAGCAACTGAAAATATCTGTGCCCTTGATAATGTATTTCATAAATGTGGACTCAAATAAAGAAATTGAAATGTGTGTGTGTGTGTGTGTGTGTGTGTGTGTGTGTGTGTGTGTGTGTGTGTGTGTGTGTGTGTGTGTGTGTGTGTGTGTGTGTGTGTGTGTGTGTGTGTTATTATTTACACTGGGCCTTGAAGGATAAAAGTTGTACCTTCAATGGAGTATTAAGGGTTTGGTAAATCTTTGCACTCATGTTTGGGCCTGGGCTTACCCAGCTCGAATGCTAATATTATATACGTAATTCATAAGCTATTCATACTGTATTATTACCACGGCAAAATGAGATCATATTTTTCCCCAATGTAAAACAGTGTCTACTTATTTCAAGAGTTACGGTTACATTTGTTTACTAATTAGGTTTTGTCTCTCCTCCTCCTGATGTGTCTATTTTTAATAAGCCGAGAGCCATGTGTACTTGACAGTATAATGAATGGCTGATTTGAGCTGATCCTTATTGCTGTGCGCGCGCGTGTGCGTGCGTGCGTGTGTGTGCGCGTGTGTGTGCGCGCGCCTGTGTGCGTGTGTGTACACGTGCTATAGCAAATGAATTTTGGGTGCTGGGCGTGCCTAATAACAGTGATAATTGCTCCATGTTTGCTTGCAGACACATAAAGCAGTGTGCATTGACTGTCTGACAGGCGGTGATTCCAGCGAAGCTAATGGCTTTCTCAATCCTCCTGCAGCATCCATCAGGCTCCCCAAGAGCACCCAGTCATGTTCGCAATGAGTGATGGGATACAGCCAAAAGTTAAAAGGCAACGAGACACACACGCGCACCCACGCACGCACGCACGCACGCACGCACGCACACACTTACAGTATTTACTATTTACTGATTATTACTATTACTAGACCGTTATTTGACCAGGTGAGTCCCACTGAGATTACACAATCACTGTCTTCAAGGGAGTCCTGGCCAAGACTACAGCAATTGTAAGTAGATAAAGTGCCCCTCGGGGCACAGGTCTCCACCAGGCCAGGTCAGGTTGTGGCCTCCTGGTGGTGCTATAATAGGCCAGTGTGAAAAGGGTGACATTTCTTCTTACGACTTGGATGGCAATTAGATGATTTGAGGCATTTTGTTCCAAAAATGTGGTTTGCAAAAATCCACCTGTTGGTGGCTCTATAACAGGCCAATGTGAAAAGGGTGGGATATATTCCTCAGCCTAGTAGGAAAGTCTGTGAAAGATTTCACGTAAATTACACGCTCCGTGAGGCTTTTTGTTCAAAACGGGCCAATCCTAGCCAATTAGGATGGAATCTGAAATATCGGACAGATCCGTCTTGAACACATGACTATAGAGATAGTGTGTAACGATTTGCGGGATTTTTGGACAGAATCTGGAGGAGTAATATAAATAAATATCAGAAGTCGGCCTCCTGGTGGCGCTATAACAGGCCGTTCTGGAGAATTTGGGGCAGAGGTTCATCGTTGGCATCCAGGGAGTGTGTGTGCAAAATTTGGCATTGACCATTCGACCGGGTTAACGGTGCCGGAGATTAGTTGTACACAGACGGACGGACGGACGGAGTACAAAACATACTCTCCTGGTGGAGACAATAAATAAATAAATAAATACACAAACCCGTGGACTTAGCGCCCTCTAGCGATATTGACGTCCACAAAGTTAAGAGGGAAACAGATCAAGGGTGACATCACATTATACATACATAATATGTATGTATAATGTGATGTCATTCGTCATTGGTCATTGGAACATATTATGTTCCAATGACCAATGAGTGAAGCCAATGAAGGCCACCTGTAAAGCTGTGATGTGATAATAAAGCTGATTGTGATGATCTGGTGGATACCATGGTGAGTTGTACGGTATAGTACAAGGGTTCCTAAACCTTTTAGCGACCCCACAAAACAATCTTATTCTAACTGGGGACCCCACACCCTGACAAGCACTTGTACAACGTGCCAAACATGGGGGCACCAGGTTGAAAGTGGTTACGATGCATTCTCTAATTCAATCCGACTGCAGACTGGCAAGTTGCTATGTTTAGGAGGAGAAACAACGAATGTCTTCCTGGCATGAGAAAACCACATCAATTTAGCTTGTGCAGCATTCAACACAAGTTTCAAATCAAACAACAATAATGACACAGAGGCAGACTGTTCGACTTGTAATCACCAATGTATACAAACACATTTCCAAAGACCCACTGTCACACACACACACACACACACACACACACACACACACACACACACACACACACACACACACACACACACACACACACTTCTGACATGAGTCTAGCAGCATTTTCACCACAAATAAAAAGTTTTCTTCTCTTGTTGTGGTGGTTTGAAGCGTGCCTCAAGTTCAGGCCCTTAGGCTCGTAATCATTATTGTGTATTCCCTTTGCAGGGTCTCTAGCCTGGTTTGTGGGTGCAGCTCCCTGGCTTTACGTGTGGGAGATAAAGGGAGCCTGGGTGAGAGATAGCGGGGCCCTCCAAGCCAGGCAGGAAATTATGGAGTAAGTGGCTTGGGTGGCTGATAGTCAGATGAGACCTAGGGAGGGAGGGAGGCGGGATGGTGGCTCTAATTAGGCCGTTGGCAGCTAGGTTTCAACGCTATCGCCGATCTGACTGGTTTAACCTGATGGCGGTATACTGGGAACACACACTGCCACATACACACATGCACACATATTTCCTTCAATACATGTTTCTCCAAAAAAAACACGACCAAAAATCTATTCTCTCAATCCTTATCCATGTATTGTCATCCTGCATAATGAAAGCTCAACACACGCCTTCATCCACTTCCTGCCTGAGGAAGAGGAAGATGTTGTGTCTGCGGATGAACAATACACAGATTTTTTATTTTCGCTAATTGCCTATTGCTTATACGGAGTGAACACAAAACCAGGAAATGAAGGGATGAGAGAGCAGACAAACAGATGGAGAGAGAAGCGGAATTTATATATTTCTTTTTCTTCCGTGAAAAGGGAGCGCCGCATTGTGCTGCCGACTGCTGCTGACAGCCGCTTTCTATAAACAAATGCCCCCAGATTGTCTAATGATGTCTCATGTCTGGTGTTGGCCAATCTAGAAATCACATCATCAGATGTATTACCCAGTTCATTTTAAATGATTGACAGTCCTTTATATGCATGTTGCTAATCTCTGTAATTCTTCCATTACCTTATTGGTTGGAAAATGGGGGGCGCGGTGGGGGGTGGGGGGGGTGGCGAGAGGGGACAGGAGACGGAACGGGGGGGTGGGTGGGGGGTCAGAGACATTGTTAGCAGAAGTGTGGAAGAGAACGGGCGTATAGGATGCATTGACAGATTGTTGTGCACAGTGGTGGAAGATTTTGTTTTACTTGAGAAGTATACTTAGAAGTACTTTTTTACTTATTAGAAGTATTATCTGTATCTGTTACTGTACAAGGAAAAGGCTTGAATTAGAATTGTTGCTTGATACGGGCATGGTGGCGCAGTCGGTAGTGCTGTCGCCTCACAGCTAGAAGGTCCTGGGTTTGATTCCCGCTGGGGACACTGGGGGTGTTCTCTCCTCCGCGTCATCAGTGCCCATATACCCGAGGCGGGGTTGGCAAAAGGGCCTTTCTGTGTGGAGTTTGCATGTTCTCCCCGTGTCCCCTAGGGTAGGTACCCTCACAAAAAACTACCTCCCCCTGGCCAGCCGGGGCGCCTGATGGAGGGGTAAGGAACTGGTCGGAATAACGTGTTCCTTCCACGCAGTACGTCGGCCAGGTAAGCATTAAACAACCCAGGATTTACATTAGATAATTGCATGTGGTACAGCAAGACATTAAGGCTAAAAACACTTATTTCCATTGTGGTTCTATGTATTCAATTCATCAACATAGCATATTAACACATTAATACATGTCATCAACACATGCAAGCAACTATTATGTACGAAGGAAAATACGGCAGCAGCAGTGAATGACAACTCCTATGGGGAATAAAATCTACCTCCCCCTGTCTTTTCAGGACAGTTTTGAAAGAAACCATGCAGTGTTTCAAATCCTTTAATTAATGGATGGTGTCAGGGCATTCAGAGCCGCAGAGTAGTAGAACGAGAACTTTCCCATGTTTGTTCTAAATATGGGGGGTGCCAGTTCGTGGTCGCTCCCTCTGGTGTTGTGGGCAGGGACAAATTAGCCATTGGCTCTCAGGGGCCCTTCAGAGAAACTGGACTGCGCGGTAATAGATTTGACGCCCTGAAAATGGCTCCTGGGGCCCTTCATTGGCCATTGATTTAGTTAAATTTAGGTCAAAAAGATGATAAAAACACGGAATATCACGAAAATGTTGCACGCACGCGTGCTATGGGGGCCCTGCAAAACGTACCGGCCCAGGGGCCCTAGTGGGGGATAATCCGTCCCTGCTTGTGGCTGTGGGTGTCACTCACTTTGGAGAAGTAGTTTGACAGGTATGGCATGGTTAGATAGGTATTGCAAAAGGACAGTGCCCTTTTGAGTATCCTACATACCAATCCCAACGATAGAGAGCCATCCCAAACTATAGCAAAGTGTGTCGGAATTAGGTGTGTCTAACACGGTCAAATAATTTTACTGGAGCAAAAAGTGCCATATTTTCCTGTGAGCCTGGGGTAGAGGTATATCATAGCGTAAAATGGACTGTACTCATGTGAAGTAAAAGTACAATAATTTGTAGTTAGTTACGTTCCGCCACTGATTGTGCATAAACTGAAGTACAGTAGGTATACTGTATGTTCTGTGTGGTCCGAGTCCTTTTGACAAATGGAACCGCGTGCTCGACAGCGCCGTCTAAACTCAAATTATCGGCTCGAGGTGAGATCGTAAAAGGCACCATTGAAGGGACGCCACCTCACCCCGTATTTAATTTCTGAATCATGAGTGATGTCATCAATAAGTGAACAGCGTGATGACGCAAAGGCCTGCTGGGTAATGTTCAACATGACTGAAGTGTACGGGCCGTGTTTATGCCTCATAGGAGTATGAAAGTGAGCTGGCATTAATCAGAGAGAGCACCTACTGTACACACGGAGGAGACAGCACACTGGGGGCTCTCAGTATACTAGACTGGCCTCCTTTTAAACCCTCTAGACCAGGGTTCCCCAATTCATTTTCCTCAAGGGCCATATTTTGACTAGGGAACCAGGCTGGGGGCCGAGTCCGCAGGCGCGAAAAATAGTTTTTTTTATTTTTTCATTAATTAATTAAAAATTGTTCTCAACCAGTGGTCCGGGGACCACCAGTGGTCCTTGAGGGGGTGCCCAGTTTGACATGCATAGGCTACTGACCCCCATTTAATGCCATTTATATCTGGGACACCCCCCGAAAACAAAACAAAAAACTTTTTTTTAAAAAATTCTTCCAGGGGCCACAAGGGGGCGCTCCGCGGGCCGCAAATGGCCCGCGGGCCGCCTATTGGGGAACCCTGCTCTAGACTTAGTAAACTGGACCACAGTCGCAGCGGAGCCTTTTCTCGCTACACAAAACGTCTTTCCCAAAAGTAGCCGGTCTGCACGCTCACAACGCAGCGGTCACGTGAGGTATACTGTATATTTCCCCAATAGAAGGCTCTACGGCAGCCATCCTGTTACAATGTTGCAAACTACATGATTGCTGCCTAATAGACATGAACCTTATACAACATCTAGTGGCTGAATGTTGTCTATTGCACCTTTGCATGGGAGGCATGCTATGATCCGACGGAGCATTGCTTCGAAGGAGCATTGGTCCGAGGTGCGCTGGGGGTCGGGAGAGGGTTGGGGTTAGGTTTAGGTGTGCTGCTCCGGGGGGAGGTTAGGGTTAGGGTGAGGGTTTGAGGTAGGTTGTCGTTTGGACCAATGCTCCGTCAGACCAAACACATGAACCCCCTTTGCATTCATGACGCGCAATTGAACCCATCAACTATTAGCAGCAGTGTGGGCAGCTATACAGGCAATAGTTTGGGGTTCAGTGCTCAATGTCTTGCTGAAAGGCACTTCGACCACTACCTCCTGATGTACACAAGTATGTATGTGCGTCAGTATGTGTCTCTGACACACACTGCCGGCGGTTTGGACCGACCGCCCTGATCAGTAATGAGCTTTAACAAGATGGAAATTCAGAGTGGAACGGAACGAGTTGACTCACTATGAATTATTTGACGGAAATTACTTGAATGCTTCATAACACAACGCCTCCTCAGTTTAACCACACAGAGGCTGAACGTGTGAGAGAGAGAGAAAGAGAGAGAGAGAGAGAGAGAGAGAGAGAGAGAGAGAGAGAGAGAGAGAGACACTGCAGGGCGGACGAACACGGCATAATCACGCGTGGGAGTCGGCTCTAACCAACGCTTGTCAATCAGTATCAGGCCGCGTTCCAAATAGTCTCCGTTTGACTCTCCTCGTCGTTCAGGGCAAGTAACACACAGTCGCTGAGATTGAGTTTATTCCTTCTTTTTTATTTTTTGTGTGATATGTGACATAGCTATTTTTCACTTTGCCTCACGCCTGTTGAATGTGACAGATATAGTGACTTATTCTCCCTCGCTAACAGAGGACTGTTTTTCGGGACAAAAAAAAAAAAAAAGGTCTTTCTTTCTTTCAGGAGGGGAGAAAGAGAGAGGAGGATAAATGCATTTTTCATTATAGATTCTCTCCACTTCTCTCTTGGCAGCGAGAGTAGCAACCTCAAGCTTTGACATCTCTTCTCTCTAGCCCTCTGGGCTCGACGGAGCGGTTGGTTGGACGCCGGCCAAAAGAGTGAAAAGTAATTTAAACATTACAGGAAATTAAATCTCACATTTCCAATTTTTACCCTAAAGTTTTTAGTACAATGAAAATGTCACCCGTGAATTATGGAGTCAGGCTGAATTTCTCCCCGTGGACTTTAAGCGAAGGAACTTAAGCGGCCCTGACAACATGACGGACTCGCGGAGTCTCCTCCGTGTCTGCCGTACTGTAGACGGTCAGAAACAGGGTCAAGGGGACAGTTTAGCATCCAATGTTAGTTCTCAATGTCGTTTCTGTCGGTAGAAACCTCATATATGAAAATGTAATTTTTTTAGGATAAAACGCTGGAGTATAACGAAGTAGGGCATTAATTTACAAAAAACAAAAACAAAAAAAACATAAAAAGTTAAAATATGGAGGAACTGTAAGAGGTTTCCAACCGACAGGAACAATGTACTATTACACCAGCAATAATGTTGTCTTTTTTAGCAGCTTGCTACAGCTGCTCTACGAACACACAGAGGAATGTGGGCGTTTCCTTGCTTCATATACTCTATATAGTATATACCCTACTAGGCAAAAGGGGTGTGGCTTTAGGGGAAATGGGTGTGGCTTTAAACAACCCTAAAACAGCCCAGATCGCCATCTGGTGGCCAACGAAATGGACTACAGATTGTAAGTTGTAATGAAAAAAATAAATTAGATGCATAACTCTGCTGTCAGGCAGAAACCAGCGAATTTTTTTAATTTAAAAAACAAAGAAATACTGCCTCATCAAATTGGTATTGTGACTTTATAATGTTGTCAGATCCATGCATTATATTATCACTACCGCTTATATTATCCAACACTTCATTGCTTAAAAACGTCTATAGACGACACGTCCTATGGTCATTTCACTGGTTTATGTCATAAACCACTGAAATGATAATAATCATAAACTTTATGATATAGATCACGCTCGTATGCAGCGTATGAACGGCCTCGCGGTTGCTAGGCGATCAATAAAACCGTAAATGAAACGGAAGTGAAAAATCTGTCTCTATCCGCCTCATTGTATTAAAACAGATTTTCTTTTTACTTTTTAACTGCGGGAACATTTTCACCTTCAAAATAAGAGTATGCACTGAATGAATTAAGTAATTAAAGGTCCTACAACGTGAAATTCATTTTTTTGTGTTTCTATAAATTATTATTATTACTTTTTTTCTTTTCATATTTCTACCAAATTAGTTGTTCAGCCAATTTCCAATTCCCCTTGTTGCTGCTGACCCCTGCTGGTTGTTCTTATAGGGAGCGTGTAAGTGAGCACGTGTCTCCTCCAGACAGAAATAAGCTGTTTGATATAAAGCTACTTCACTACTTCTACACTGTGAACACTCTTTTATCTCAGAGATTGCACCAAATGGACCCTGTATACGGCTCAATTTGGTTCCATTTATATACAGTACACAGAATTACGGGCTGGTAAAGGGAACAGAGGTTGAGAAACAGTGACATAGTGTACTTGAACTGATGGCCGCTGTGCATTTTTCCCTAAGCATTTCAGCTGCTGATAATTTACATGATTGCTCATTAGTTGCAGTGGGTTCCAAAATGGCATGAGCGCTGTCCATGGTGCTGAACTCTTTAGTTTACCCGCTCCGGCACCAAGCTTTGACTTGTTCTGCCACCGAGTAGGGCTTAACGCATGCGGAGGAACACGCCATTCTTCTCAGTTCAGCATCCTGTGTAACAGCCTAACAGGCGCCCTGATCGACCTGTAAGGGTCTAGTGCTAGTCTAGTGTTAGGGGCGGCCTATAGTCGGGGAATATTAATCAGAACAATGTCCAATCTGGGAATAAATTCCTTACCAATACATTTCTTCAACAATGCGTTTGTAAAGTTGTCTACTACCTAGTAGTAACACATCTCACAAAGCTTGAAATTCAGTTTCCCTAGGAGAATCTGTGACAGCTGCTGAAAGTTGGGGTAACATTCATTAACAACATATATGCAGGCAGAATTAACATTTTCATAAAGTGGCATGTGCTGAGGGGTGAAACTAGGGGCTTTTCATCATTCTGAATCTATTTCAAGCATTTGTTTTGCACGAAAAAAAAACACTCCTTGGGGCTAATAACGGCTATAGCCGTCATCACATTTGGAAAAGTGGCTGTGGTGTGTTGTGCCAGGATGTGCCAGTCTCGCTTTTGTGCTTTGCTGGCCAGGGCGAGGGTGCAGGGAGCCTCCCGTCGGAGGCCGGCCAGCTATTCCCGTGAGGACTGCATGGCAGGGGACTTTAAAAGGGCTAAATGAACGGTGAGGATGTGACAGTGTAAAGCTTTAACTGGTATTTCAAAGTGAAACTGTTGAACTCCCCTCATGCAGAAAGCAGCCTGGTTCCAACACCATCTATCACAGCATGTAATGCAATATCTTATATTAAGACATTAAGACCTGAGGTACCCGATTCCATGTCTCCTTAAAGGCCTATTCATATAGTCTGGTTTTTCGGTGGTGAGGTGACCACCGCTCCGGTGGTGAGCTGACCACCGGAGCTGAAATAACGTTGAGCAGTGGTGAGTAAAAACAGAGAGAAGGGCTGGAGCGGTGGCGGTGGTTTGCTCTTCACCGCGGCTCGTGACGTCATGTTGTAGTTCGGTGGTCACCTAACCACCGAAAATCCAGACTATGTATGAGCCTTAACAGTTTTCTGTAAAACGTATGTTGCTATATTAGTGGTGCTCCTAAAACATTTCATGTCAAGGACCCCTAAAAATGTAATGGATTTGGCCGCCATCTCAAAATATTTAGTTCCAGGGACCCCCAGAAGCAAAGTTCTGAGTTAAAGATTTTGGCTATATCAAAGATGTGTACATGCATTTTCACAACTTTTTCAAATTTTCTAAAATAGCAGGTCTATAAGCTTGTAGCGTGGCACAAAGTGACGCGAGCTTGTAGATCTGCTTTTTGTTAATATAGCCAAAGTATAAAATAATGGTTGAAGTGGTTGAACCCGGATAGCCTTCCCGGTTCAAGAGGGTTAAGACATTATACCGTTCTGCGGGTGTTCACAGTTATCCCGACATCACCTGTTAAGGACGTGTCTCTGTGATTGTTCATCCCTCCGCGCGACTCCGACGATAATCTATCCACTCTCATGTCTCACGGCAGCACCGTGTCTCACGGCAGCACACCACCATGACCAAATTATATTTACTGCTAAATCACATTCTGCCGATGCCGCCGTGTTATTAGAAGATTGCGTGTTGTGCGTTTGATTTATGCCCCGGCATATCGAGGTGTAAAAAAAAAAAGAGAAAATAAATGCCCCCACCCCTCCCCTCCCCTCACCCCACACACACCTCTCACCCTCCGTTGCTGTCAGGCAGAAACCTCGTATCTCCATATTTAAACGTTTGCATGTATTTTCGACAAATTAACACTGAACTTCATCATACATCAAGTGTTGTGCAAAAGTTGTGAAAATATCCGATCTACACACTACACCATGCTCACAACGCGTCACATGGCGACACGTTGTGAGCATGTAGATCTGCTCTTCTCACTATGTCATATACCTGTACTACTTTGAGTAATAAAAATAAAAAGGGAACGGTTTGGGACATACGAGCTTCCCACACGACAGCGGCGGCCCCCATTGCAGGTGAGATGAGCTGGGTGCAGATTGCAGTTAGTGTCATCCTGCAGGCTAAGTGTTGTATATTAAAGAGACATCCAAACGGGCTGGGTGACACCCTTGGCGCCCCCTCCCCCACCCACCCCCACCCCCCAAACAGGGGGCCAGCTTTAATTACGGTCCCGCGGAGGATGAACGCATCAGAAAAGGCCTGACGGAGCAGCTCCCAATGTGTAGATTATTTTAATTTGCCGTCCCCGCCCCCTTCCTAGGTGAGCGATGCGCCCCGTGCAGCCTTGACCCTCACTGCTGCCCGCATGGATTAACCCATTCAGGCCTGACGTCGAAATTTAAAAAAAAAAGTTTTCTAAATCATGACAATTTTCGGAAAGATTTGAGGCACATTTTAACGATTTTTCAAAAATAGCAGACCTACAAGTTCATAGCGCGCCACTCGGTGGCGCGCTATGAGCTTGTAGATCTGCTATTTTTCAATAGCTAAATTATAACAATGTTTAAAACACCAAAAGGGGTTCCCGCCCCAAAATGGGTTAATGGTTAATGTGGTTAAACGCTAACGTGACATGGATGCGTTCCAGGTCTCAATGGATTAATGCTCCCGTAATGACTGCTGAGGTTATCATTGCGGCGGGCATCATTAATTATCCTTATTGATTGTTGCTTTCAAGAGATAAAGCGTTTCGTGCTGACTGGAAAATACCCTCTCCGCGAGACGCAAGGTCAAGGTAGGCAAATAAATAAATAAATAAATGCAGTCAGTGGCTACTGGCTAGACAAAATGTGTCTAGCCAGTAGCCACTGGCTATTATCTATTTCCTTATTCATTTATTTAAAAAATTAATAAGGAATTAGATAATCGCTCCACACAGCCACTGTACACAACCTAAAGTGTCCTCTTGTCCCACTGATGCTGTCTATCCTTCTGTCACCTTCTCTCTCTGTCACCTTCTCTCTCTCTCTCTCTCTCTCTCTCTCTCTCTCTCTCTCTCTCTCTCTCTCTCTCTCTCTCTCTCTCTCTCTCTCTAGGTCTCTCTGTCTTTCTACATATCCTGCTGTCCTTTCATTTTCTCCAGATAGAGTGCAAAGGATTCCAAACGGAAACCTAAGCAGGTCTTTGCAGGGCAGAGCGGCACTCACGCACGCCTGTGTGTGTGTGTGTGTGTGTGTGTGTGTGTGTGTGTGTGTACTGTATGTCCGTGTGGGGGTAAACCATTGATATGACAGATAAATTGGTGAAGGAGGAGAGTACAGTGCGGGGAGGAGAGAGAGAGAGAGAGAGAGAGAGAGAGAGAGAGAGAGAGAGAGAGAGAGAGAGAAGGCATGCAGGTTTTGGGGGTGGGGTGAGGGGGGTGTTCTGGCAGATTAAGTTTCTCCGGCTCCCATAATGGAGGAGACAGCAGGAAGTCAGGGTTTTATATTTACACTACTCTACATCACCCAGCCCCCACGCACGCCCCCACGCCCCCACGCACGCACGCACGCACGCACGCACGCACGCACGCACGCACGCACGCACGCACGCACGCACGCACGCACAGACACACACACACGGATGTATTCACAATACTGCATGTACACGTATGTATGCTTGTTCACATAGAAGGCTCTCAATCACAATCACAGGCACATTTCACCAATATTTAACTTGGGAATTTAACTTCTAACTTAAAGGCCCACTTCAGCCATTTTCAAATCATCTTTGTCTACGTGGTCCTCACTGACATTTCTTACTTAAGTAAAGGTATCAATATTGCAATGTAGAAATACTTTGTTAAAAGTAAAAGTCTGGAATTCAAAATGCACTTGAGTAAAAGTACAAAAGTATTGGTATAAAAACTGTCGTTAAAGTACCAAATGTAGAAAGTACTCATTAAGCAGAATGTCCCATTTCACAAGTTTTCAAATGTATAAAATAGTATGTATAAAAAGTATTTTGAAAATAGCCAAAGCTCACAATGCATCGCATCGCGATTCACGGCACATTGTCAAAATGCATAGGGCTGCAAAGTTGTTAATGTGTGTTTTGTAATATTAATCCAAATCTACAAACTAGTAACTAATCTTTTCAAATAAACGTAGTGGAGTAAAAGTACAATATTTGGATCCGAGATGTAGTGGAGTAGAAGTAAAAGTATTGGAAATTGGAAATACTCCAGTAAAGTAAAAGTACCTCAAAACATTATACTTAAGTACCGTAATTTGAGTAAATGCACTCAGTTACCACTGGGTAGCATTTTCTGTCCAGTCACTCACTGTGTGTCTCTTGAGAGCAGGACTGTATTCTGTCCACTCACTGTGTGTCTCATAAGAGCAGGACTACATTCTGTCCACTCACTGTGTCTCATGAGAGCAGGACGGCATTCTGTCCACTCACTGTGTGTCTCATGAGAGCAGGACTGTATTCTGTCCACTCACTGTGTCTCATGAGAGCAGGACTGTATTCTGTCCACTCACTGTGTCTCATGAGAGCAGGACTGTATTCTGTCCACTCACTGTGTGTCTCATGAGAGCAGGACGGCATTCTGTCCACTCACTGTGTGTCTCATGAGAGCAGGACAACATTCTGTCCACTCACTGTGTCTCATGAGAGCAGGGCTGTATTCTGTCCACTCACTGTGTCTCATGAGAGCAGGGCTGTATTCTGTCCACTCACTGTGTCTCATGAGAGCAGGACTGTATTCTGTCCACTCACTGTGTCTCATGAGAGCAGGACTACATTCTGTCCACTCACTGTGTCTCATGAGAGCAGGACTGCATTCTGTCCACTCACTGTGTGTCTCATGAGAGCAGGACTACATTCTGTCCACTCACTGTGTGTCTCATGAGAGCAGGACTGTATTCTGTCCACTCACTGTGTGTCTCCTGAGAGCAGGACTGTATTCTGTCCACTCACTGTGTCTCATGAGAGCAGGACTACATTCTGTCCACTCACTGTGTGTCTCATAAGAGCAGGACTACATTCTGTCCACTCACTGTGTGTCTCATGAGAGCAGGACTGTATTCTGTCCACTCACTGTGTGTCTCATGAGAGCAGGACTACATTCTGTCCACTCACTATGTGTCTCATGAGAGCAGGACTGTATTCTGTCCACTCACTGTGTGTCTCTTGAGAGCAGGACTATATTCTGTCCACTCACTGTGTGTCTCATGAGAGCAGGACTGTATTCTGTCCACTCACTGTGTGTCTCTTGAGAGCAGGGCTACATTCTGTCCACTCACTGTGTGTCTCATGAGAGCAGGACTGCATTCTG
>NC_136792.1:11697120-11734620 GCF_951216825.1 Electrona antarctica | reverse complement strand
GTGATGCACAGTATCTAATTGGACCATGTGATGCACAGTATCTAATTAGACCATGTGATGTACAGTATCTAATTAGACCATGTGATGCACAGTATATAATTAGACCATGTGATGTACAGTATCTAATTAGACCATGTGATGCACAGTATCTAATTAGACCATGTGATGCACAGTATCTAATTAGACCATGTGATGCACAGTATCTAATTAGACCATGTGATGCACAGTATCTAATCAGACCATGTGATGTACAGTATCTAATCAGACCATGTGATGTACAGTATCTAATTGGACCATGTGATGTACAGTATCTAATTGGACCATGTGATGTACAGTATCTAATTGGACCATGTGATGTACAGTATCTAATTGGACCATGTGATGTACAGTATCTAATTGGACCATGTGATGTACAGTATCTAATTAGACCATGTGATGTACAGTATCTAATTGGACCATGTGATGTACAGTATCTAATTGGACCATGTGATGTACAGTATCTAATTGGACCATGTGATGTACAGTATCTAATTGGACCATGTGATGTACAGTATCTAATTGGACCATGTGATGTACAGTATCTAATTGGACCATGTGATGTACAGTATCTAATTGGACCATGTGATGTACAGTATCTAATTGGACCATGTGATGTACAGTATCTAATTGGACCATGTGATGTACATTATCTAATTGGACCATGTGATGTACAGTATCTAATTGGACCATGTGATGTACAGTATCTAATTGGACCATGTGATGTACAGTATCTAATTGGACCATGTGATGTACATTATCTAATTGGACCATGTGATGTACAGTATCTAACTAGACCATGTGATGTACAGTATCTAACTAGACCATGTGATGTACATTATCTAATTGGACCATGTGATGTACAGTATCTAATTAGACCATGTGATGTACATTATCTAATTAGACCATGTGATGTACAGTATCTAATTAGACCATGTGATGTACAGTATCTAATTGGACCATGTGATGTACAGTATCTAATTAGACCATGTGATGTACAGTATCTAATTAGACCATGTGATGTACAGTATCTAATTAGACCATGTGATGTACAGTATCCAATTAGACCATGTGATGTACAGTATCTAATTGGACCATGTGATGTACAGTATCTAATTGGACCATGTGATGTACAGTATCTAATTGGACAATGTGATGTACAGTATCTAATTGGACCATGTGATGTACAGTATCTAATTGGACCATGTGATGTACAGTATCTAATTGGACCATGTGATGTACAGTATCGTATATGATATTTTCGTGTCATATACGACCTAACCCATTTAGGACTGAGGCCGGTTCTAAAAGAGCTTTCTGAATCCCGACCTACGTTTTCTGAAAACCTTCAAATATGTATTGAAAAATGACAAAATATGTATGTTGCTATATATACTGTACATAGCAACAACTACGTATACCCCAAAATGGGTTCTCGTCCTGAAAGGTACAACACGTCCTTAATTGGCATACAAATTGTAGGCTACCTATCTACCTTGTTGCTGTCAGGCAGAAAGCTTTGATTTAAATGAATGCCATACAACAGCGTCACACAAACAAATGCAGATCTACAAGCTCACAATGGGTCGTGCATCGACAATTTTATGCGATTTTTTAATTTGAATTCTGAAAAGTAACAGGGCCTAACAGCTATGGATAAATGAGGTTTCCACTCGACATAGATCTGATTCTACTAACTATAGAGTTTTGCCATACAATATTTTGTGCAATATAATAGTATTTAACACAAACACTCCTCCCTGTGTCTCTCTGTCGGGCGGAAACCTCATATGGCCAAAACTATTACATTTCAGGATTCAAATTCAAAGGTAGCAGATCCACAAGCTCAAAACGCATCCGCATTTCCAGCTTGGGAATCGGCTCTACTTTTGATGCTTCTGTGTGACGCTGTAGTCTGATCAAGTAAGATGTTAATTTAGGCAAAAAAACAAAAACACTAAAAGTTAAAATATGGAGATAAGAGGAAACAGCAGCGCTATACGTTTGGGATTCAGATGCATGCGGCTCTGATGTCTTATTTGAGGCAGGGGCCATATGATAAACACACACACATGCAAAACAATTTGAGGGGTGCAGGGGGTGGGGGGTCGCAGCATGATGCCCATCTATCTTTCTGACATCTACTAACCCAATCCCACCGGGAGTAACTGAATTCAATCCTCTGCATTAGATAAGCACGTCTCCCCTCCCCTCCGCACGCGTCTGTGTGTGTGTGTGTGTGTGGGGTGTTCTGTGTGCAAGCGTGGGCTTGTGTGTGTTGTGCACCCATGTGTGTGCGCACGTGCACCCATGCCGCATGTCACACGCGCAGCAGGTTGAGATTGTTTTCACAGTCAAGTGTTGGTGTGCAGGTCACATTGCAGTTATAAGGGGAGCAGACGGTAACAGGCCCGACGGACAAAGAGAGACCCCTGCAGAGAGAGAGAGAGAGGGTCGTCCTCTTGCATGGTATTCTGCTCTCACTCTTCTTTCTCTTCCCCTTCCTCTCCCCCCCTCCTCCCCCGTCCCCCCCCTCGGGGGCTCCAGGGGGGTCCTGGACCTCTACTCTCTCATCGTCACTGTTGTTGGGTGGAAGGAAACCTGGTATGTCCAAAACGGAGTGGAGAGCGGGCGTGGTTCTGATGGATCTATTGTAGCGATTATTTAGTCACAAGCTCTTGTTCATAATTTTCATCGGTTATTAGGGCATGCAAACCTCACACCTTTGGTATGCAAATTCGGGGGGTGCGCCATTTTGATTGTGATGAGTCACTACTATACCTGGCCAATGGATAGGCATACAGTGTTGGAAAAAGCACTCAATTGTTTTACTTGAGTAAAAGTACCAATACTGCAATTTAGAACTACTCTGTCACAAGTAAAAGTACGGAATTGAAAATGTACTTGAGTAAAAATACAAAAGTATCGGCATCAAAATGTACTTAAAGTACTAAAAGTACAAGTACTCATATTGCAGGATGTCCCACTTCACAAGTTCAAAATGTGTACAAAGTCTATTGAAAATAGCAGATCTACAAGCTCACAATGTGTCACGTTGCGACGCATTGTGAGCTTGTAGATCGGCTATTAACTACATATGCACCCAAGTCTCTGAACGTCGGTACGTACAGTATGTCTGTTCAAATTTGCGTTCCACACCCCCGCAGGGTGTCGAGTCAATTCGTATTAATATAATTCGTATTTCTTGCACTCATTACAAGAATACTTACAGGACTATTTTTACATTCTCAACGTTAAAATGACACTCAAACAGGCCTCTGCCCGGGCTCTGAACAGGGCTGTTCTGACATCACACCACTCCATATTTGGGCATGCCTGACGCAGAACTCCATAAGCTGGCCTGTTCTGACATCACACCACTCCATATTTGGGCATTCCTGACACAGAGAGAACTATTATATAGGATTGAAGGGACACAGAGAGACACATACAGAAATCTCCATATATGGGCATAAAAGGGACACAGACAGATGGGTGGAACGGGTACTCTGCATTTCCGGCTGTCCAGAACCAGCACAAAAGCCTCTGCCCGGGCTCTGGACAGGGCCCCTGCCCAGGGTCCATATATGGAGCTGGCCTGTTCTGACATCATTCTGATGTCTGCATAGACTCCATATTTGGGCATGTCTTCACCGTTCATGTCTGCTCACCGAGCAGCATCAGCGGAAACAACAACAAACAGCTGCGCCCTCTTTTATCATCCTCGCGCTAATGAAACAAAATGCTACACGGTGCAGGATTATTATTTCATGTCAAAACATTCAAGTATCAGAAAATTATGTTACTCAGGTAAAGTAGGCTAATGCGTCACTCACTCTGCACGTTTTTACTAAAGTTTTCCACTTGTCCAAAAGTAATTTATGAAAAAGACATAAGCCTTTTTAAATCATACTATCATTGTTGATATGGCATTTAAGGCGATGATATAACATTATTGTGATATAATAATAGCAGCGGCTAGGCTATTTAAGGGCCATGCAGTCAACTGTCTTCCGTGAGAACGTTAGGTTTTGGTACGATTACCAATTTACAGTAGGCATTTAGCAGACGCTCTTAATCCAGAGCGATTTACATTAAGCAAGAACAAAAAGCATGGTGATACATACCTATACATACCACATACCTAAAATGTAGTTATCATGAAACATGATGACGTGCAAGTGACGCGCAAGTCTAATTATTATTATTACTAATTATTATTACAACGAAGTAGGACACTATGTAACTATCCTATACATTTTACCACTGAACTAATAGAGCCTTTCTGCTTGCTCTGGGGGAGGAATTTAATTCTGACCTTCAGTTCAAAATCAAAGGCAAAACTGCAAAAAACTGAATCGTGTCAAAGGTCGTGTCCGACCTATATAGACACAGGATCTAAAGGTCCAGGGAGACCAAATACAACCACCCCGATTATATATTATATTGTTTTACTTTGAAAATGTGAGTTCTCAAAAGGCCCGAAAATGAAGGCCCGGCCCTACCTGGGCCCTCATCAAACCCTGTACACTCAAGTCAAGGCACTGCCCCCGCTGCCACCCTTATAGATCTCCATATATGGAGCTGACCTGTTCTGACATTCCATATGTTGATCTGACCTCATCAAACCCTGTACACTCAAGACACGCTCCGTATATGGCCAGTACAGAATTCATTCCATATGTTGATCTGACCCCCCATGCCCAAGCGCCAGCGCTCGCCCAGCAGTCTGCTGTCACCTAGGTGGATGCGTGCACGCGACCTCGCCCTCTTCTTGCCCTCTGGCGTCTTACTGGTAGGAAATGGTGCATAGGGGCGGCGGTGGCTCAGGGGTAGAGTGGCTGCATGGTAACCGCAAGGTTGCCAGTTCGAACCCGGGCTCCCCCAGAGTCAGTGTCGAAGTGTCCTTGAGCAAGACACTGAACCCCTAATTGCTCCTGATGTGCTGGTTGGTGCCTTGCATGGTTTCCACCGCCATCGGTGTATGAATGGGTGAATGTAACGCACACTCTAT
Organism: Electrona antarctica; assembly: GCF_951216825.1. NCBI lineage: Eukaryota > Metazoa > Chordata > Actinopteri > Myctophiformes > Myctophidae > Electrona > Electrona antarctica. The sequence goes on along the minus strand of NC_136792.1, from coordinate 11,729,570 downwards.
GTAAAGCGCCTTGGCGCTATATAAATGCCCTGCCAATCAGGCTCAGCCATATTGGCATGACAGGTTGCGCGTTGGTCTGGCGAGTGGGAGGCCCGGGTTCAATCCCCGCTACCGCGCAATGCTACACAAACATGCAAGGCACCAACCTGCACATCGGGAGCAATTAGGGGTTCAGAGTCTTGCTCAAGGACACTTCGAGAATAACTCTGGGGGAGCCCGGGATCGAACTGGTAACCTCACGGTTTCCCTTCCGGCTGGGCCACTCTACACGTGAGCCACTGCCGCCCCATAACATAATACTCTACCATGCATGCTTGCATATACAGTATGGACAAAATAACATTTTAATCAAACACACACAAAGAAAACCCTACATAACAGAGGTTAAATGTTACGATATAGAACGACGACGAGGTTGGCCGTGGGAGATACAAGGTTCAGTGTGGCGCTGCAGATGGTGTGGGTGTCTTCGGGGGTGCCTGGCCGGCTGCTCTATCGGGTGGATCGCGCTGTGTCGCCATCAAACACAGCCAGTTATCTTATCATCGCCGTGACAACTGCCTATTAGTCCCAGAGAGAGGACCGCCGGGCCGGCCCCGCGTTCCCATGGCGATGACACGGCCCACAATGCCAGGCGGCTCTGAACCCGCCTGCTGGGAGATAGTGGTGGGAGCAGAGTGGACACGCACGCACGCACACGCACACGCACACACACACACACACACACACACACACACACACACACACACACACACACACACACACACAGTTCCATAGAAGGGGGGGGGGGGGTCATCCCTGCAGTTAAATTATTTATAGCTTGAATGGGCCCTTACAGGTCTGTAACTCTGAGAGTGCATGGGTACAAATGGAACTGAATGGATGTGGTTCCATGTGTACACTCTCAGTTATATTGGGGACTCCTGGTGCATTTCTAACTGGGGGTCCTTGAAATTAAAACGGTGCAGGCTACTGTAGTAGACTGTGTGTGTGTGTGTGTGCGCGTGCACATGCGCCGTGCACACATACATGGGCTTGTGTGGACGGAGATGGGAAAGTCCCTTGCTCAATCAACTGTACAGTAAGTGTGTGTGTGTCTGTGTGTGTGTGTGTGTGTGTGTGTGTGTGTGTGTGTGTGTGTGTGTGTGTGTGTGTGTGTCTGTGTGTGTGTGTGTGTCTGTGTGTCTGTGTGTGTGTGTGTGTGTGTGTGTGTGTGTGTGTGTGTGTGGTACAGTAGACAGTAAAGAGGTTTATGTCGCCAGTGAGAGAAGAGGAGGCTCCATCGGTACTTAACACCAACCTGCTATGACAACTTCAACAAGGACGTCGACTGCTCGCATGTGTGTGTGTGTGCTCGCATGTGTATGTGTGTGTGTGTGTGTGTGCACGCATGCGTGTGTGTGTGCGTGTGTACAGTATGGGTATTTCTGGAATATCTGAAGCGCTTCTTAAGTGATTCCGTTGGAGTGACCTGCAGATCAAAGTGACTGAAGAATTACAGCATGCTTATAATTGATTATAATGGATTATAAGAAAAACTGAAACACAAGTAAATATATAATTATGATAACAATAATCTCTAATGTCTAATATTCTAAACTCTCACTAATACTAACTCTCACACAATATATGCATAATATATGACAAGACTTCTTTTTCTATCTCTCCTTTCTCTTTTTTTGCATGCACTCTCTCCCTTTCTTTAATACAATAAGTTACGTTTTTGTTTTTTAATACTATTCTACGGTTGTTATTGTCTCCACCAGGCCGAAGGCATGGGGAGAGAGTATGTTTTGCACTCCGTCGGCCCTTGTGTGTGTGTCCGTCTGTCCGTTACCAGCTAATCTCCGGCACCGTTAACCCGGTCGATGCCAAACATTGCACACACACTCCCTGGATGGAGATAGCACCACCAGGAGGCCTACACATTTGTTGATATTATTCCTCCAGATACTGTCCAAAAATCCCGCAAATCGTTACACAGTATCTCTATAGTCATGTGCTCGAGACGGATCTGCCCCAGATTTCATATTCCATCCTAATTGGCTAACATTGGCTTTCACAGTTTGCAGGATTGACCTGTTTTGAACAAAAACCGTCAAATCATGAACACAGCATGCAATTTACATGAGATCTTTCACGCACTTTCCTACTATAGGCTGAGGAATATATCCCACCATTTTCACATTGGCCTGTTATAGCGACACCAACAGGTGGATTTTTCGGTCCGTCCATCCGTGTGTGTCACTGTGTCCGTCCGTCCGTTACCAGCTAATTTCCACGTTAACCCGGTCGATGCTGAACTTTGCACACACACTCCCTAGATGCCAACGATGAACCTCTGCCCCAAATTTTCCAGAACGGCCTGTTATAGCGCCACCAGGATGCCGACTTTTGTAAAACACCTCCTCCAGATTTTGTCCATGCCACAACCTGACCTGGCCCGATGGGGCATAGACAACTTCTTCTAGTTGTCTATGCTGCTGCATTGTCTGATGGAAGCCAAAAGCCATGTTGTATACTCTTACGCTTACGGTATGTACCTGTACACAAGATGTAACCACAAAGTACAACCCTTGAGCCTCACAGAAACCTTGCTTGGGAAAGAATAAATGCGAAAATAAATATCCTATATATGAAGTGGGTGCAGGGGAAATATGGAGATACAAGGTCGATCTGCCCGGCAGCAGCGATTTACAGGAAACACAAAAGAACCACGTCAGTTAGACTATAGAATACAACGCACAGCTGACCACAGAGAGAGAGAGAGAGAGAGAGAGAGAGAGAGAGAGAGAGAGAGAGAGAGAGAGAGAGAGAGAGAGAGAGAGAGAGAGAGAGAGAGAGATTGAAGGGGGTGCCAATGGAGGACAAAGCAAGGCTGTAGAAAGGACCAGTGGAACTGGAAACCTCTTGTCCCAGATCAGTCCTTCCACCGTACCGTACAGTACAGTACAGTACAGTACAGTAACAGTAGTACAGTAGAGTATGCCTGGCAGTGCTGTGTTTCTGTGTACAGTAGCGTAGCTGTCAGCGATGCCAGCAGTGATCAGAACAGTTGCCTGGCAAGTGTCTGCGTGTTGAACAGCAACAAACAGAGCTGGATAATGAGAGGGGACGCCCAAATGACAGCATTGGGCGCCGTGTGTATGACTGACTCCCCCCTCACCCCCCTCACCCCCCTCACCCATATCCTAGTTCCTCCCTTATTTAGATGGTTGTCGTCAGGCAGAAACCTCTCATCTCCATAGTCGAACTATTTCCTAAAGGAATGCTCCTATACAGTACTTGATCACACTACAGCCTCACACAGAAGCATCAAAAGTATAGCAGATCTACAAGATCAAAGCGTGGCTTGTAGATCTATTATACTTTTGTTATTTTTTTTAACTTGAATCCTGAAAAGAGTTTTGGACATATGAGTTTTCGAGGAGACGATTATGCTCTGCTAGTCTCTTCTATGGACAGCGTTCTCGTGTAAATGGGGCCTGAAGCTCATGAACTCCAACATCTCCCCCTGATCGAGTTGGGAACTTGGTCTTTGCAGAGTCAGTTTTCAGTGAAGACGTGACCACCGAAAAGAGAGATGTGTTGTGTGAGCAGTGACCACGGCGGTGTGACGTCATGTTGTAGATTTCGGTGGTCACCTCTTTCTTCACCGACAACTGGACTATGATTAGGCCTTTGAGGCCTATTAACACTCTAGTTGTAGGTGATAAGATGACCCATGTAGGGACATTATGGATTGCAGCTTTAAGACTTCAATATTTTGGTGTGGAGGTAAAAGAGAGATTATACAGTTTCTCGAAAGAATGGAAGGTTCAAGTGGTTAAAATGCTGGATGGCTGAGGCTACATCAAAAGCAATGCAATGCTCCCATGGTCACATCCCCCTCACAACACATGCACACACACATGCACACACACACACATGTAATTTAGCCTCTTATCAGTGTGTTATCGTGTAGTGGGTGAGTCAGTGCATTAGCTGTGAACAGTGCTCTCTCCCCTGAAGCCCCCCGGAGCCATATGGGGTCTCCCAGGGCAGCTAGGAGGGGCTGTGGCTCTAATAATAGAGAGTAAACCTCAGTCATTACAGCCCTGACAGCCCCACTGTGTCATCATTGTCTGTCTGGCAGCTGAGAGCTCCTACAGGACAGCACAGAGGTTTAATGTTAATAACAATTGTTTTCATTTTAGGTTGTGGACACAGAACCACAACCAGTCCCTATATGGCGGCTTGGTAAATGGCACGGTGGAACAGAGGCAGTGTTGAATTCAAACGGGAACACAAATTATGAGCGCGAGTTTGACCTTGAACTTCTGTCCGTCAATCAAGAAAAGGAAATACACATTCAAAAATAAACTTAAGCAGGAAGTTATTCGTCTCAATCCAAGACAAAAAAAAAGACATGCCATCTCCGGTTTACTTCCTGTATCTGCCTTTTTAGGAGAAATGAAGAAAGTTAGAGTTTATTAATTCCAATGGGAGAGTGAACGTGCACACAGCTTCTGAACCATGATGACTCCATGATCACTGAACTAAATATTGGAAGCGATCACAAGTCACACAATAGTCCCAAGATTTTCATATAAAAATGGCTTTTTACAGAGAGACAAATCTGGAGAAAATCTACTTTATTATCGGCCTTTCTCTGTCCCAGCAACACACTACTCTCAAGGGATCTAGCACCAGTAAATATCAGACGTTCGTGAGCTCAGACGGCACACACTTAGGAGACCATTCGTAGGATTCGTGTATACCATTTTGCCTCCAGTGGCTCAAATTGGGATGGCGTATCTTTAATAATTGAATATCTTTGTCTCAATAACATCGGGGGCCATAACATCACATTTCAGCGGCCATCGATTTCTATTTGATAGTAAATGGCAGGTAACAAAGCGCGGGGCCGCTGAGTGGGGCCAGTGTAAATGTACCTCTGATAAACAGTTAAAGAACTTCATCCACTCCATTCGCTCAACCGTGGCCTGGAGGCAGAAAAATCAACACTAATCGGATGAGAGGGAGCAAAACAAACCCTACAGTTCTACTGTCGTTGTGCTCTCATGATATGAACTGGAGAGGAGAGGAGAGGAGAGGAGAGGAGAGGAGAGGAGAGGAGAGGAGAGGACGTCTTCCAGACCACATTTGTACTATCAAAGGACAGGCTTGTTTTAAAGAGGAAACTTAGACTTAGACTTTCATTACATTATATATTATATTCCATCCCGGTTGGCTTCCAAAGCTTGCACGATTGTTCCGTTTTGAACAAAATGCCACAAATCATGAACACAGCGTGCGATTTCCGTGAAATTATACATGCACATTCCCACTAGGCCAAGGATGAAATTCCACAAAAAAAATTCAAATCAGCCTCAGCGTTACAAAACAAACAGGCCAATTACTGTTTTTACCTATAACTGCAACGATCCGTGTACAACTTTGTATGCGCACTCCCTAGAGGCCAAGGAAAATAATTGTTACTTAAAAACAAACATGTTTATATTAGTCCTAAAACCTTTTGTCTAAACATCACAAACATCCTGCTGGTGGAGACCCGTGCCCCGGGGTGCACTTTTCTACTTTACAAATGGAGCAGGAGTCGGGAGTCGGGACACGGGTGTGTGCAACGACATGGAGCAGGAGTCGGGAGTCGGGACATGGGTGTGTGCAACGACATGGAGCAGGAGTCGGGACACGGGTGTGTGCAACGACAGGTCACAGGAGCATGCAGCGATGGGTTGCACATGCGTGTGTGTACGCTGACGGGTCACAAGCATGTGCGTGCGTCTTTGTGTCGCGCCGATGGAACACGTTAGCTATTGATGCTAAGCGCATTATGATTACTAATGTACGATCTGTGTGTGTGTGTGTGTGTGTGTGTGTGTGTGTGTGTGTGTGTGTGTGTGTGTGTGTGCGCGCGCGTGTGTGTTTGTGTGAGAGAGAGACACACACACACACACACAGAGAGAGACAGTGCTTTGTTGCTTCGTGGACCACTTGGGGTTCCGCGGACCACCTGCCTCAACATGCATGTATCAATAATAATAGGCTATGATCTATCTTTGAACGGGTAAGGACTAGTGGTTAAGTTAATGAGTATTCATGCCTTAAGACGTTGTTTAGGTGTCAGCTAATGCGGGAGCCATGTAAATAAACAAATGAACAGATACGTTCATTTGTTTATTTAGGACAGTTAGAGGAGAGGGAACAGTGTGGTATGGGGTGAGAGGAGAACAGAGGGATGAGGGAAAAGAGGAGGGGAGGAGAAAAGGATGGAGGAGCTATACTGTACCTTTTCATCATTATCACTGTATCTCCATATTTCATCCATGTTGTTTTCTTTTCTTTTCAAAAATGAGTAGGCCTATACCCTATTTAATTGTATGTTAAATGTTCTCCCACAATCAAAGAGGTATAGGAGACTATGATGAGGTGCTCCACGGGAGAGAAAACTCTCCTCTTTTCTGATCAAATGTTCCCCACAATGGCATGCCCCAAAATAGCCAGGTTTGAATGTGGTTAAGTGTGTCTGTGCAGGGTTTAGCATTTAACCATTGAAAAGTATAGAGGGTATGCGTGTGACATCATCATCATACCCGGAAGTTATGTGGGAACACCTACTGAGTGGCCAAAAACTACTTTTCTGGCTTTGACAGCCCATACATCCAAACAGAAAAGTCCTATCTGATTGTATTAAACAACATTAACACCCATTTTGGGCGGGAACCCCTTTTGGTGTTAGCATTATGTTATGCTTTAGCTATTGAAAAATAGCAGATCTACAAGCTCATAGCGCGCCACCGAGTGGCGCGCTACGAGCTTGTAGGTCTGCTATTTTTGAAAAATCGAAGAACGACTGAAATAGAAACATAGCTTTTTCAGAAAACTGTCAGGATGTAGAAGACATTTATAGAATCTGATCTCAGGTCAAAATGGGTTAAACAAGATTAAACTCACTTTGCCAAGTCACTCGATTTCCCATTCCCTTTATGCATGCTCATACCCTCTATTAGAATGAGAATCTTTATTGATTCACGCATGTCTACAGGTGTAAAGAAGTGGGTGAAATTTGTTTTCAGTGCAAGCTCCATAGTTTGTGTTGTGTTGTTTGCAGGAAGAGAATATAGGGGGAAAAAAGTGGGGGGCAAGAACTAGTGACTAAATAATAACTATCTTGGATTCATTCCAACGCAGGTTCTTTGTTTTTTTCTTGTTTCCTTAAAAGTGGAGGGTTTTGGATGGTGTCCACCTGACAAAATAAATGTCTTGCTTCATGTTTGTCCTTCCTTTCAGATGCTTTCAAAGCTTTTATATCTCTAAAACCTTTCGCTCTTGTTCACGCACGCACGCACGCGCGCACGCACGCACGCACGCACACACGCACACACGCACACACGCACACACACACACACACACACACACACACACACACACACACACACACACACACACACACACACACACACACGCGCGCCTCTTCTCTTTCTCAGACATCAGCGGGGCGAAATATGCCAGATCAACAGAAACGTCACATCCAAGATAAGGGGGCTTACCTTCCTTTTTTCTAATTGAAGTGCCGTCCGACCTTAGCGGCTGACAGCTCCCCTCTGACGTCTGATGTGTGTGTGTGTGTGTGTGTGTGTGTGTGTGTGTGTGTGTGTGTGTGTGTGTGTGTGTGTGTTACTACACTTGTCAGGACCAAATGTCCTATAGCCTACAATTTGAGAAGTACACATTGAGGACTATATTCCATTATAGGCTTACAATTAGAAAACGGTTGGGGTTAGGATTAACATTAGACATAATAGCTGGTTTAGGGATTAGAGACAGAGGTATGCCTGTCATGCCCTTAGTTGTGCACCGGGGTTGTGCACAGAAGGATTGCCGATCTACAAGATCACTGCGGCGCGTTGTGAGCTTGTAGATCAGCTGTTTTGTGGCTTTAGACACAGAATAATGCGAAAATGCCATTAATAAAAAATGTTGATGTCCTCATGAGTATAGTAATACAAAAGCGAGTGTGTGTGTGTGCGCGCGCGTGCGTGCCTGCGCGCGTGCGTGCGTGCGTGCGTGCGTGCGTGCGTGCGTGCGTGCATGTTTTGAGGGGGGGAGTCAGTTTTCAGTGCGTCTAAGTGCTGAAGACAGCAGGGATCACAGTGGGTCAAGTTGAATGTGGGGCTCTGCCATTGAGTTAGTGCTGCCTGCTGCCATCACCGTTCATGTCATTCATTCTTATCATTTTAGCATTATCCTTCACCTGTCTGTCTGTCTGTCTGTCTGTCTGTCTGTCTGTCTGTCTGTCTGTCTATACACTATGTTCATGTGTTTTCTCTTTTCCTTTCTTCTTTGTCCCATTTAACCCATTCTTAGACTTTAAAAAAAGGCTTCTAAATCCTAATTTTTTTCTGAAAAACCCATGTTTCTGTCAGTGGTCCTCAACCTTTTTCATGTCAAGGACCCCCAGAATTATCTCTATTGGGCCACGGACCCCCATCTCAAAATATGTAGTTCCAGGGACCCCCCCAGAAGCCAATATTTGAGTTAAAAATGTTCGCTCGACTCACGACTTTTCAAAAATAGCAGACCTACAAGCTCGTAGTGCGCCACTTGGTGGCGCGCTATGAGCTTGTAGATCTGCTATTTTTCAATAGCTAAAGTAGAACAGAATGCTTGAAACACCAAGAGGGGTTCCCGCCCAGAATGGGTTAAGACCCGAGGGCCGATTCTAAAACAAAAGCCTTCTAAATGAGTATAGCTTTTGCAAGATGTTTAAAAAAGGTTCAGAAGTGGCAGCTCTTTTTTTTGTTTTTACTGTCGATTTGTGTCGAACTGTTCTTTTTTTGTTGTTGTTCTGTTGTTACTGTCGATTTGTATTGTGGGTGTTGTGTTGTGGGGGAAAAAAAGAAAGTCCAATAAAATTCTACTCACAAAAACAATAAATGGCAGATGTACAAGCTTGCGGTGAGGCACGGCGTGACGGCGCTGTGAGCTTCTGCTGTTTTTGAATAGCTGATGCAAAAATAGCTGATGCAAAAAATGATCGTCTGTTTTCACTGAACGACACCGTGGTACAACAAAGTATAAAATAGGGCTTTAGGCTTAATCCTTAAGTGGTTAGTTATTTATACTCTATCTGAGACAAGCTCGATGCGTCACATATCAGGGTTGCCTAAAATACTACCATTCAACACTTATTCTGACAAGATAACAAACATGCTACAGTACGGCATGGTATCTGTAGGCACTGATGCCAATGGACACTGCTGCTGTCCGTACGTACACGTCCACAAGTCTATACTGCACGTCCATCCTGTTGTGCGTCCGACATCATGCACACCACATCTCAGGAACACGTTGAAAGACTCCGATTACATTTCTCATAAAACAAGCATCCACTCGATGGCCAAAGGTCGCCGTGACCTCACAAAACACCTTCATGAAATTCCTTCAAAGTCTTTTCAGGATTCGAATTCAAAAATTGCAAAAAAAGCAGCAGATCCACAAGCTGAGTGAGTTAAGACCCGAGGGCCGATTCTACAAATGCCTTCGGAAAGTTTCAATAATTTTCTAAAATGTTCAGAAATAGCAGATGTTTCGAGCTTGTGGCTTTTGTGTGATGCTGTAGTACGATCAAGTAGTATAGGGATAATAGGGCCCTACTTGATCGTACTACAGCGTCACACAAAAGCACACGTACACGCAAACACACACAAACGTACGCACACATGCACGTGCACCCATGCATGCCATGCATGGTTCCTAGCCACCTCCTCCTGCAATGGAAACATGGTCGGAATCAAGTTTTTTCTTTCTTTCTCAACTTGTCGTCCTCACATTTCTCTGCCTGTCTCTCCACCCCTCGCACCATACCTTAGATTCATCCCCCTTTCCCACTGTGTGTGTGTGTGTGTGTGTGTGTGTGTGTGTGTGTGTGTGTGTGTGTGTGTGTGTGTGTGTGTGTGTGTGTGTGTCTGTGCGTTCATGCATGTACAGTATGCGCAGGCATGTGTGTGTGTGTGAGTGAGTGAGTGAGAGTAATATTATGAAGAACAGATTTCTGCAGAGGAAATGAAAGGCCTTGTTAGTGAAGTGGGGGGGTGGGATGGGAGACATCAGAGGGCCGGCGTCGAGGCTGACAACAGCATATTGCCGTTGCAGCGGCCCTGCGGAGCGTCCCACCCACCCAGAAACCCTCTCCACGTCTTCACATGCACCACACAGGGAATCCACAGGCAGGTCACATTACTGCCCGCCTTCATCAGTGTTTACTGGCAACTTAAAGATTGTAATAACATCGGTCAGGACAGAGATTTTTAATTTAGTCCCCCCTTTTTTTTAAGAGTTTTGGAATGACTTGTAAAAGAGAGAGGGAGAGAGAGAGAGAGAGAGAGAGAGAGAGAGAGAGAGAGAGAGAGAGAGAGTCAAGAAAGAGTTGGGAGGGAGACAGACAGAGAAAGAGAGAGGGGAAGAAAGAGAGAGCGTGTTGGGAGGGATACAGAGGAGAGGAAAAAAGAAAGAGAGAGAGAGATGTGAGAGATGCTGGCAACGGAGTCAGATGCATAACCACATTTGGACGGAGATGAGAATGGGCGCCACAAGGTCACGTTCTATAAACACCCTCTCCGAGTCCGCTCGCTGGAGCTTTTGTTATACATTGTGAATGCAAGTCAACAACATGTCTGTGTACATGTCTTCATGTTTTCGGTGGTCACTTGAGGTAATACAATGAAAGCGGTTTGACTCACAACGGTAAACACCGCGACCGCGGCCAGAAGAGAATTCAGATGTGTTCGCATCCCGCAAAAAAAGCCGACGACCGGCTCGGGGCTCACACAGAGGCAAACTAGAAAATCCCCTTTTCTTCTGCCAACATCTCCCTCTCTGCCATTCTCTCTCTCGCTCTGTAATTCCTGTGTGTGAAGACTTGAAGCTGAAGCAGGGTTTCTCGGGGTGTTTTCTTTGGGCAGCTGCACGGCTGTGGCTCTATACTTAACGTAGATATATGGAGTTTTGATCAAATGCTGGAGAAGTGGCACGACGGCTCTGTGATTATTTAAACTGTAGCGTTGAATACACAAATCAGACAGGGGGCGTTGCTATTGGTGGGCGTTGTGATAATTGCCTAACCCAATCGGAATCTGTTTTTAATTGTAAGCCTAACCCTAAACATTTTTTTGTTTTACAACAACATAAAAACTATTTAAATTACTATCTTGAATGACATTTAATTTATCGACGATGTATTATCGTGTACACTTTTTATGCTACGCTGATGAATTGAATACATAGAACCACAATGAAAACAATTCCCCCATTTCGCCTTAATGTCGGACTGTACAATGTGTGCTGCGTACATTCCTGACTAATACAGTATTCAATCAATGAAAAAAGGCTTGTGATACAAGTGTAAGGTTAACACACACACACACACACACACACACACACACACACACACACACACACACACACACACACACACACACACACACACACACACACACACACACACACACACACACACACACACACACACACACACACACACACACACACAGGCCTGCCCGGTAGGGCCTGTGTGATAGTCTATAGTTTTGAATCAAAGCTTGAGGAACCTTGCCCTGTTCAAGGTTCCACTCCCACTGTTCTGTTGCATTGGGCTGGATAACCATAACAGTTTAATGACATGCTATTACACAGCTATCACACTTAAACCGCCGCGTTAACACCATAACCACTGCCTCAGTCCCACGCACACTCATGCACGCATGTCGCGCACACACACACATGCGGATGCAGGCACGAACACACACGCAAACCCAGACGCATATACATCTGTGCTTGCGCATACACCACGCAAGCACAGATGGACAGATACACACACACACAGACAGGCACGCAAGCACGCACACACACTCGCACGCACGCACAGGCCGATATCACATTTAATATCCTAATGCTATTTATTATAGGCTTTGGTTTCCATTTTGTATTTTTCCTTTCTCTTGCATTTTTCTTTTGCAAGATACATTATATCCTTTTTTTTGTCCATAGATTTGTTTTAGCTTGATCACCAAAAAAAAGCCAAACCCCTAACCTTTATTTTGTGTCCTTTCTTTTTTGGGTCTCCTCCTGGTTTCTGTCTGGTGCAAGATACAACAAAGCCACTCCAGTTATTTAGACGTATTGAACCTGACCCTCTGAATTGGCCACAACAACAAATCCATGCCAATCCCACGCCGCATAGACCCCCCCCTATGCCCCGGCACTACCCGCACACCCCACCCCACCCACGCCTCACCCTGAAGCCCAGGGCGAGTCACTTGTGATTTATTTCATATTTCCATTTGATTGGAGACTGTTTGGGGGTAATCAGGCTCTGTCAGTGGGCTCTGTGCTGTGGCTGAGCTGTTTACATAGCTCTGCTGGAGACATGTTGACACTGAGGAGGCCTGACATGAGGAGCGGAGTGCAGGAGCCGCTGACTCTCAAGGCCCTCCACGCGCTGGATGTGTGGGACTCGCACTGGCGAGGTGGAAGGACAGGTCTGGCACAGAGAGAGAGAGAGAGAGAGAGAGAGAGAGAGAGAGAGAGAGAGGTGGTGGTTGGCCACTTGAAGCATCCCTATTCTAGGGGGAACATCAATTTGCATAAAATAGCCGGTGCAATTGCAACACGTTATGAGCTTGTAGATATATATGTGTCTATATGTCTTAAAGTTTACTCAGTATACAGGGTTTATCCCATTTTGACCTGAGATCAGATTCTAAAAATGTCTTCTACATCCTGACAGTTTTCTGAAAAAGCTATGTTTCTATGTCGTTCTTCGATTTTTCAAAAATAGCAGCTTGTAGATCTGCTATTTTTCAATAGCTAAAGCATAACATAATGCTAACACCAAAAGGGGTTCCCACCCAAAATGAGTTAAGAAGTGATTCCAAACCACACTGGAGACAAAGCAGCCAAAATATATGTTAAAGATGGAGTGCCGTGATGTTTGTACTTTTTCTGTTTTGCATGTGACTATTATGGAGTTAACATTAGTCTAATAGAGCCCCAGGTGTGGTGGATGTCTTCCCTGTGTATTTTTGGTTTCTTCCTGAAAGCTGAAAGCCTTTGAGTGAAAAGGCCCAATCGAACACCATTTTAGTGACATCATAACCCTAACCCCTCCCCTAACCCCGCCCTCATTATCATACAACAACAGCTGTGGGCGAGGCTTAAGTTCAGGTGGGTGATGCTAAGGTGAAAACCAGGTATACTTAATGAACTGGTGGGTGTGGCCACATAAAAACATAATTTTAACACTTTCTGTACACTTTTTTGAAAGAAATCTACCTCCTAGGTAATCATAGTACCTGCTGATCATGTTTTAGGGGAGAAAAAAATAACGGAACTTCATCTTTAAATGGATATTACTGTGTATACTTTGGGCCATTTTATCGTCTACTCAGGCTTATGTGAGGCAGCACCCCGGACAGTTTTTAAGTTGCTCGATTATTTAGATATTTCATATTCATTTTAGCCGCCCCCCTTCCTATAAACGAGCAACTTAAAAGTTCACAAAGAGTAGAGTAGACATAAAATGACCCAAATTTGTTTTGAAAGTGAAATATCCCTTTAGAATAACTTCAAAATGATGATGTAGATTTTTCCCCGGGCGTCGCCTATAATGACATGGCTAAAATAGTGAAGCTTTAGCTTCAAAGTGGTTACGATGGTTGTAGTACACAGGGGAATATATAAAGTACCAGGACAAGCCAGATGGAAATGCAACGTAATGTTCTTTTTAAACAAATCCTGCCTTGTCTATATATAATACAAACTGGCTCCTACAGTACACGATAAACGTAGAAAGACATGCAGCCTTGGTTGGAAGTTGTGATTATTTTCTTTTAAAATAACATATATACATTTTTAAATGTAGGAATGAAAAAGGGGGATATATATTTACTTGCGGGTCGCGATCCATACAAATTGGTCCAGTGCTATTAGAGCCATCATGCAAGCATCAACCTCTAAAGGTTGGTTTGGAACACACAGGCGAGGCGGCCTGTTGTACACACAAGGTAGGGTCACACAGTGGTGACCACCTGGGTCACACAGTAGTGACAGAGGTATAGACCCTGGGGGTCACACAGTAGTGACAGAGGTATAGACCCCAGGACACACAGTAGTGACAGAGGTATAGACCCCAGGACACACAGTAGTGACAGAGGTATAGACCCCAGGTCACACAGTAGTGACAGAGGTATAGACCCCAGGACACACAGTAGTGACAGAGGTATAGACCCAGGATCACACAGTAGTGACAGAGGTATAGACCCCAGGTCACAGTAGTGACAGAGGTATAGACCCCAGGTCACACAGTAGTGACAGAGGTATAGACCCCAGGTCACACAGTAGTGACAGAGGTATAGACCCCAGGACACACAGTAGTGACAGAGGTATAGACCCCAGGACACACAGTAGTGACAGAGGTATAGACCCAGGATCACACAGTAGTGACAGAGGTATAGACCCCAGGTCACAGTAGTGACAGAGGTATAGACCCCAGGTCACAGTAGTGACAGAGGTATAGACCCCAGGGGTCACACAGTAGTGACAGAGGTATAGACCCCAGGACACACAGTAGTGACAGAGGTATAGACCCCAGGACACACAGTAGTGACAGAGGTATAGACCCAGGATCACACAGTAGTGACAGAGGTATAGACCCCAGGTCACAGTAGTGACAGAGGTATAGACCCCAGGTCACAGTAGTGACAGAGGTATAGACCCCAGGGGTCACACAGTAGTGACAGAGGTATAGACCCCAGGTCACACAGTGGTGACAGAGGTATAGACCCTAGGTCACACAGTAGTGACAGAGGTATAGACCCCAGGACACACAGTAGTGACAGAGGTATAGACCCCAGGACACACAGTAGTGACAGAGGTATAGGCCTCGGGTCACACAGTAGTGACAGAGGTATAGACCCCAGGGGTCACACAGTAGTGACAGAGGTATAGACCACCTGGGTCACACAGTAGTGACAGAGGTATAGACCCCGGGGGTCACACAGTAGTGACAGAGGTATAGACCCCGGGGGTCACACAGTAGTGACAGAGGTATAGACCCCAGGTCACACAGTAGTGACAGAGGTATAGACCCCAGGTCACACAGTGGTGACAGAGGTATAGACCCCAGGACACACAGTAGTGACAGAGGTATAGACCCCAGGACACACAGTAGTGACAGAGGTATAGACCCCAGGTCACACAGTAGTGACAGAGGTATAGACCCCAGGACACACAGTAGTGACAGAGGTATAGACCCAGGATCACACAGTAGTGACAGAGGTATAGACCCCAGGTCACAGTAGTGACAGAGGTATAGACCCCAGGTCACACAGTAGTGACAGAGGTATAGACCCCAGGTCACACAGTAGTGACAGAGGTATAGACCCCAGGACACACAGTAGTGACAGAGGTATAGACCCTGGGGGTCACACAGTAGTGACAGAGGTATAGACCCTGGGGGTCACACAGTAGTGACAGAGGTATAGACCCCAGGTCACACAGTAGTGACAGAGGTATAGACCCCAGGACACACAGTAGTGACAGAGGTATAGACCCCAGGACACACAGTAGTGACAGAGGTATAGACCCCAGGTCACACAGTAGTGACAGAGGTATAGACCCCAGGTCACACAGTGGTGACAGAGGTATAGACCCCAGGACACACAGTAGTGACAGAGGTATAGACCCCAGGACACACAGTAGTGACAGAGGTATAGACCCTGGGTCACACAGTAGTGACAGAGGTATAGACCCCAGGTCACACAGTAGTGACAGAGGTATAGACCCTATGTCACACAGTGGTGACAGAGGTATAGACCCCAGGTCACACAGTAGTGACAGAGGTATAGACCCCGGGGGTCACACAGTGGTGACAGAGGTATAGACCCCGGGGGTCACACAGTAGTGACAGAGGTATAGACCCTGGGGGTCACACAGTAGTGACAGAGGTATAGACCGCAGGTCACACAGTAGTGACAGAGGTATAGACCCCAGGTCACACAGTAGTGACAGAGGTATAGACCCCAGGTCACACAGTAGTGACAGAGGTATAGACCCCAGGTCACACAGTAGTGACAGAGGTATAGACCCCAGGTCACACAGTAGTGACAGAGGTATAGACCCCAGGTCACACAGTAGTGACAGAGGTATAGACCCCAGGTCACACAGTAGTGACAGAGGTATAGACCCCAGGTCACACAGTAGTGACAGAGGTATAGACCCCAGGTCACACAGTAGTGACAGAGGTATAGACCCCAGGTCACACAGAGGTGACAGAGGTATAGACCCCAGGTCACACAGTAGTGACATAGACCCCATGTCACACAGTAGTGACAGAGGTATAGACCCCAGGACACACAGTAGTGACAGAGGTATAGACCCCAGGTCACACAGTAGTGACAGAGGTATAGACCCCAGGTCACACAGTAGTGACAGAGGTATAGACCCCAGGTCACACAGTAGTGACAGAGGTATAGACCCCAGGTCACACAGTAGTGACAGAGGTATAGACCCCAGGTCACACAGTAGTGACAGAGGTATAGACCCCGGGGGTCACACAGTAGTGACAGAGGTATAGACCCCATGTCACACAGTAGTGACAGAGGTATAGACCCCAGGTCACACAGTAGTGACAGAGGTATAGACCCCAGGTCACACAGTAGTGACAGAGCTATAGACCCCGGGGGTCACACAGTAGTAACAGAGGTATAGACCCCGGGGGTCACACAGTAGTGACAGAGGTATAGACCCTGGGGGTCACACAGTAGTGACAGAGGTATAGACCCTGGGGGTCACACAGTAGTGACAGAGGTATAGACCCCGGGGGTCACACAGTAGTGACAGAGGTATAGACCCCAGGTCACACAGTAGTGACAGAGGTATAGACCCCAGGTCACACAGTAGTGACAGAGGTATAGACCCCAGGTCACACAGTAGTGACAGAGGTATAGACCCTGGGGGTCACACAGTAGTGACAGAGGTATAGACCCCAGGTCACACAGTAGTGACAGAGGTATAGACCCCAGGTCACACAGTAGTGACAGAGGTATAGACACTGGGGGTCACACAGTAGTGACAGAGGTATAGACTCCGGGGGTCACACAGTAGTGACAGAGGTATAGACCCCAGGTCACACAGTAGTGACAGAGGTATAGACCCGGGGGTCTCACAGTAGTGACAGAGGTATAGACCCTGGGTTACACAGTAGTGACAGAGGTATAGACACTGGGGGTCACACAGTAGTGACAGAGGTATAGACTCCGGGGGTCACACAGTAGTGACAGAGGTATAGACCCTGGGTTACACAGTAGTGACAGAGGTATAGACCCCAGGTCACACAGTAGTGACAGAGGTATAGACCCCAGGTCACACAGTAGTGACAGAGGTATAGACCCCAGGTCACACAGTAGTGACAGAGGTATAGACCCCAGGTCACACAGTAGTGACAGAGGTATAGACCCCAGGTCACACAATAGTGACAGAGGTATAGACCTCAGGTCACACAGTAGTGACATAGACCCCAGGTCACACAGTAGTGACAGAGGTATAGACCCTAGGTCACACAGTGGTGACAGAGGTATAGACCCCAGGTCACACAGTAGTGACAGAGGTATAGACCCCAAGTCACACAGTAGTGACAGAGGTATAGACCCCAGGTCACACAGTAGTGACAGAGGTATAGACCCCAGGTCACACAGTAGTGACAGAGGTATAGACCCCAGGTAACACAATAGTGACAGAGGTATAGACCTCAGGTCACACAGTAGTGACATAGACCCCAGGTCACACAGTAGTGACAGAGGTATAGACCCTAGGTCACACAGTGGTGACAGAGGTCTAGACCCCAGGTCACACAGTAGTGACAGAGATATAGACCCTGGGGGTCACACAGTAGTGACAGAGGTATAGACCCTGGGGGTCACACAGTAGTGACAGAGGTATAGACCCGGGGGTCTCACAGTAGTGACAGAGGTATAGACCCCGGGTTACACAGTAGTGACAGAGGTATAGACCCCAGGTCACACAGTAGTGACAGAGGTATAGACCCTAGGTCACACAGTGGTGACAGAGGTATAGACCCCAGGTCACACAGTAGTGACAGAGGTATAGACCCCAAGTCACACAGTAGTGACAGAGGTATAGACCCCAGGTCACACAGTAGTGACAGAGGTATAGACCCCAGGTCACACAGTAGTGACAGAGGTATAGACCCCAGGTAACACAATAGTGACAGAGGTATAGACCTCAGGTCACACAGTAGTGACATAGACCCCAGGTCACACAGTAGTGACAGAGGTATAGACCCTAGGTCACACAGTGGTGACAGAGGTCTAGACCCCAGGTCACACAGTAGTGACAGAGATATAGACCCTGGGGGTCACACAGTAGTGACAGAGGTATAGACCCTGGGGGTCACACAGTAGTGACAGAGGTATAGACCCTGGGGGTCACACAGTAGTGACAGAGGTATAGACCCCAGGTCACACAGTAGTGACAGAGGTATAGACCCCAGGTCACACAGTAGTGACAGAGGTATAGACCCTGGGGGTCACACAGTAGTGACAGAGGTATAGACCCCAGGTCACACAGTAGTGACAGAGGTATAGACCCCGGGGGTCACACAGTAGTGACAGAGGTATAGACCCCGGGGGTCACACAGTAGTGACAGAGGTATAGACCCCAGGTCACACAGTAGTGACAGAGGTATAGACCCCAGGTCACACAGTAGTGACAGAGGTATAGACCCTGGGGGTCACACAGTAGTGACAGAGGTATAGACCCCGGGGGTCACACAGTATTGACAGAGGTATAGACCCCGGGGGTCACACAGTAGTGACAGAGGTATAGACCTCAGGGGTCACACAGTAGTGACAGAGGTATAGACCCTGGGGGTCACACAGTAGTGACAGAGGTATAGACCCCGGGGGTCACACAGTAGTGACAGAGGTATAGACCCCAGGTCACACAGTAGTGACAGAGGTATAGACCCCAGGTCACACAGTAGTGACAAGAGGACAGAATGAGACAAAACACTTTGTTTCCAAATGGGAAACTACAGCAATATTTAACTTTTTACATCGAGTTTCACCCAAACAAAATGAGGGGGGAAGTTAGAGAAGAGTCTAATCAATTTAGCAAAGGTTTTTTTTTTTTTTTTTGTGCAGAGCAGCAGCAGTCAGGCCTTTGACAAGCAGACGCTGACGTCTTTGGAAGAAGACAGAAGCTGAACACACACGTCTCTTTATTATTTTGGTCTTTGTTTGTAAAAGATCCTCACACAGACACAGAGGAGGTAGTTGGCTCTGAGAATGAACCTCGGGTTAGAACACACGCAGTCTCACACACACACACACACACACACACACACACACACACACACACACACACACACACACACACACACACACACACACACACACACACACACACACACACACACACACACACACACACACACACGCGGGGTCTTTAAAATAAATGTATAATGCTGTTAGATATTATTTTAAGGCACGGTACTGATTTCAATGCCAAATGTCAAATCAGACGTAGATGACTGGGAGGGTTCTTTATGCAAATCAGACACAGTGTTAATATTCAGATTATAGTCTACATGAAGCCTCAGTGTGTTTCTAATATCCCAGAGAAGGTGTGTGTGTGTGTGTGTGTGTGTGTGTTATGTCTTTCTCCAGATAGAGAGACGGTACTGCTGCACCCAGGGGCGATCGGAGCTCTATAGCTATCCTCTGCGTCGGCATGAAGAAGGAGAAGCGCCTCGCTGTTTTACCCCGGGAAACGAACACAAAAGAGAGACAGCGAGAATGTTTATGAACACCTCAAACCCCAAAGGACCCTCGGGGTGACCTGATTATCGCCTGCCTGTAATTCCACAGTCGGCAAGGTGCCGCTTCCCGCTGGAGGGAGTCATGGGGAGGCGTGTGTGTGTGTGTGTGTGTGTGTGTGTGTGTGTGTGTGTGTGTGTGTGTGTGTACTGCGTCACTGATGGGTATCATTAAACATCATTAAAGGGTTGGAGGAGTTTCGAGTTGCTTTGTTTTTTGCGCGTTACGAGACCTTTTGTGTCAAATGCACTCTAGGAAGAGCACACAAACAGCTCAGCCCCGAAGACACACATACACACACACACACACACACACACACACACACACACACACACACACACACACACACACACACACACACACACACACACACACACACACACACACACACTTGACTATTTACAAATCAAGCTTGTTTTTGGTGTTGCATGTATTCTTTTCACAGAGAGCAAAATGGTTGTCTTAAATAAAGTAAGTCTCGGAGCTCTACAAACTGCGGTGTGCGGAGGTTCTTCCTCTTTCTTGCCTGTATTCTTTTGACATGAACTCTGACTGTGGCCTTTGTTAAGAACAAAGGAATGGGGGGAAAAAAGGAAATCAAATAACAGTCGAGCCAACAACTGCAACACCCTGCAGTGCACGCACGCACGCACGCGCACACACACACACACACACACACACACACACACACACACACACACACACACACACACACACACACACACACACACACACACACACACACACACACACACACACACACACACACACACACACACACACACACACACACACACACACAAAACTGTGCTGCTCTCTCTATTCAATAACTTTTTCTTCAAGGCCCGTGCATGCATTGTGAAGTTGGAGCAGTCATTTAAGTGTTTGTGTGCATTTGTCTCCATGTGTATTTTGACGTGGTGGTTGGCAGTGCACCGCTCCCCCCCACCCCCCCCCCAATTCCCTTCTAAGTTATGTTTAGTCATCCTGTGCCAGAATGTGTCATGTGCCATTTGTGATTCGGGGCTGTTGATTGGTGGGGGCTTGACGGTAGGAATGCCACCACCACCACCACCGCGAGCTGGAGCTGGAGCTGCCGCGGCCGGCGATGTGTTTATCAGTACTAAGAGAGAACAGTGGAGCCCCCCCTCCCCTCCCCTCCCCTCCCGCTCTGGTCAGGCCAGAGAGCAGCCAAACATCTCTATCCGTCAATTGGCCACAGCATTATCATCATTACTACAGTGTTATCCATGAACAACAGCACAGAGCCATGATGGACCACATTAGACAGGAGGACCCATGCAGCGGAGTTGTTGAAGCGCGGCAGAGTGCTGCCATCTGCTGGCCAGGGGCCACACCGGAGGACGGTGACTTCATCATTATCCCATTATTATGGCAGTGGTTCTCAAACCTTGTTTTATTTTATTTCAGGGACCCCCTGTGAATCGGAGAGTCTACAGAGTTATTAACCCATTCTGGGCGGGAACCCCTTTTGGTGTTTTAAACATTATGTTATAATTTAGCTATTGAAAAATAGCAGATCTACAAGCTCGGTGGCGCGCTACGAGCGTGTAGGTCTGCTATTTTTGAAAAATCGTGAAAATATGGCACAAATCTTTGAATATATATTCTTTCAGAGCGAACGTTTTTAACTCAAATCTTTGCTTCTGAGGGGTTCCTGGAACAACATATTTTCAGATGGGGATCGGTGGCCAATTATATCATTTGTGGGGTTCTTGACATGAAATATGGAGCACCACCGATACAGAAACATCCTTCAGAAGTTAGAAGACATTTAAAAATGTCGAGGTCAGGCCTAAATGGGTTAACCTGTGCCCCCCTCCTCAATGAACCCTGGCCTGAGGGT
This sequence comes from Electrona antarctica, assembly GCF_951216825.1. NCBI lineage: Eukaryota > Metazoa > Chordata > Actinopteri > Myctophiformes > Myctophidae > Electrona > Electrona antarctica. The sequence goes on along the minus strand of NC_136792.1, from coordinate 11,707,805 downwards.
TCTCTGCAGGAGGCCAGATTGAGAACCACTGCCATATTGAAACGTGGATTTGGATTAGGGTTCTTTATTGTATGAGGGAGTTTTGGAAAGCTAGAAAGGGGCATGGACACGTTGGACAGGCTTACATTGTGGAACGTCACGTCATCAATCATTTGTGCCGTTTCAGACATGGTGGTGGTCGTCGTAGATTTAACCACATGAACTCTAAAGCGTCACTTTTCTGGTCAACAAAATATATATATAGGGTTTAAGTTGTTAGAAATGTGGTTAAAATGAAACTAAGTTGACAATTAAACTTAAAAATAAAGTTGAACTTTATTTCTCGATTAAAGTTACAGACATCTCTTGTGGTTTGCCACGCACGCACGCACACGCACACACACACACACACACACACACACACACACACACACACACACACACACACACACACACACACACACACACACACACACACACACACACACACACACACTTCAATTTCTTTATTTGAGTCCACATTTATAAAATACATTATCAAGGGCACAAATATTTTCAGTTGCTTCTGATATCCCACGCACTCGAAACATCATGTGCTTGAGTCCAAACAAGCCCTAAATGTACAGAATATAGGCAACACATGAACTTAATCACAGCCAACATTGGTCACTTCAGTCTGTCATATTACCAACACCGAAAGTAAATCATGGGTACAAAAAGCACCTTCTCCTCCAAATAGACTGACTGCCTATAATGGAGGAGATTGAACAGTATGTTGCAAGCTGCTTTGCTTCACACTTGGACAACCCTATAATCCTCAAGCCTCTGACCACTAGCCTGTGGACATGGCCCAGGCTGCAAAATATAAAAACAATGAGCTGACACGTATATCCCAGTTGTATAATGGCCTGTACTAATGGTTGATATTTTACTTGTTTAGTAAGGAAAGCTTCCTCTAAATCAAAAGCACAGCCAACTTCCAATAGAAAAACCTCTCTGCTGTTCTCTGGTGTATTTGCAGTTATATTTGCAAATACGGTTGGGTCATTGCATTGAAACATTTCTGGTTTCACACAGGAATTTTTGTGAAACACAACAGAGGAATTAAACATAGGTGACACATCTTTGGTTTAATATATGAGACATAGACTCTATGGTCTGATGCTGTCCACACACGCACACACACACACACACACACACACACACACACACACACACACACACACACACACACACACACACACACACACACACACACACACACACACACACACACACACACACACACACACACACACACACACACACACACACACCTTCAGAACATACACCTAATTCCTCATCTTTGTATACGGTATAGCTTGAATGGATCAATGATCACAACGCCTTTTACGAAGCTTCAAAGCTTCAAATAATGTCCATTGATTCACCGGACGGTGCAGATTGTGCCTCATCTCCTCAGCTGGTCCCGCAACACTGGCGAGGAGACCGGGAGGAGAAGAAAACAAAGGCTCCTGGCTACCTCGCTGCCTCCACCGCGGCTGAGCGCGTCAAGCTAATGCAGGCTGACGCATGGTGAGTTATTGCGCTGAGCACCCAGGCCGCTGGTTTTGCTCACAGCCCCCGGTTTGATCTTTTATTTACACTCCTTTTTGCTCAGGATTTCAGGACAATTTTCCCAGCTCTTTGCAGTCAACAAACTACAAAGCAAAGCCTCCTCCGTTTCTGGGAGGCAATGTTTGAATAGAGAAAACAGACCGCTGGCCTGCATGGTTGCGTTGCGCTGCTTTCAGAAATACAATAACTTTGGACACTTTGGAGTGGACTCCATGGCCTGGTGTGTGTTGGTCTGACCCTGAGACAGTGGCAGAGCTGGATGGATGGATGGCGATGGAGAGCAGGGTGGTTTGGCCCATATATATATCGTCCTTTGACCTTTTGATGGCATCCCTTTTGGCAATGATGCAGTCGCAAATGTATTAGAATATTTTTTCTGGTGAAATAAGCTCTTGCACTTTGTCGATTGTGTAGCTTAAGTTAGTTAAGTGAAGTTTATTTTACATTTAATTGTATCTTTCAAAATGTTCAATTACAAGATGTATCTTCTTCTTCCAAAACATCTGTAATCGCTGGTATGAAACTGTCCAAAATCGGGACCGGCATTGGCCCCAAAAATCAGTCGGGCTTTAATGGAGAGGGAGGGAGGGACGGACGGACGGACGGACGGACGGACGGACGGACGGACGGACGGACGGACGGACGGACGGACGGACGGACGGACGGACGGACGGACGGACGGACGGACGGACGGACGGACGGACGGACGGACGGACGGACGGACAGACAGACAGACAGACAGACAGACAGACAGACAGACAGACAGACAGACAGACAGACAGACAGACAGACAGACAGACAGACAGACAGACAGACAGACAGACAGACAGACAGACAGACAGACAGACAGGTATACAGTATAGGGGACAAATCATTGTGACTGCCAAGCATTGTAAATCCACTCAAGTGGCTGTCTGTCTGTAGCAGGGAAATAGAGGCAGCAGCTAAAACTATTATTCTGCCATTAGTTTTCTGCAGGTCACGATTGTGGCATAATGCAATAGCATTCATCTATTTCATTCATTTTAGTTCTTAGAGAGCGACACACAATTTAATTACCCGTCCTCCTCTTTGGCGGTCTTGACGGGAGCACGCGCGTCGCCCCCCGCCCCGGCCGCTGCGCGCTCACTTCTCGTAAAGAATCGCGGGTGCCGAAACAATGATGGATAGAGTCTGAAAAGTGCATTATTTCTGATGCATTTTTGATTATTTCTACCCCTTTCCGCTTCCCCCCCCCCCCCCGCAGGTAATGCAATAAAGCCTGATCTGCCCAGAGTTCTGTCAGAGACATGGATATTGCGACAGCGTATCGCACTCTATCCCCGACTGATGCGCCGGTCACTGAATCATCATACCGCTCACTGGCTTTAAAATGACTTCTTCACTGTTTTAGAATGTTGTTGTTTATCATTTCACCCTATTATTTTGTCTTTTTTCGTCCCCCGACCGATACATTTTTTTGTCTGAGGCTGTCTGCCATTTTCTCTTGCCTTTGTGTTTTTCTGTCTGTCTGTCTGTCTGTCTCTCTCTCTCCCTCCTGCTTGGAGACATTCTCATTTGGATCGGTGCCTTGAACCCCCCCCCCCCCCCCCCCCCCACCACCACCACCCCCACCCCACAAGACCAACGCAATAATTCCTGGTTGCAAAGTATTTCAAGGGCCTCTTCAAAGTAATTCAATCAATAAGGCCCTCATGTTGGGTTAAAGCTGGGGTTACAGGCCGATATTGCACTGCTTCAGACACTCCCTGATGCCCCACTATGTCTCACTCAAAGTGCCCTAAACCACTGTTTCCCAAACAATGGCTCTGGAACACATCTTTGCATCATGGACACATTTGGGGTGTCCATTTTTTATGTTTCCCTATAAACAAAATAGTTTTTTCAAAAGATTTCAACTAAATAGTTTCAGAACAAGAAAAACATAATAATAATCCTCAAACGTCCATGAATAAATACAAATGTTTAAGAAATAGTGCAAATAGTGTAATAGCAAATCAACAAGCTCACTTTTCAAATTTGGCTTAAGTGGTAAATTCATAATGTATTTCATAATGTATTTTTGTAAGTTTGGATGCCGGGCAGACACCAAATTTAGTTTCTGGTTCTTGAGAGAATGCTTGCACTAAACAATTTATTTCATAACGTGAGTCATGCTCTGCATAGTCAATATCAATCACCTTACATTCTAATCCCATTTTACCCCGACAAAAGGACTTTTTTCTAAAACCGTAAAAACAAGAACCAACCGGTCAGGATTTTCCATTTCATTTGTGTGTATTATTTCGTAGTTTCCATCACAAAAGCGTTTTCCATCACAATATAAATGTTTATAACGTCTGATATATGTGCACCTCCTGACACGGTGGCACCTTTCAAACGTCTTCATGTCAAAGACCCACAACTGGAATCATGGATGGACCCTCATTGTCAACTTATTCTGTCCCATATATACCCCGATATTGAAAATATGTTTTGGCTTAAATTAACTTGGCTTAATTGCACATGAGAAATTAATTTAAAGTGTGGTGTTATTGAAACAATTTGTTGTTGTTGTTCCGTTTCTAGTACACACCTGTATATTATGCCAATGTGTGTACATAATATCTGCTATCACATACACTATCTGTATATTCTATATATTATATATTATTAATAGAAACAGGCAAATAAACAAATTAAAATATACATGTCATATATTATATTGTTTATTTAGCTGTTTCTAAACCACATTTCTTTCTCTTCTGCTATCACTCTCTCTCTTCTCATGGTAATACTACAAAAATGGAGCAACAACTAATAGGAATCGAAATCTGTATTATTTTTTGTATTATTATAATTGAAAGTGAACTGAATTATACTGAAATAAATACAAAATGGATCTCCAAGTAGTGCACAGGCCACAGGGTAAAACAAATATAACTTCCGTTCAATAGCTTTTCTTCTCCAGTGTGTGCATGCCATCATTGCCATGTTCCTTACTAGCCTCCTGTCATGTCACTCAATACGTGGCTTTGATTGGGCAGAGGCCGGTGCGGGAACACGAGCACATGGTAGCGCGAGGTCACAGAGAACAGGTGAAGCAGCACAGGTGAGCTTGGCAGCAGAACACACACGCACGCACACACACGCACACATGCACACATGCACACACACGCACACACAGATTTCATAGTGTTCTGAAGCCTCTTCTTGGCAAGCCACTTCACTCAAAAAGACCTGGGTTACAGCGAGCGCTGGCTGCACTCAGTCTCATCGTGTATAACATGACGTTACATGCACTGCCTCCGACATGGCACTGGCCTTCACACACACACACACAAACGTCCTGATATGAACGATGAAGCCATCACACGCCTAGCAGCACTCACACAATAGCAAAGGACACTCACTGATCATCCCCTCAAACGTCACTTAACAATTATGCCATCTGGACGGATATACTGTATAGAACTTTGAGATGGGGAAAAGTTTTAATTTGTTCCCTGCATTGTTCTCAAAGTGGGGGCTGGGTATACCCCCAGGGGTCCTTGAGGGTGGTTCCAGGGGGTCCTCAGCTAAATTATTGATAGGTATAAAGCAAATGAACAAAAACACAACCTTTTTACGTTTGAAAATGTTTTTTTTTTTCTACCATCAAATTGTTTTTGAAATGTTTACATGGTCATGTTTCACCTTTGTTCTCTGGACTGGTTGATAGTCTTCCGGGCTCTGGTAGAGCAACTACACCAGCCTCAACAAGTGGTAACTGTATTGTTCCTCAGGTGTAACAATTCTTTCGGACAGACTGCCTTCTCAGTAAAGGACAGTCTGCCTTCTCAGTAAAGGACAGTCTGCCTTCTCAGTAAAGGACAGACTGCCTTCTCAGTAAAGGACAGTCTGCCTTCTCAGTAAAGGACAGTCTGCCTTCTCAGTAAAGGACAGTCTGCCTTCTCAGTAAAGGACAGTCTGCCTTCTCAGTAAAGGACAGTCTGCCTTCTCAGTAAAGGACAGACTGCCTTCTCAGTAAAGGACAGACTGCCTTCTCAGTAAAGGACAGTCTTCCTTCTCAGTAAAGGACAGTCTGCCTTCTCAGTAAAGGACAGTCTTCCTTCTCAGTAAAGGACAGTCTGCCTTCTCAGTAAAGGACAGACTGCCTTCTCAGTAAAGGACAGTCTGCCTTCTCAGTAAAGGACAGACTGCCTTCTCAGTAAAGGACAGTCTGCCTTCTCAGTAAAGGACAGTCTGCCTTCTCAGTAAAGGACAGTCTGCCTTCTCAGTAAAGGACAGTCTTCCTTCTCAGTAAAGGACAGTCTGCCTTCTCAGTAAAGGACAGACTGCCTTCTCAGTAAAGGACAGACTGCCTTCTCAGTAAAGGACAGTCTGCCTTCTCAGTAAAGGACAGACTGCCTTCTCAGTAAAGGACAGACTGCCTTCTCAGTAAAGGACAGACTGCCTTCTCAGTAAAGGGGGCAAACCTTTGGAACTCCTTACCTACGGGTCTAAAACTAGAGACAGATGGTAACGTGTTCTACAGAGGACTCAAACTATGGTTGAAATCAAATCAACTGTGCTCACATGTAGCGTCTGACGGGTTACCTGAGTGATTACGTTTACTTTAGTTTTATAGGTCAATGTAATGGGTATTGTAAGTTTGTTGTAAAACATTATTAGTATAGTATATTGTTAGATTAGATGCATCTGCATGTATTTTGTGTAAACGATTGTTTTTAGTAGAGGTAGTTCAAATTTGTATAGAAAGGCCTAACCAGGGACTGGTTTTGCAAATTAGCCTTGGCTATAAACCCTATGTGTACAACGCAGCGGTTTCATGTTTTTACAACTTGATACATTGTTTTTTGTATTGTCCCTGTTAAATAAACGTATAAAACCAATGGTCCATTACAGGTCTTTAACTCAGAGTTATGGGGTCCTGTGGCCTAGGCCTAATTACAAACTAAACTGCGGGCCCTATAAAATTAAAAGTTTGAGAACCACTGTTTCAGAGTACAGTACATGTTGTCAAGCCCGTCACAGCTTTGTTCTTCCACTAATGGGCGGCGGTGGCTCAGGGGTAGAGTTTCCGGATGGTAACCGCAAGGTCGCCAGTTCGAACCCGGGCTCCCCCAGAGTTAGTGTCGAAGTGTCCTTGAGCAAGACACTGAACCCCTAATTGCTCCTGATGTGCTGGTTGGTACCTTGCATGGTTACTGCTGCCATCAGTGTATGAATGGGTGAATGTAATGCACAATCTATGTAAAGCGCCTTGGATAAAGGCGCTATATAAATGCACCATTTACCATTTTTAATGTACGACACACAATAACATTATATTCACATCCTCATGACCTCCAGTCCGAGGCCAATAAAACCGTGTTGAACTCTGTGACTTGGTAATTCCACAAGTTCACTGGCGAAACAGCAGCCAGTAATAAAGTCACTCCATCACCCGTACTCTGAACCGTGTCAACGGGACTTACAGAGAAACCACACAACTCTCTACAGCAAAAACTGTGTACCGTCTGTGTGTGTGCGTGCATTCGGCGTGCCACACCGTCGTACGATGGGGCATAAATTAGGATAACAACCTCCCGTTTACCCTCACTGCCTCCTTTTCACCAAGTCTCACACACACACACACACACACACACACACACACACACACACACACACACACACACACACACACACACACACACACACACACACACACACACACACACACACACACACACACACACACACACACACACACACACACACACACACACACACACACACACACACACACACACACACACACACACACACACACACACCCCCAGGTCTCCTGACATAGCCTCTCCTGTGACATTTCATCAGCAGGTGTGTGTGGCATCCAGACCATGTCGTTGTGATTGGCTTTGTGCTCCGCTGTCGCGGCGATGGGGGGGGAAGATTGATCGCGGAGGCCTGAGGGGCCGATGTGTGTGTTTGAGTGTGTGTGTGTGTGTGTGTGTGTGTGTGAGAGAGAGAGGGGACATCGTGGAAAGGTCAGGCTCTGAGGTGAAGCCTCTGATATTGACTCTACAAAGGTTCCCTCTGATGAGACAATAACGCCTGGGCAGCCCCTTGCACGCACGCACGCACGCACGCACGCACGCACGCACGCACGCACGCACGCACACATAGTGGACCATGTGGCACATAGATCCGGATTGGAACTGGTGGAGTGGGAACCAGATACAACATATATAGCGGAACCAGATTTGGTTCCATCACATTTGAAACAGAAGCAGTTTTATCACTATTGTGGACTTCACGTCTGCTATATAATAACAATATCAATACCAGTGGTTCTCAAACGTTTTAATTTCAGGGACCACCATAGCTCTGAAAGTGTACACATGGAACCACATGGACACATAAGGGTCCATTTGGTTCCATTTGTGCCCTCTCAGAGTTACAGACCTGTAAGAGTCCATTTGGAACCTCCTCAAGTAACCCAGGTTAGCTTAGTCGGTAGAGACCTTTGGACCATAAAGTCATGGGTTCGATCCCGGGCACCGCCAACTCAGCATATGAGTAACTTGGCTTGGGTGCGGCAAATACTGGGAGCTGATGGTAGGTGTGGCGCTCCACCTCAGCAATCCTTCTCCCACGAGTCTAGTGCATTGTAACAGGGACAGACTCCTGTGTGTTACCGGACGATACCGACAATATGCCTCTCCCGACCTATTTATATAATAGAGGGTATGTGCGTGACATCATCATCATACCCGGAAGTTATGCGGGAACGCCTACTGAGTGGCAAAAAACTACTTTCTGGCCTTGACAGCCCATACATGCAAACAGAAAAGTCTTATTTGATTGCATTAAATTACTTTAAACAACATTACATTCACTCTGTCACTCATTTTGCCACTCGATCTGCCATTCACTTTATGCATGCGCATACCCTCTATAGGAAGAGGAATCGTTAAGGAATTGGACGGTTGAAGAGGCATCACAATCGTTAAACTCCTAAAGGATCCCAACCCTATAAGCATGCAGAGTTTGTGCCCTGTGGTGCGACAGCATCTGGATGCATTTACGTTTGTTTAGAGATGATTTCTTGTGTTTCCACCGAGTCGTGGGTCGCGGTGTGTGCGCCCGAGCTTCAGCTGTACCATTCTGTCAAAACTGTGTTCTGTTCTGTTCTGTGTCCAAGCCACACTGCAAACAGTGCCAATTTAACCACTTTCAAGTTGGTGTCCCTATGTTTTATAGGTATGCCATTATAGGCTCAAACATTCTCAAAAATGTTTAAAAAATACCAAAAAATTGCTTGTAGATAAGCTATTTTTTACAGGCGACATGATCGTATGACAGAGTATGACATAGGGCTTTAATGTGGAGGTCATAGGGTAGCAGATAAGGCACAGCTTAAAACGTCTTACATACTGGCTCATATCTATACAACAATATGGTATTTGTTGATTTGAAAACAGAATTAAACAGAAATGACTTAAAATGGGAAAGATTCTCTATCTCCTGAAAAAGCAGCTATTCGGTTTTAAGAATCAAGACATTGCGAGTGGAGGAAGTTTCTAGTTTTACATACTGTATTGTCTGTGGTACGGTACATGGTATAATATTGACCTGCAAATGTACATTGTAAATGTCAACACCGGCTGTACCGGGAAACTGGAAACGTTCCTCTGTTAAATATTAAATGAAGTAAAGTACAAGGATAGATAATGTGATCCAAGTTGTCTTTGTTTCTATACGGAGCTTGGCGAGTTTATACTTCCTCTCCTTACATCACAAAAATACTCAAATGGATGATTTTCTGACTGTTGGGGGCTGCGGTGGGGTAGATTTAGTTGTTCAAACACCACAACATAATGACATAATGACGCTTTGTAATACTTTTCATTGGTTTCAGATTTTTTTAACCCAATATACAGACGGAAATGGTGTTCAATAGCACTGAAAAACTAATAATAATAACGGGTGGAGTTAGCTGGTTTGGCAGATAGTTTGAGGATCCAAAGGAGTTAAGAGGTTTTCGCTGAAGCACTTTTTAGAAATTTCCATTGTTTTTAACCAACAGACGTAAAGGCTGTTCAATAGCCTTGATTTATCAAAAACCTCAAAAATGGAGTTAGGTGGTTTCTTCCGGAAAGCAATGATATAATATATTCGTTATTATGACAATGCCAAATTATAACCTTTTTTCACATTATTAGAATTTCCAGCATTTAAAATGATCTACCATCTTAACTGTGAGAATGGACCTGTAAAAGATGTCTCAGTGCCTCTTGTCTGAACTAACCAACCAGGTATATTTAATTCATTTATCATTGCCGTCGGCTGGAAACGTCATTATGTGCAAAACAGTTACTTTTCAGGATAAAAAAAAGAAATAGCAAAAATAGCAGATTCACAAGCTCAGGAGCTTGTGAATCTGCTATTGTTGCTGCTTTGATCAAGTAGGGTGTTAATTATATGAAAAATAAAAAAGTTAAGAATATGGAGATAGGAGCAACGATATGCACTAATTATCACTGGAACGTATGACTTTCCTCTTGACGTTACATCATCATTGTTTCTCTCTCTTCCACCACTCTCATCTGTCTTTCCCTAATCTTGCTCTCGCCCCGTTCCTCTCTCTGTCCGTCTCTCACCAGGCCGACGGTCTCTAATCTTGCTCTCGCCCCGTTCCTCTCTCTGTCCGTCTCTCACCAGGCCGACGGCGTGTTTTCACCCCGTTCCTCTCTCTCTGTCCATCTCTCACCAGGCCGACGGTCTCTAATCTTGCTCTCGCCCCGTTCCTCTCTCTCTGTCCGTCTCTCACCAGGCCGACGGTCTCTAATCTTGCTCTCGCCCCGTTCCTCTCTCTCTGTCCATCTCTCACCAGGCGGACGGCGTGTTTTCGCGCAGGACGTTTCCCCTCATTGTGCTTCACTCGGCGAGCGCTCCCTGCCGTACATTTACATCTCTCGCCTCCATCTGGCCCGCGTGCCCATTTGTCTTAACCCATTCTGACCTGAGATCAGATTCTAAAAATGTTTCTATGTCAGTCGTTCTTCGAATTTTCAAAAATAGCAGACCTACAAGCTTGTAGATCTGCTATTTTTCAATAGCTA
>NC_136792.1:11659620-11692120 GCF_951216825.1 Electrona antarctica | reverse complement strand
GATCTATCTAGACCTCACCATCACTGCCTTTAATCTGCCTCATTTCACCCTAGGCGCGCGCACACACACACACACACACACACACACACACACACACACACACACACACACACACACACACACACACACACACACACACACACACACACACACACACACACACACACACACACACACACACACACACAAAAGCTTCAACAATTTCCTGAGCAAGCTACAAGCATTCTGTGGCCACGGCCAAGGTCATTGACATGACTAAAAAATAACCGCTCTACAAGTTCACAACGTGTTGCAGATGTGACACGTTGTGATCTTATAGGCTATGTTTGGGCTACGCCAACGTTGTACAACAAAGTATAAGTCCACAGGCATAATTTACCCACACACACTGCCCTTGTTTATTATAATGCATCTAGATTCTAGACCAACCGTTTCTCGGAAATGTTCATTTGAGTGAATTGTAAGATAACCACACTGTAATGCACTGTGAAATACTTTGGAAATATTGTTAATTTTGGCGGGTGTCACAGTGGAAGGAGCTTTGCATTTGAGAGAGATGGAAGTCAAACTCATAATAATTCACACCAACATAATGGATGGTTGCTCATGTGAAACTGTCTTACCAGTGAAGTTATTGAAACTGGCTTTGAAACTGACAGTAACACAGCGACAGATGGAGGTAGTCAGAATCTGTGTGTGTGTGTGTGTGTGTGTGTGTGTGTGTGTGTGTGTGTGTGTGTGTGTGTGTGTGTGTGTGTGTGTGTGTGTGTGTGCGCGCGCAAACCTGTGGTTGGGGGAAATGCCTGCAATGTCCTAAATGCAGTTGCTTTAACAGACTGACTACATTCCTTATTCTGTCTCTCTCATACCCCTCATTCCAGTGTGTGTGTGTGTGTGTGTGTGTGTGTGTGTGTGTGTGTGTGTGTGTGTGTGTGTGTGTGTGTGTGTGTGTGTGTGTACAGTATGGACACAAAGGGGATATGTCTCTGATGACCAAATATGATATATGAAACAGAACTGCATTTCATTTGTGTGTGTGTGTGTGTGTGTGTGTGTGTGTGTGTGTGTGTGTGTGTGTGTGTGTGTGTGTGTGTGTGTGTGTGTGTGGTAATTCTGTACTACAGATTTATAAGTGCGTGACATCAGAACGGGCTCTTTATGAGCCAGATTTATCTCTGACAAACACATCAACTGCATCAAATTATAGTTCGCTGCACTTGGCGCTCGTTATGCCGTCTTAGGACATTACCACAAAGGAGGAAAATCCTCAGGAAAAAAAACATAATTCATATCATGTGTTATGGTTATGATGCAGCGCTGTTCTTGATTTGTCAACATGACCGAGTAACAGTAACCCCTGGAGAGTCAATTGAACTCTGAGTTAGAAGAACACGGAGGATTTTAACTGGACTATAGTGTTTCCTAAAGGATCGCCTAAAGCCACATTGTGAGCTATATTATCACTCAGCATTTATACGGGTCCAGAATTACTGTATTGTTTTGCGTACCTCTGCAAGCCGACAGCCATCTATCTGTCTTATTGTGACTGATTTATTGTAACTGTCTGCATCTGTTTCTAATTGTTTTAATTCATGTGTGTTTTTATTATTATTAATGGGGAGGAGAGTAAAGAGAGTGATGGTATTTTAAAGTATTATGGTTATTAACTGTGTTATGGGGGGGAACAAAGCATCCTATTATCATATTTCACTGTATCTCAACAACACTGTAAATGAAGCCAACTCCAATTTCGAAAACAAAGTTTGAATTGAAATTCATTATTACTTCCATTTTCATTGAGTAAGGTGTTGGAGATTGGTGGAAAAAGATTATTTCCGGGGAAGTGCTGATGCAGCGGGAGTCGCGCGGCCGCCCCTATAGACTCTCTGCATTAGGCCGTGACCAGGCTTTTCTCCCGGAGATGAGAAAGGCTGGGAACGAGGCTACTGAAGAGATGCTTGTCGGCAGCCATCGCTTTACAACGTCACATAGGACCATATTGCTGCCTTATGAGTCTGGGTATAAACAAACATTATGCAACAGAGGTGTGCAACTAGTGGCTGAATGTTGTTGTCCATTTCACCTTTAAGCTCTGATTCCTGTTGGCATGCAGTAGAAGATCACTCACTTTTCCACTTCTGATCACTAGCTAAATATAACTCATGGTCACAAATAAATACTAAATCCATGTTACCAGGCACACCGCCACCCCTTTCAAGGTTTGACGAGTTGTGCAGCTCTTTCTGAGATGCTGGAACCACCCAGTGTGGCACTAATAATTTGTACCACGTACATTCGTAGAAAGTCACTTGCTCATTCTGCCATTTGGTGGTACTGTAACTGAACCTCCTGGCCCTTTCAGCATGCAATACTTTATATTGACTTACAGCCACGTCACTGGAGGAGCAGGTTGTTTGCATTAATGAACGCCGGGTAAATGGTACATTTATATAGTGCCTTTATCCAAGGCGTTTTACACATTCACCCATTGACGCACATACAGTATTCACATACCGATGGCGGGGGAAACCATGCAAGGCACCAACCTGCACATCGGGAGCAATTAGGGGTTCAGCGTCTTTCTCAAGGACACTTCGACACTACTAACTCTGGGGGAGCCGGGGATCGAACTGGTAACCTCACGGTTCCCATCCAGCTGCTCTACCGGCCACACTACCCCTGAGCCACTGCCACCCCCGGGTATACCTATTTATTGATCCAGAGTGTCCATCCTGGGATGGGAGGTAGGGGTTCGATTCCCAGGCCGGGCCATAACAAAGAATATGAAAATTGGACCCGATGTCTCCCTGCTTGGCACTCGGCATCAAGGACTGGATTGGGGGTAAGCCTCCCTGCAACATACGGTACTAGTACTAGTACTAGTAGCCTCGGCCGGGAGGCAAACCTGGAAGCTATGGATCCGATTGGCGCGTACGTTACCAGTCGACTAAAGAGCCAGGCTCAATAGCAAATAGCAACAAAGCACCGTATAGCCTACAGTCGTCGTCCCCTACCTGGAAGTCAGGACTATGCTGCATTAGGTCTGTCGGTAACGCCGAGGAACGAACAGAGGAATCTATCCCACCGCTGCCACCAATGTAGCCTCTGCCGGGAGGCCAATCCGGACCTATGGATCCGATTGGCACGTACAGTACGTTACCAGTCGGCTGAAGAGCCAGGCTCGATAGCAAGCAGCCAGCAACGCAGCACCATATAGCCTATACTAGCATCATGTCTAGGGGGCGTACTTAATGGATATATTATCATCATATTACGGTAAGACAACGGCTACAACGTTATTCTCCTTAAAGTGGCCACTATTTTTTTAGGGTGCATTGTCCCTTTACCAGGTGCAAGTCTCCTCCTACACTGGAGGTCCAGCTGTCTTAGAGCAACTCTGCACTAGATATGATGTCATTCCCTGGGGTTCTCCGTCCCCGTGACCTCCGAGCACCTTTTCATATTGGCTGCGTCCTGCGTGAGTGTCTCCGTGTGGCCGTATATCCACTGTCAGCCTGTCCTCCTTGACACAAACCTTTCACTTTCTCACACTCGCTCAATCTCACACCAGTCCAGTCCATTTGTCACCTTACACTCCCTCACGCCTCACCTCCTTGTTTTTCTCGCAGCCTCAAAACACATGCACACACTGTCACACATAGGTTTGTATCACTTGTGATGTGTGTATTTTATATAATAATATGTTAGGAGCTTGAATGCCATTATAACATTGTTTTTTTGCCATTTTTAACGCTTACCCTAAAAGCATGACTTAATATATTTACTACATCTACTACTTACTATACAACTACATCAGGTATAACTCCAACCCTATAACACCTAAATGATAAATCCTACGCTTAACCCCAACCAGATCTTATTTTAGCCATTAAAAAACAACAATTTCACTTCTGACTAACCCTCAAATTCAATCAATATCAACTATAACACAATAATGCACACTCACAGTTTTTCCCCACTCTGCGGTCTCCAGAGGGGTGGGGAGGGGGACTACTCCTAACAGTATGTTAGCTTGTGAATATATTTCTTGGAAGCAGGTTGATTCTGTTGCAGGAACTGCTCTATCTGCAACCAATAGGCCAGTCAATCGAAGCTAAAAAGGGGCGTGACCCAAAATAAATTGCAATAATAATCGTTCAAGGTTTTCTATGATCCTTAGGGCCATCCAAATAACATATTTAAAATGGATTATTATCCATTGTTTGGATCATGGTAAATTCAGGGGTTGAACGTTGGGGTACCAAATCAAATGTCACATTTGAATTATGCTTCAAGTTGCTTGTGACACAATAGGGGTTATTCATGATTCTGAACCCATTCCAAGCATTAGTTGTGCATGAAAAACACTCCTTGGGTATTCAATTGTACCCCAACGTTCAACCCCTGAATTTACCATGATCCAAAATTTATATAATAATCCATTTTTAATATGATATTTGGATGACCCTAAGGATCATAAAAAACGATTACTATTGCAATATATTTTGGGTCAAATCGTAGATCGACTGGCCTACAACTACAACAGAGCCACAGACTGCTTAAAGCCACAGCAATAGATTCTCTAGGACGAGCCTGAGAAGATCCAGAAGAATCTCCACCAATAAATGCCCTCAGTCTCACTTGCTCTTCTCCGTCTTTAACACAGCATATCTTCTACTTGTCTGTTAAATCTATAATCGACAGTATGGAGAATAAGTGGAATGTGTGTGGAATCATGTGAAAGGACCATGGTTCATAGAGCATTGCATGGGGTATCACTGCCACCCAGTGGACAAACATAGTATTCCATGTTCTGGGTTATTATGGTAGGAATATAATAGTATGGTATTTATCATAGGATTTTATATATAACATTTTTGGAGATATTTGCCCACACGTTCCCTGCCAGACAAATGATAGACAAATTACTGAGAGTAAACATTTTAATGTTCCTTTAAAGGACCACTTCACCACTTTTCAACTTCTCTTCCTATAATTGGTCCTAACTAATGTTCATGATAAAATACCACCATTTTTTCCTACTCAGTCTGTGTCTCATAAGAAGGCTGTGGGCAGTTCAGAAACCCGTCCACCAGTGACATCATCGATGGTGAATCCAAGCAATAGAAACGGCAGGCTTTCTTTTCCTGAAAAGTTGCAATGCAAAAGTTGAAGCCATCGTTCTCACGATAATACAAATCTAAATATAGTTTAAAACAAATCTTGTTTAAAAACAAATCTGCCTAATGATGATGTCACTGGTGGACGGGTGTCCGAACTGCCCAAAGCCCTCCTATGAGACACAGACTGAGTAGGAAAAAATGGTGGTGTTTTATCATGAACATTAGTGAGGACCAATTATATGAAGAGATGTTGAAAAGTGGTGAAGTGGTCCTTTAACTCTCAGTTCAATACGAATAGACACAGTGATCACTCTGTGTGTGAAAGACTTCTTAAAGTACCAAATGTACCTCAAAGCTATTAGGCAATATAAACAAATCATGTTGTATAGGCCTACATGGAAAACTATGTAGTAGTAAAATTTTGCAAACTTACAATTTCCCTCTCTGGAAGATGTGTCTCTGAATGTGGTCCCACAGCCTCCCAGCTCTGAGCTGATTGATGTCCTTCTATCTCCTCACCCATGTCAAAAGAAGATACCTGTCAAAGATCAAAGAATACATGCCTTGTATCTTCCGTGGAATATTTTAAACCTCACCTGTTCCTCAGAGTTTCCCCAATTTCACTGGTAGGGCCTATAGTTTTGTTCGCTATAGTAGACCGTTTAAAAAAAGAAAGAAAAATGAATAAAACTTTATAATGTGTGTGGTAAAGACAGATACTGCCTTTCCCACCGTCGTGGATGGCTTGATTATAGGCTTAAAATAATTGATACAAATATTTGTGTAAATCTCTATGGGAAAAATGAAGGCAGATATTTCAGTGGGTCCAAAAAACCACGCCCACTGCTATGCTCTATAGATCGTCACAGTCCCCCCCCCCCCCCCCCCCCCCGACGACAGGCCCGGAAGAGAATTCCCCAGTCATTTTTCCCAAAGTATTTATTTAAAGACCATTAAGCCTCGGACAAAGCCAACTCTTGTTGTGACAAATCATGACAATAAACACAATGTTTTGGGCCGATCAAACAATTAGAAAGAATAAATATTAGGGCAGGGTACAACACTTTTTTGGTTTTTGTTTACTCTTATTCAATATTAATATTATGGAGTTTGGCGAGTCCCATATCCCAGTACACACGTTCCATCTCGGAGAAGGAGGATGCAGGAGGAGGAATGTGGTAACTAATAAGTGGTGTGCTACTGACAATGAAGCCAGACATTTTTCTACAAATAGAGGGTGTTTGTGAGGCAAGAAGAATGTCAAGATACAGAGAAGGGCAGAAGGAAGATACCAAGTCCATATACACTGTATGTCTGACATTTGAAAGAGAACTACCAGAGCGGATGTGCAGAGGAGTAAGCTGTGGAAAGGAGAAGTGTAACAAGGATTGTGTTTCAGAAGAACCAAAGCGTCTACACAAGGGAAAGTGTCTACGCAAGGGAATTGGCTTTGCAGGGTCGGCAGAGTGTCTGTCACACTCTGACCTAGTGTGGGTAGTGTTTGCCAAAAGGCACCGTTGAAATAGCAAAACTGGAAGAAATACTGGAGAAGTTGCCAGACAGAGTCCTTGGATGATGCAAAGATGAAGTGGCTTTTTTATTTAACTTTGTTACATAGAGCAGTCTCTGCATGCAGTCATCAAAATGAAGAACAGAACAAAAGTATTTACAATAATAACTGGTCAGCTTGGCCCCATGGGTCAAGTTCTCACCTCAACAGTCCTACTTCGACTGCCAGGCCTCCCTACTTAAATAGGCTAAGCCCATCCCTCTCTGGACCATACCATACCAAACCTGAAATGATTCCACAATTTAGCCAGTAAATTCAGAGTTACCTTGTTGCACCTTTCCATGCTCGGACACAGAGACAGACACATACATAGACATAGGGACACACATAGCTGCGTAATGGAGTGGAGGTACCACTCAAAAACACAGGAACTTATTAAAGGTTGTGCAGTGTGAACTGCCAGTGTCCTAAAAGGGAAGGAAACAAAGGTGAGCAGGATCAGAGTGGAAAAGGGAGTCACATACATGCCGAAGCTGTGAAGAGGATGGACGAGAAAGGGGAAAGAGTGAAAAGACTAAACGAAATGGATCGGATATGAAGAAAACAGATGAATTGTGCGGTTGAGATGCAGGGTAAATCTGAAATTATTAAAATGGCGTTGGAAGCAGCGAGGAGATTCCTCAACATAGTGTTATTAGTGTACATTCATGGTGAAGACTTGAATAATACATTGAGGGAAGGATTTGCACAAACCAATCAGACCACATGGGTCTGAGACTAATGAATGACGATAAAATAGTTTGGACAATAAATGTATGAGAGTTATGGGATGGGGTGACCGGTGAGCACAGAACACTAATAGCACTAAAGACTACAGTAATGCAACTACAGTATAAGGATGTCATGCCAATAAGTGTGGTCCAGGTCAGGGACCCTCGTGGTTCCTTAAGTCGGGGGGTTCCACATGGCCCCATTTTGGCTGTGTACAAATGGAACCCTATGGACACGAATGTAATTGAACAAAGCCCTGCCCTTTAGTATCATTGGTTAATGGTAACACCTGTCTGTGATGGAAGTAAGTAAGGAAGAGGCCCAATTTCTGTCCAATGTCGCGGCTGCTGTGCATAGACCCCATTGTGAGTTACTGTAGCCTATAGCCTACAGCCTATATCCTACTATAGCCTATAGCCTGTAGCCTACTTTAAATCTCAGTCACATAAAACTTTTTTTTAATCTTCCCCTCACCAGATTTTTTTGGGTTTCTGTTTCCCCAATGCATATTTGTTGAGTTTCACAGCTGTCTTAGCGTGTTGTACCAGAAATATAAGAAGTGAAGAAATGGACGAAGGAATAACACTCAAGTAAATAAACAATACACCAGGAGGCATCAGCTTAGTGTTGCTGGATCTCAGTACGACACACGTCACACCTGGTTATATACAGATCAGTTAACAAGCACTTCCGGTCTGGGGTTATTGTTACTTCACAATAAGAGTCCATCAATAATAAAATATATATACAATTCAGATCATAACTTCCAACAATATTGAAGTCCAAAATACCATAGCCCACTTGTCATGTAGCCTACAGTACAGAAAGACACCACTGCAATTAGGCTTATTGCTAAGAACATAAACGTATGCTAGTCTGTCAAGAGCTATATGATAATTATCCTAGTATGCTCCCTTTAGAGGGAGCGAGCTGGGAGGGAAGGGAAGAGTTGTGCTGCTTGTGCACATTAATTGTGCTGATAATAGCCTAACCTTACCTCTGGTCCATAGCTCTAAACGCATGACCAGAGCTAACCTATGATTATTTAAATGTCGTGAACGAAACCTACCTTTTTAAAAGTGCACAAGGAAGAGACTGTTCCTCTGCAACTCTACTACTTCTGTGCTGCTGTCATGTTACGGCGGTGTTTACTGCCAACATCGGGAACTGAACAAAGACTCCATGCCATACTGTCCTTGAGTTATTTTGCCACTCACCTCATTCCCCTCATCTGGTCCACCACCCTTCGTTCTCATTCTCCACACCTGCTGCTCGTTCCCTCATTGAGTACAGTAGCCCGTGTTGCCAGATGTGCAATAAAAACAAGCGCTGGCAATACAATAAAATGATATATATATATATATATATATATCTACTGTATTTATAATATATATATATATATAATTTCATATTATATGGGAGTCTGTGGAAAACAATGATGTGGGGGTCCTTAACTCCTTGACATGAAAATGTAGGCAGGTGTAATCAAAATGGAATTGGATTCAAATGCTGAGGCCCGTGTCCTCATGCCTCATGTATGTACTTGTGAAAAAAACGAAATCAAATATACAGTTAAAGTAAAAAATGGGGGAAACGTGTACTGTATGGAAATGCAGGGCTCCAGAGATTTAAAATGTATGGGGGTCTGTTTGTACAGCTGAGATTTAGAAAAAAACCTAATAATAATAACAGTCCTAAAAATCTAAAAGTGAATGATTTGGCTACATAAGTAACACAATGGATTTCTCTCAGTTTAAAGTTATTCAGTGAAGTCTTTGACTTTGTCCAGATCTCAGTTCAGCCCTTCCACTCCATCCCCCTGGTGGCCGTACATAGCCTACCTTACATGTGCCCTGTCAACAGTCACCCATCTTCATATACTTGGTCAGAGTTTGCATTTCAATAGCATCCTGGGTGGCATCTCATACAAAATGTCCTCAAAGAGGGCAATCATCTACCCTCTAAATTATAGAGGAAATAAATGAATTCTGATTAATCATGTTTTGTAACCATCCATGTTATTAAGGTAAATAAATAGATTTCAGAAATGTGTGGACGCCATCAAAAGAGGGTATGCACGTGACATCATCAAACCCGGAAGTTATGCAGGAATGCATGTTGCTTTGCCACTCGATGTGCCATTCACTTTAAGCATGCGCATACCCTCTATATAGCACAAGTGAAGATTTGCAATTTATTTGGCAAATCATTTCACTCTCGTCAAAGCTCATCTAAAATACAGCACAAAGAATAAAATAAAATTGACACTTGTTTATTTCTATCTGCAGCATAGCTAATGTTGATGGGACATGTTCCACAAAGATAATAGCCGTATAGGCTACAACAGTTAATAATACAACATTTGGTTCAGCTTAGCAGAAAGAAGAAATGTAAATAGACAGATGCAATGGAAAAATGCAAAATGTGGATGTGCTGATGTTTCTCATCCTCTATTGTCATAATGTTCACACTAAGCAGATGTATGTGTGCGCTCATGACGTTAATGTTCACACTAAGAAGATGTGTGTGTGCGCTCATGACGTTTTTTGTTACTTGAAGTGGTGAAACTCCTTTCACACTGACCACAAGGAAACAGTTTAAATCCAGTATGTACAACCTTGTGAACTTCTAAATTATTTAATTGGTTGAAAGCTTTACCACACACATCACATTGAAAGGGGTTCTCTCCAGTGTGAATTCTCTGATGCCTTTTAAGGCTGGACATGTCAGAGAAGTGTTGTCCACACTGGTCACACCCACATAGTTTCTCTCCAGTGTGAATTATCTGGTGGCTTTTAAGGGAGTGCTTTTGAGAGAAGTGTTGTCCACACTGATCACATCCATAGGGTTTCTCTCTTGTGTGGATTCTCTGGTGTGTTTTAAGGCTGTCCATTCTAGAGAAGTGTTGTCCACACTGATCACATCCATAAGGTTTCTCTCCGGTGTGAATTATCTGGTGCACTTTAAGGCTATCCAGCCTAGAGAACTGTTGTCCACACAGATCACATCCATAGGGTTTCTCTCTAGTGTGAATTGTCTGGTGCTTTTTAAGGCTGGACATTTCAGAAAAGTATTGTTCACACTGATCACATCCATATGGTTTCTCTCCAGTGTGGATTCTCTGGTGTCTGTTAAAGCTGGACATGTCAGAGAAGCGTTGTCCACACTGATCACACCCATGTGGTTTCACTGGTTTCTCTCCTGTGTGAATTCTCTGGTGGCTTTTAAGACTGGACATTTGAGAAAAGTGTTGTTCACACTGATCACATGCATATGGTTTATCTCTGGTGTGAATTCTATGGTGTCTTTTAAGACTGGACATTTGAGAAAAGTGTTGTTCACACTGATCACATGCATATGGTTTATCTCTGGTGTGAATTCTATGGTGTGTTCTAAGGCCGGACATTTGAGAGAAGTGTTGGTCACACTGATCACACCCATATGGTTTCTTTCCAGTGTGGATTATCTGGTGTCTTTTAAGGCTGGACATGTCAGAGAAGTGTTGTCCACACTGATCACACCCATGTGGTTTCTCTCCGGTATGAATTCTCTGGTGTCTTTTAAGTCTGGATATCATAGGGAAGTGTTTTCCGCACTGATCACAGCAGTGTTGTTTTTTTGTTTTTTTATCCACCTCTGGTAGGACAGGGGAGCCAGACTGATGATGAAACACTGGATAGGAGACAAAGGAAAGATCATGGTAAGATCAGGTGGACGTGGACGTTCAGTTGGGCATTAAGTAGTTAAAGGGATAGTTCACAATTTTAGAACTTAAGTTGTATGAAATACTTTCCTTTAATATAGTGGTTGCAACTGTATTAATTGATTGCCCGAGTCCCGTGGTGAGAGTTCTTCTCTGGTTCAATATTAAGTATAGTTTCCGGTCATTTTGTGGGGGGCACTGGGGCCACGCATTAAAGGTAAATTAATCCACAAAACTAGCGTCCTTTGTTAATGTTGACCTATTTCTAAAATATTAGCACAACTTTCGTTCAACTTTGACCCCTCTATCACATGGAACATTTTTTTGGGGCATAGTGATATGGACACAAAGAACATAGTTCTGTGTGATAGAGGGGTCAAAAATGAACGAAAGTTGCACTATATGGTAGAAATGGGTAAATACAAATGACGCTAGTTTTGTGAATTAATGTACTTTTAATGTGTGGCCCCTGTGCCCCCCACAACATGAACGGAACTACTTAATATTTCATCAAAACCAGAGCAGAACTCCCACCACGGGACTCGGGCAATCAATTAATACAGTTCCAACCACTATATTAATGTTAAGTATTTCATACAGCTCAAGTTAAAAAAATCTGAACTATCCCATTAATATCCCATTTGTTTGTGCATCCTAAAGACATAAAATCCTCAACATTTCGTAACTAAAACAATTACCGTAATAACTGTAGTACATTGCATTGCAAGTGGTTGCAATATAAAATCACTTGCATTCTATAGTGGGTTGATTGACTGTGGTGCAAAAGAGAAATGATCTCCATCTAATCTACAGGAAAGCTACAGGTCAAACAAAATGTAAGATTGAGAATAACATGAATATTGAGAATATTGTTAAGGGAGGTAGGAGGTAGTCAGAGAGTAACATACCAAGGTCTTTGGGTTCCTCCTTTTCAGCAGAAATGTCCCTGGTGGAGTCGAGAGAGTTCATCTTCACCTAAAGTCTGGAGTCCACAGTCAGATCTGATCAGAAATGACTGATATCCGGAGGAGTTGTGGAGAAATTACACAGAGCAACTCTTCTGGGTGTACCAAAACTCCTGTAGGGGCGTCAACATGAACATATGTGTCACGTGGTAGCGGCCGCCATATTTTCTGGCTTGTCTGGTTTGTTTACATTGTATTGAGCGACTATCCGACTATACGTTCTTTTTTTAAACTGACCTCACAATGGTGCAGACTTGCTCAGTAAATAAGTGCCACAGCAGGTCGCGTCGAGGAAATGAGCCAGAAAACGGAATTAGAGAGACAGCACCAAGGAACCCAGATTGACGAGTTTACAAAAATACGTAGAATGGCTTGGATCTCGGCTGTACGGCGCAGAGACATAACGTTCAACAAAGTATCTAAGCACAGCCGTGTTGGTTCATTTTCCTTGTCCTTGTAATGTATTTGGGCCCGACGTTCTTTCTATCCATCCTGGTATTGGTTCACTATGTTGTCGCCAAGAACGAGCTCAATATTTACAAAAACATACCACCGTCACTCTATTCTGAGTGATGTGGGCTAGAATTTAATGCCCACGAGAGGGCCGTCCCTAGCTTTTCAGACGCCGCCCCCCTCTTGGTGACGTACACGTTTTCACGGGCTCCACCCTTACCTCCTCCCCCAGACATGCTCCATGCAAACTTCTAGAAATAAAGTATTGCCAAAGGAATCAATCTATGACAAACATTGTTTTGTTAAAAAGTGCACTATAAGGGACATATAAAAAGGTTTCAACAATGAGTAGCTGAGTAATATTGAAGCAAATATTAACACAATATTAAAGCAGGAGTCACACTGTCACTGTCAAAGCAGGAGTCTGTAATCCTAAATAACATAATAGTGCATGTTTTAAAATGGACAAAGGAAACAAAGAACATCTTCACGATAATGCACAATACAGTACTCTCAAATACTAACACCAATTATTAAATCAAATGTCTCTGAAATGTCAAATCAAACAGTTGCATACTAGTGTAATGTTCATCAAAAGATAGATACATTTACCTTAATACAGCTCTTCATGTCTACAGTACACATATCACTCAGACATTTACTGTAGTATTCACAGATATGATTTCTGAAGGCTCAAAAGAAAGCAGGAGTAAGCTTGGAAGTAGCTGGATCTGCTTACAAAATGTGCTTCAAGCTAAACCGACTGCACTCACAAGGCATGGGTATTTGTAGCAACTCAAATGGAATACAGGTGTGCAAAACTAATTACACAGGAGTCACACATTAAATCAATTAGCAAATGCTCTGACTGACAGATGCCAGTGAGCCAACATTCACAAGGTAGTGTTAAAGTTGCAGAATACTACATCCACAACACAGGATTGATCCATGACTGACTTTGAAAAGTAAAACATAAACCTGTTATTTTTTTATTTTTTTGCAAATGTCACTGTTATCCATTCTGTATGCCCTGCTGTCATTTGCATGTTATATCTAAACACCAGTGACCTTAAAACCTTAAAGGAGTAGTTCACCCACAAAAACAACTTATGCTCTGTATAACCTAGCTGCTCCCATTTACATGTAAAACAAACAACTCTCTATTCATGGGCAATTGTGTGAATCGGTTATTCAACCACAGACAATGAGTCATTGGTGGGTGACATGGGTCAATCAAGTCTGTATAGGAAAGTCTGTGAAAGATTTCATGTAAATTTCACGCTGCGTTCATGATTTCAGGCTTTTTGTTCAAAACAGGCAAATCCTGCAAACTTTGAAAGCCAATGTTAGCCAATTAGGATGGAATATGAAATATCGGACATATCCGACTTGAACACATGAATATAGAGATAGTGTGTAACGATTTTTGGACCGAATCTGGAGGAGTAATATAGAAAAATGTGTTTTTTAAAAGTCGGCCTCCTGGTGGGGCCGTTCTGGAAAATTTGGGGCAGAAGTTCATCGTTGGCATCCAGGGAGTGTGTGTGCAAAATTTGGCATCGACTGGGTTAACGGTGGCAGAGATTATAGCTGTTAACAGACGGACGGACACACACACACACACGGACGGAATGCAAAACATAGTTTTGTGCTTCTGTGTTTTTGAGTGGTGCAACCACTCCCTTACGGAGCTGTGTGTGGGTGGGTGGCTGGCTGGGTGGCTCTGAGCACGAAAACAGCATGGTTGTTTTTCACCACCTGTGCACAAACATACATGCACATATTAACTGTATATATGATGATTTCGGGAGTGCCAGTACAGTACAGTGACAGTACAGTACGGTACAGTAGAGGGACCCCCACACGGTAACTCTGTCATTTCTCAACCGTTTCGGACGCAGGGCGGCTCGCCGGAACCGGCCCGGCCCCCTGGTCGCGTTCCTGGGGGTCTGGAACTTATGGGGACCCCCACACGGAGTTGCACCACTCACTTCACACGGGTGTGATTTTCTTCTTTATATACTGTTATTAATTATTGCCTACAATGTAAATTGTGAAATTACTTTACTGTTGAAATGTAAAATTTACATTCCAACGAATGGACCTGTAAATGACAACAAAACAAAAACTAAGGCACTGGTGTGGTACTTCTGGTTTACCGGAACAGGGTTCAACTCCCTGCGGTGCTCTGCTCAATTTGTTGTATTTACTCAGATCAGAGGCTCGTACGCCCAAGAAGAGACCAGGTTAGAGGGCATAGGCAGTGTGTAGAATGTACCGAAATCCTCCGAACAAATCGTGCTCACGGCCAAAATATTCACTATATACACGCAGTGACGCATGGTGTTTGATCATTTTGTAGCCACACTTGTCCTCTTTCACACAATGTGACTACCAGAGCACAGCCACATTCTGAATATGAACTACAGCGCTTAAAGCGACCGGAGTACCATCCTGTCCTATCTTTTCAATGTAACATTCCTCCATGATTTTCTCTTCAGGAACACATGCAATTCTTAACTCGCTCTTATAACCTTTCTTAAATACCACGATCGCACAGGGCGTACCTCAATGTCTCGGGACACTCACAGTGAAAACAAAAATTGCGTTTGACTTGTACTTTTTCTGTTATAGTCACTCGTGCGGACATACGTTAGGTCAGGGAGGCATACTATGGTCCGACATGCGTCCGCACCTCGGACTAGCGCCTGTTCCCGTGCTTGCGGTTATGGTTAGGTTAGGGTTTGAGGTGGGTTGACGTTTTTCGGACCAATCTCCTCTCCTCTCAGTTGTCCTCTCCTCTGTTATCAAAGTCCGGACCCATGGGGTGAAAGCAGTCTTACTCCAATTGGCCAAAGGGGGGCGCTATAGCATTTTTTTTAAATGAAACCTTTGAACAGTCATAACTCTTGCTTTGTTTCGCCAAAATTCATGGCACTTGTTTCCACATGTTCCTTGACTCATGGGGAACACATCTGTCACTTTGCCTCACATTTTCCGCCATTTTGAGCAGTTTGAAATATGCTTATACCTGATTTTCTGCCAGGATTTTTGAGCAATTTGCGTGAAACGTCCTACACACAATGTAATAATAATAATAATAATAATAATACATACGATTTATATAGCGCTTTTCTGGGTACCCAAAGTCGCTTTACAGACAATTTAGTACAGACATTTTTATTAGAAAAACTACTAAAAGGTTTAAAAGGTTAAAAACTAGAAATCAAAATCAACAAAGGACAAACAAGAAGGGTGTGTGTGGGGGGGTTATGTAGGGAAAGCCAGTTTGAAAAGGTGGGTTTTGAGTGTGCTTTTGAACATTTCAATCATTTCAATCTATGGATCATTGGATCATTAACTGAAATCCCAGTTGAAGAGAAGTTTGAACGTGAAAACATGAACTTCGAACACACTGTAGAAATGGATAATGACATGCCCAAAATGAGGACACACATACTTGTTAACAAAACACTGAATGGTTTTGCTGTTTACAATGTAGTCACTGAATGTCTCCGTGTAAGCTCAGTCAGTAGAGCTCTTTCCCTTGGACCACAAGGTTGTGTGTTCAAATCCGGGTAATGACAACTCAGCCCATGATTCTTATTTGTGCATATTGTTCTTGTTGCGTATTGTCTTCTTTCTTGGTCCCGCCTTATCGCTGCTTGCAGCTATATTTAAACCTATCTTTTTCTTTTTTTCCTTCTTAAAATTAATTGCTAAATAATTTACAATGCAAGTAAGTAGTATTGATTAAATTGATTATTGACATTGTAAAACGATTCGATACCGATTATTTCCATTGCAAAACGATACGTTACAAAGTCAAATGATACGGTACGATATTTGCTGTTTACATATCGATAATTCGATATGTTCGATTTGTTTGTTTCGATTTTTTTTAAATTAAAATCGATATTTCGATACAGTTGCTATATCGCAGGGGTGCCCAAACTTTTTTCACTGAGGGCCACATACAGAAAACTATAGGAAGGGCTGGGCCATTCTGCGACGACACCCGGACGCGCCGCAAAGCGGCGCGGCCAAAAAAATTTTGGGGGTTCAAACCCCACAGTACCCCTGAAATGCATAGAAAACTGCTTTTTTTTGGCACAGCCAATAAAAAAATTGGGGGTTCAAACCCCACAGTACCCCTGAAATGCATAGAAAACTGCTTTTTGCCTCACCTGTCGTGTATTAAAGTTAGCAAAATCAATCAAATGTAGGTAAATTATGCTTGATAATTGAATATGCTTACAGAAATAAAACAGCCTACATCACAACTTTCCATAAATGGGTTTTCATTTATTTTGTATCCAGCATATGGCCAAAGCATTAGTAGTGAGTAGACGACCAGAAGGAAAAAAAAGCAATCCTCAGACAAAAATAAAAGTAAAAAAAGACTGCCTGTAGTCTGGAAAAGTTCAGTGTGCGTTTGTGTGTCCTGGAGTGGGACTTTTCACACTGTGACAGAGCATCGCCACCTTTGACAGTGTGTGTGTGTGTGTGTGTACTGGTCAAAAAGGGTTGGAACTTGGCAGCACATTCTCAAAACAGCAGCCTCATACTTCTTAGTCAGGATGGGGGTCCCCCTTCACAGCCCTGTATAAAGAGGGAAAAATAAGGGGAAAGGGGATGGGTATATTTAAGCTTATTATGCAAATAATTTATTGGGCTTGTTAACAGCACTTGCAATGCTTTGATGCACAGACATCTTGGACCCAGGTGTGTGTGTGTGTGTGTGTGTGTGTGTGTGTGTGTGTGTGTGTGTGTGTGTGTGTGTGTGTGTGTGTGTGTGTGTGTGTGTGTGTGTTAGAAAATGTATTAAGTAATTGGGCTTGTTAACACGAATACTGTGTAATATAGTTTTAACTCACCTATAATAGGAACAGCAGTTGCACTTAGTGGGAGCAGTGAAGTTGCACTTTGGACTGAAGGATGGCTGGCAGGTCAGGAGTAAGTTTGGTGGTTGAGATGCGAAGGACATCACAGAGATGGCTGTCGGTCATTTTGGTTCTCAATCTGCTTTTGTTCAGAGTTAACAGAGAAAATGTTTGCTCACATATGTATGTTGAGCCGAACAGGCTCATCATTCTTTTTGCGTGGCGTCTCATCAGAGGAAACTTTGCCTTTTCCAAGCTCCGGTAGAAGTCGGGTAAGGAGAGAAGCTGATGTTGATTCTTCAGAGAATTATCACACTGCATTTCGATAAGTTCTAATTGCAGACTGTCTTCGACTTCTTCTGCATCCATCAGGAAGGGAGTCGAGAACAGCTTGATTTCTTTCTCAATGTTAGAAAAATCTTTGAAGCGCTGACTGAATTCTGTCATGAGAGATGTGATCACAGACACATATTTCCCCTTTTTAGCAGAAAGGTTGGCCTTTGGAAAAGCTGATTTTATTTCGGACAGCGTGGGGAAGTGCGCAACATTGAAGTTGCGTAGGTGTGTCTCAAAGAGACGCAGCTTCACACAGAATGCTTTCATGTGCGCATACAATTGTGGTACAAGCTGGTCTTTGCCTTGTAGGCTCTTGTTCAGTGTGTTAAGATGACCAGTAAGATCCACTAGAAATGCCAGGTCTGCCAACCATAGTGGGTCACTCAGCTCATGAAGAGGTCGGTCTCTTTCAAAAACTGGTCAATTTCTGATCTCAGGGAATAAAACCGCTGCAGCACGTAGCCACGACTTAGCCAGCGCACATGAGAATGGTAGAGTACGTCCCCATATTCAGCATCGACATCAGAAAGGAATTCTTGGAATTGTCTGTGGTAGAGCCCTCGTGCTCGAATTATGTTGACAGTTTTCACAACAGTGTCCATCACATCGTCAAGCTGGACTTTGTTGGCACAGAGGGCTTCTTGGTGAATGATACAGTGCATTTTAACAGCCACACCTCCTGCCTCTTTCACCTTGGCACACACCATAGAGGCCATTCCTTTGCGCTCGCCTGTCATTGCTGGAGCCCCATCCGTTGTAACGCCACACATCTTATCCCATTTAAGTCCCATCTTGTCAATTGCATCCGACACAGCTTCAAAAATATCCTTACCCGTTGTTGTGCCCTTTAGACTACTAAGATCAAGCAGCTCTTCCGTAACGCAAAAGTTATCGTCAACTCCCCGCAAAAAAATTAACAACTGTGCAGTGTCTGTGGCGTCTGTGCTCTCATCACATGCAATCGAGTAAAAATCTAAAGAACAAGCTTTATCTGACACTTGATGTTTTAAGTTAGCTGACAAGTCTTCAATTCGCCGCACAACTGTGTTTCTGGACATGCTTACGTCGTTGAATTTCTGCAGCTTTTCCGGGCACATTATTCCTGCCACTGTAGTGAGGCACTGTTTTATGAAATCACCATCTGAGAAGGCTTTCCCGTGTCGGGCAATGAGTTGAGCTACCTCGTAGCTGGCTATTGTGGCATTTTCTTGTGTTTTATTAGCACGGACAAAATGCTGTTGTTGAGCGAGCAGGCTAGCTGCCATTTGATTAACTTTCTCGTCTCGCTCGGCACCAGTGTAGGATGTGTAGGTCTGATGTTTGGTTTCGTAGTGTCGTCGTACATTATAATCTTTCATCGCGGCAACAGTTTCATTGCAAATCAAACAGACACACTTCCCCTTGACTTCTATGAAGAAATATTCATTCTTCCACCGTGTCTGATATTTTCTGCACTCACTAGCTATTTTGCGTTTCTTTTCCATTTTTGTCACTCGAGTGGGAACGGGGAAAACGTGTCTTAGGTATCGCTTGTGTCACGTGTGTGGTTTTGTGTCGAGCTGCCTTGTTCAAGAGTCAAGACACTGAAGAAGACAGTAGCTCCACCTAGTGTTAAAACTAAAAAAAAAAAATACAGTCAAGTGCAAGTTTCATGTGCGGGGCTGCGGGCCATATTCCATTATATTTTTAGAATTTGATAAGGGCCAATTCAAAATGGACCACGGGCCGCAGTTGGCCCGCGGGCCGTAGTTTGGACACCCCTGATCGTTACACCCCTACCCATCAACTTCAATTAGAAATTGTGACAGCCCTAAAAATACCTCTAATAAAAACACTTGACATTAGAGCAGTGGTTCCAAAAGTGGGGTCCGCAGGCTAATGAGTGTCATTTTGGGGGTCCTTGACATGAAAAAGTTTGGGAACAAGTTAACCCATTTTGGGCGGGAACCCCTTTTGGTGTTTTATGCATTATGTTATGCTTTAGCTGTTGAAAAATAGCAGATCTACAAGCTCATAGTGCGGCACCGAGTGCCGCGCTACGAGCTTGTAGGTCTGCTATTTTTGAAAAATCGCGAAAATGTGCCTGAAATCATTGAATATATATTCTTTCAGAGCAAGTTTTTAACTCAAATCTTTGATACTGGGAGGGTCCCTGGAACAACATATTTTCAGACGGTCAATGTAATATATATTTGGGGTCCTTGACATGAATATGTTTGAGAACGACTGACATAGAAACGTTTTTTTTAGAAAACTGTCAGGATTCAGAAGACATTTTTTTAAATGTCGAAGTCAAGTCTAAATGGGTTCACAACTGCATTAGAGGAACCTTCCTCAGTGCATGATGACACCTACAGCAGGTCTGTTGCTGTTGGGCGGCAGGAGTGAGATGGAAGAATAAGGCAATGAAACGTATTACAAACGTTGACAATTCATAATCTACAATCTATATTACAGATGCTGGTGATGTGAACACAACAAATCGAACATAAAAAATAACAATACATTATAGAAGCTTTATACACTTTTGTCTTTCCACACATCATTTCATAATTATTTATAAATCAGTGAAAACAAACAAGCCTGGTTCTCATAGGGCCAACACACACATGACGACAAAACTAGAGTGAGACAGTTACAGTATAGCGTGTGTGCGTGCGCGCGCACGTGTGTGTGCGTGTATGTGTGTATGTGTGCGTGTGTGTGGTGTGTGTGTGTGTGTGCACGCGCGCGTGCATGCGCGTGTAAGGGTGCATGCGCTCTTGTGTTTGTAAACGTGCATGCGCACCCATATAAAGGTAGGTGTAAGTCAATGTGTTCAATAGACCAAACAGAACATAAAAGTGTTTCATTTGTAAAATCCTACACAATAAAATCCTCTGTGTTCGTTTAACTCTACTCACGCTGATTATTATTATTATTTTGTAGTAGTAGTAGTAGTAGTTTTTTGAGCAAAGGCTCCTATCCTATATCCAGCGTTTGGTGTCTGTCCAGTAATTTTGTCCTACACAAACTCCCATTGACAATGAATGGAAATTTTACAGTATATGCCTTTAGTTCTGCCTGCTTAAAATGACAACAACAGCACTAGTTGCCCAGGGAACTACGCAAGACATAATGGTTGACGTGATGGCACTTGACGCAACCAGACGTAACATCCCATAATATGTACTGTATATGACTCTCTATCACTGTTTAACACGTCAGAAGAACATATGTCAAACTATGCCTTGTTATAATATTATAACAAGACGTTTCCTCTCGGTTATTGATTTGGTCTATAATTGATAGATATGAACCGGCACCTACAAGGTAAAATTAAGCAAAAAAATTGTCCTTCGAGCCAGATTTCGTCCTTGGTCAGTAAATGAGAGTTAATGGGCTACAGATAATCGTCCTCGCTGGACGTTTCGTCGTCCATGTTGGCGTCGTTCCAGTAGTGGGAGGGGCCTTCGCCGGGGTCGCTGCTGATGCTGCTGGCGTGCGAACTGCCTCCTCCTCCTCCCCCTCCTCCTCCTCCCCCTTCTCCTCCTCCTCCGAGCGAGGCCTCCTCCTCCGACAAAGAGGACGTCGCAGAGGAAAGACTGCGGCTCATCCTCCACATGTGACAGGCGAAGGTCCGCCCCCAGCTGCAGTGCTGGCCAATGGGGCGCAGGTGGCGGATGAGGTTGGCGGCCTCCTGCCAGTATGAAGTTCACTTGCTCTGGCCCCGCCCCAGGCGCTGTCTGCTCATGCTGGTCAGCATCTGGCTGATGTACGACGTGAGCAGGTCGTCCATCTTGTAGCCCTGCACGCACGCACACGCACACGCACACACACACGCACACGCACACACACACACACACACACCATGGTTCAATAAAGAATAGATTGATCGATCAATATGGCCCTACATTCATTAAAAATACAGGGACGACGTTCCACACGTCCCAAACTCCTCTCCCTTCTGGCTCCAAAACTATGGAATGAACTTCCCCATTGAAATCAGAACTAGTGCAGACTCACTCCCAATCTTCCGCCGTACTCTGAAAACCCACCTCTTCAGACTCCATCTTAAAGGACAACTTTGTTTTTTTTTTCAACCATGTTTCATGTTTTAGTTTGTTATTAGAGAAAGTAAAAGTGGCTAAATATGTGCGATTTCTTTATTGTTAGACCCCAATAAATGACATCTGGCCACAGTAGTTGTTTTCCGCGTGTCTGAACAAACAACTCCAACCTAGGCGGCTGCCACACTGTGTTCATTGTAGGCTCAATATGTCAGTTTGTCACCTCCCCCTTCAGATTCAACAGATCCTGTGATCTTTTGTGGCCAGATTTGATGGGGTCTAGTAGGACTATAGTAAATAATAATAAAGAAATTGCCGTAAAACTTTGTAAAAAATATACTTATTTAGCCACTTGTTCGAATGCCCCCGCCCCCTGTCAAAATTAGCTAAAATCGCAAAACGAAAGAAAGCAGCAAATGAAATGTACGCTCATCTTTTATTTTCTCTAATAACAACCTAAAACATGAACCTTGGTTGAAAAAAACAAAACAAAGTTGTCCTTTAACCCGTAGCACTTGTCGTAGCACTTGAAGTTGATTCTTGATGACTATTTTTATGTATTTGATGTTTTTTTTTGTTCTTGCTTACTGTAAATGGCTCTTACACTGTAAATTGTAATTCTTACCAGTGATGTCTCACAGAGCAGCTTGCTGCCTCTCACCAGGTTGCCGATGGTGATGTGGAAGTACGTGTTCCCACTGCTCCAGTTGGAGATCTTAGTGAAGGGATGAGTGATGAGCACGTCCTGGAGACACACACACACGCACGCGCACACGCACACGCACACACACACACACACACACACACACACACACGCACACACTCAGTTGAATCTCTTATCCAGCTAGAGCGACTTAAAACGATTGCCAATATTGAATAATAGACACCAAGATCATATTAACCGGAACACAGTGCACGCACGCACGTGCACACGCACACGCACACACACACTCACACACTAACCTACCTTGGTCTTGGGGTCGATGAGACTGACTCCATGCTTGTTGATGGCGATCAGCAGGATCTCTGGGAAGTTGGGCTCTGTGGTTTGCTGCAGGTCAAACACAACATTGTTATGGTTGTAGTGTAAGTCCACCTAAAGCCAGTCCGACTCGAGACCGAGTGTGGGAGGGGGTCGAGTCCGAGTCGAGACCGAGTGTGGGAGGGGGTCGAGACCGAGTGTGGGAGGGGGTCGAGACCGAGTGTGGGAGGGGGTCGAGACAGAGTCGAGACCGAGTGATGGGAGGGGGTCGAGACAGAGTCAAGACCGAGACTAGATTATGTTTTCTTCTTTTTTCTCAGACAGCCAGACAGCTCTCTGATAATGCTGAGCCTCAATTCTGGCAAAAAACGCCACTAAAGATCATGCTTTTACTGCGAGTGGACAGAGCAAAAACATTCAATGGCGTCACAACATGGAAGCAACGCGTTGCCAGTCGACGGAGACGCCAAGAACCGCTAAATATTACACTGGCGATTCTGGATTAATAATAACATAATACGTCGTCCAATGTCGATCTTGGCGAACTGTGATTTAAAAAAAAATGTCATTCAATTGTTGTTTTAGGCAGAGAAAGAGTTAACGGTTCTTACCTTGACCTCGAAGAAGGCGGAGCCAAACGTGGGCCATTTGAAGATGTATTTCAGAAACAGCAGTTTAGCCTCTTCTCTGGATTTACCAGCCTGCTTGTTGAAGTACGCTACTAGAGACTGACACACACACACACACACACACACACACACACAATAAAACAAAAACAAACGAGAAAAAATGAATCATCGTCGCGGGGAATACACGTGTAGTGTCCCCGCCCCTGAATGAGCATCAAAACATCAAAAGCACAACACTGTTTGGTGAATGCTTCTTTTTCTTGCAGGCACTGTATTAACCCATTTTGGTCTAAATCCTAAAAAAAATCTGAAAAACCCATGTTTCTATGTGCTCAACCTTTTTCATGTCAAGGACCCCCAGAATTATCTCTATTGGGCCACGGACCCCCATCTCAAAATATGTTGTTCCAGGGACCCCCCAGAAGCCAATATTTTAGTTAAAAATGTTCGTTTTTACGCTTGCGTTGTCGCGCCCCTCTTGAGAAGACCTGTAGCAGACCTCTCGTTGATCCAGGCAACGACGTGTGCGTTCCTCACTTCCCGTTTGAAAGGCCCTTTAAGGTCCTTTCAAACGGGCAGTGTTTAACGTACAGGTCTGCTCAAGAGGGGCGTTGTAAAAAAAAAAAGCTAAACAGAATCTAGGTCTAGTGAGTTGCGGGCGCGTGCATGAAACGAGCACGTGCGCGACAATTTCACGGGACCGCGCCCATGTAAATACGGTTGCGTTGTCGCCGCTCAACTTCCACAGAAGAAAAAAAAAGCAAAACAGAAAAGAAAAACGCAGGCAGGTCTCATTGAAAACGAACTATAGGCGCGTTAAATCACTGCCCGTTTGAAAGGACCTTTATCCTTTAATGTGTTTTTCTCTTTTAATGACCAAAATAAATAAACTACTAACTAACTACTATCTCAGCAGCATGACTGAAAGACTAAGAGGCAAAACTCATATGAGTCCGTAATTTTCAAAAGATGTCTGAAAAGAATAATGCAACTAATGATGATGCATGCGCCGATAAACAAAACACAGCGACAGTTTTCATTCGTCCGCTGGCGCCTTTACCCTTTTCCAGTCGTCGGGCGACAGCTGGCGAATCAGATCCTGCGGGACGAGCTCCCGGAGCATCTTGGGAATCGTAGGAAAGTGCGACTTGTCGTCCTCGAACTTCACGCGGTAGATGAGCGCCCCGAGCTGGAACACCTCCTCGCGGGAACACTTGTGGTAGCCGCGCAGGTACTTGGGCAGCTCCTGGTGGTTGGGAGTGGGAGTGCATGCGACAGACAGTGGTGCATGAAAAAACTTGTACTCGCATGTTTTACTTTACCTTTTTAGAGGTTTGGGCTACTTTCTTACCGTATAAGTCAAAACAAGACAAAAATAAAACCGCATGAGTTTTCCTGATGTGATAAACTGTCAGAACCAGCTTTTGTTGCGTTCGTTTATGTGCTAAAAGAGTGACTTTGAGAGCTGTTTCCCCGTTACAATGTGTAATAATACATGGAATGGAGTCTAGTTTGCCCATAATAAGGTAAGAAAACAACCCAAACCTCTAAAAAAGTGGTCTTACCCTTTAAGTAAAAAGTATCAATACTGCAACGTATAACTATACTCTTGAGTAAACGTAGAAAAGTATCAACATGTACTTAAAGTACTAAAAGAAAAAGTACTCATTATGCAGAATGTCCCCTTTCAAGTTCTCAAATGTTTAAACATCTTTTGAAAATCGCAGATATACAAGCTCAAAATGTGACTTTTATACTTTTAGAAGATCTCATATCACTCCAGTGCTTGCCGCCTTACATTGGCTTCCAATCGACTGCAGAATTGTTTTTAAAATGTTGTTAATCACCTTTAAAGCTCTGCACAGACTGTCTCCAGTTTATTTAACTGAATTATTAACCCCTATGGTTAATGTGAGAACACTTCCTCAGGCAAAGACCTTCTCTTTGTTCCTAAAACACAATTAAGAACAAAAGGTGATAGAGTATTTGCGTCTCTGATTGCGCTCTGATCGAGACGGATATCTCAAAGGTTATTTTTTAAATTAATTCGAAACAAATGGTCCGGATGTACGCTCGAAAATTCCTGCCGAAGTTCGAGTCCTAAAAAAAGGGCTAGGGTACAGCCTTAATGGAGTTAACATTACTCTAATAGACTGGCACCTGGTAATAGTGGAAGATGGAGTCAGCGAACGAATCCTTTCCAGGAACGGTAGCCGTCCACAGCTTCTTCATGAAGAACACCTGGTAGGTCAGAGAGGGAACAATACCTACGGAGAGAGACAGGGGGAGCTAGTGAGCAGTCAACTCTACACAGCCTAATTCATACGCACTTGCATATTACCCGAGTGGGCGGGTGTGCTTTACCGCCATTAATGGCACGCCTGCAGGCTGTGTTGCTGCAGGAACGAGACGATAGGACAGTTCCAAAGACAGCAACGAGCCGATAGGCCAGTTCCACAGACAGGAACGAGCCGATAGGCCAGTTCCACAGACAGGATCAAGCCGATAGGTCAGTTCCACAGACAGGAACGAGCCGATAGGTCAGTTCCACAGACAGGAACGAGCCGATAGGTCAGTTCCACAGACAGGAATGAGCCGATAGGCCAGTTCCACAGACAGGAACAAGCCGATAGGCCAGTTCCACAGACAGGAACGAGCCGATAGGCCAGTTCCACAGACAGGAACGAGCCGATAGGCTTGTTTCACAGACAGGAACGAGCCGATAGGCCAGTTCCACAGACAGGAACGAGCCGATAGGCTAGTTTCACACTTCACAGACAGGAA
The DNA here is from genome assembly GCF_951216825.1 of Electrona antarctica. Classification (NCBI taxonomy): domain Eukaryota; kingdom Metazoa; phylum Chordata; class Actinopteri; order Myctophiformes; family Myctophidae; genus Electrona; species Electrona antarctica. The sequence continues at coordinate 11,665,932 of NC_136792.1, read as the reverse complement.
CGAGCCGATAGGACAGTTCCGTAGGCAGCGCCTATCGGTAAAGCACAACCTCGAGTGTATGTACTATTGCGATTATACAACAGTTAGCGAAAAGAAAACAAAAAAAACACGTCAACTCAATTTCATTATAACTAAGATATTCGCTAAAAAAGATCATCAAGATCATCATTTTTTAATGACAGTTGTAGCCACTACGACCGTTTTTTTTTTTTTTTTTTAATGTTTTGATTAGGCGTTCCATCATGCTTGTTTGAAGCACGGCTAGATGGACTGTTTCAACCAATCAGATTGCTTCCTCGAGACGACCTGATGTATAAATAATAGGGGTGTAACGATATAGTAACTGTATCGAAGTATATCGAAATGTAAACAGCAAATATCGTATCGTATCTTTTGACTTTGTATTGTATCGTCAATGTAAATAATCGGTATCGAATCGTTTTGCAATGTAAATAATCAATTTAATCAATACCAAGTACTTGTGTGAATTCTCTGTGTTCATGTCAAGGCGTGGGTTTTTCCATATGTGTTCAAATACAATGTCCATCTATTTGCCAGAGAATAACTGTGTTTACTTATTTATATCCATAAATAGTAAATCTTTCCCTTAAAAAACCTGCACTATCCACAAGTTTCACACATATTTAATGTATTTGCTAAATAGTTACTGTATCGATTTCAAATCATTGAATCCTATCGTATCGCCATAATGAACCAACATCGTCCATGTATCGTGATACGCATCGTATCGCTGTTAAAATGTATCGTTACACCCCATGCTTGCTGACCAGATCTGTTCTTGTTGGCAAGCAAAAGCGTTGTGTGTCACAGACACATTTTTATGGGTGCCTTATATTTGTTTCCTACATTTTTTTAAAACTATTATAATATCGTCTTTGCTTCGCTCTCTGACGTATCCTACCGTCCTTCGCGGGCCGCGCCTTCTTGATCCAATCCGTTAGATGTCGCACAAAATCAAAGAAGAAATCTCCCTCAGGGACACTGATGACCTGCAGCACGCACACACGCGAACGCACGCACGCACGCGCGCACGCACGCACGCACGCACGCACGCACGCACGCACGCACGCACGCACGCACGCACGCACGCACGCACGCACGCACGCACGCACACACACACACACACACACACACACACACACACACACACACACACACACACACACACACACACACAAACATGCATCAAAAAGCCATTTGAAGTCAATGCTGTAAACACTCTTAATACATGCATTTGAACTTCAAGGACTCCATGGCCCTCATTTATCAACCGTGCGTACGCCAAAATATGGGTGTACGCCGAAATTACCGCAATTTTCGGCATTTACGATTTGCGCCAAAGACTGAAAATTATCTTGTGCCAAGACAAAACTCACGTCTGGTCGGGAGCTGTCGTACGCTTTGTCCTCACCTGTTTTTCTGTCGTAGAACAGCGGAGCAGCATTGTTTGACCAGCTGAGAGGCTGTCACAGGCATCGAAACATATGTATTCACTCCTAAAATGTTTATATAAAACTGTGTAGGTATGTATATGGGCTAAATGTAAAAAATAAAATAAAAAGTAAAGGAATACATCAACGATGTGTCTTTGTGTCATAGGAAATTAGTAGGAGATTTCCAACTTTACAAGCAAGCAATTAAAATCGCGCATTTAAAAACAATGTTGCAAGTTAGATGCGTAAGCCATTTAAACAGTGTTTTGCATGATGAGCGCATACATGCGAGAATTTGGGCTGTCTGTGCTGAAATATTTCCATGACGGGACGTTGGAGAGTAGCCTATAGTGCAGTGCTGCAGCGCGGAGAGTCCCAACATGGGTAGCCTACTGTAGCCTAATCTACAGCAGGCCGATGTCTTTCTGGAGTTACAGTATGCGCAATCTTCTCCTCGCGTCGCTCGAATGCCAAATGTGCTGTGCCAGCGCAAGTGGGAACGCATCGGAGATAGTATAGGCTAAGCCAGCCTGCAGCCCACCACCACCACTGTTCAGTGCCACATGAGGCTACGGTTTTGGCTGCACTATTCATATAATTGACAGTTGACAGCGAGGCAATTTAAATAGACTGTCGTCGAACGTGCATGGTCAATTGGTCACGGTGTCACGGACGGACCACCGTGATAGAGAGAGACAGACTACAGGACAGGAGATGCACCTTGCAAAACTGCAGCGTGTGTGCGTGCCTATTTGTTATATAATTCATGGTTCACAGGTTCAGGTTTTCGTTCACTAATATATCTTGTTGTATATTAAATGAATAAAGACTTTAATAATTTAATATACAACTAACAACACAGTGACAGTTGCTTGCAAATTGCGATATGTGCGTGCATGCGTGCGTGCGGGGGGTGAGGGCAGCAAGGGAAGCGAAGCGAGAGGAGAAACAGACAGGGTAGTCCTACAGCTTTATTTAATTCATGCAGGTTTATTTATTTAAGATACAACAAGTTGCAAGTTAAGTTGCCTTAGTTGCGTGTGCGTGCGTCTGTGTATGAGAGAGGGGGCAGCGAGGGAACCTTTTTTTTCTTCCTGTAACCATGGTTTCCAGGTCGTATGGCAGTTGTTCATGTCGCAAAAACGAGGGCGAGGCTTGATTTCATAGGGCGTGCCAGATAGATTTCAGCCGTCACATTTATAAACGTCCGAACGAAATTAAGGAAGAAACAGCTGTCTGCGATCACTTTGTAAATGCCGACCCGACGTGGGTGTACTACGAATCCTACACTCGAATTCGGGGCAGATTTTACACTCGATTGATAAATGAGGGCCTACGACTCTGACAGAGTACAGAGTTAGTCTGTTACAGTCTGAACTTCAAGGACTCCATGACTCTGACAGAGTACAGAGTTCTGTTCACTTGGAGAAGAACCACTGCTCTGATATCCTGTTATGTTTTACAGCTAATTCTGATTCAGTCTTAGTCTTTAGAATAACAAACCATTTAGTTTTAGTCCTATTTTAGTCATCTGAAATGGTTTAGTCTTAGTCTAGTCGGTGTGATATGTCCTGTTGCACAAAAAGAACACTGTACCTGATAATTTATTCGTCATGATGCAATTATGGATTTGTCATGGAAATTAAATAACGTTGTGTCATTACAATTAAATAACCTGTGTCATTGAAATGTTAATGATGTAATAACACAATGAGATAATTGGAACATCACCTGGAGGTATTTAAATGTGACTGTTAGCCAAGCTGTTAGACCCTGACGAAGACTGAAAGGTCGAAACGCGCGGGTCATTTTTTTGTTGCCTCGCTCATCAATTAAATCGTATATATTTTTCCACCTAAGACGGAGTGCCTTGGAATCCTTTTCTTTGCAAGTCTGCATTTTACACCTTCTGGGAATTAAGCAGTACTACTTTGGAGAGAAAATACAACCTTTTTGTGTCTATGAATACTGTACCTTGTCTGAGATCTTGACGAAGAGGCTGAAGCCCTCGGAGGATTTGAGCAGCAGTCTGGCAGAGATGTTCTGACAGAAGTCTTTGGCCTTGGTGCTGGACTCCACCTCGAACGCCTGCATGGCACACAGAACATGTCAAGGTGGCATCAGAACATGTTAAGGTAGCATCAGAACATGTCAGGGTAGCATCAGAACATGTCAGGGTAGCATCAGAACATGTCAGGGTAGAATCAGAACATGTCAGGGTAGCATCAGAACATGTCAGGGTAGCATCAGAACATGTCAAGGTAGCATCAGAACATGTCAGGGTAGCATCAGAACATGTCAGGGTGGCATCAGAACATGTCAAGGTAGCATCAGAACATGTCAGGGTAGCATCAGAACATGTCAGGGTGGCATCAGAACATGTCAGGGTAGCATCAGAACATGTCAAGGTGGCATCAGAACATGTCAAGGTAGCATCAGAACATGTCAGGGTAGCATCAGAACATGTCAGGGTAGCATCAGAACATGTCAAGGTAGCATCAGAACATGTCAGGGTAGCATCAGAACATGTCAGGGTGGCATCAGAACATGTCAAGGTAGCATCAGAACATGTCAGGGTAGCATCAGAACATGTCAGGGTGGCATCAGAACATGTCAGGGTAGCATCAGAACATGTCAAGGTGGCATCAGAACATGTCAAGGTAGCATCAGAACATGTCAGGGTGGCATCAGAACATGTCAGGGTGGCATCAGAACATGTCAAGGTAGCATCAGAACATGTCAGGGTAGCATCAGAACATGTCAAGGTAGCATCAGAACATGTCAAGGTAGCATCAGAACATGTCAAGGTAGCATCAGAACATGTCAGGGTAGCATCAGAACATGTCAAGGTAGCATCAGAACATGTCAGGGTAGCATCAGAACATGTCAAGGTAGCATCAGAACATGTCAGGGTAGCATCAGAACATGTCATCAAACCTCATCAAACCCTGGGCCCTCATCAAACCCTGTACACTCAAGAGAATGTTCCCGCTACCACCTTTAGATCTCCATATACTGTATGGAGCTGACCTGTTCTGACATTCCATATTATGTTGATCTGACCTCATTAAACCCGGTACACTCAAGACATGCTCCTTATATGGCCAGTACAGAATTAATTCCATGTTGATCTGACCCCCCTATCTGATCTGACTCACCCAGCAGTCTGCCGTCAACGAGGTGGATGCACGGGACCTCACCCTTTGGGGCGAGGTCTCGCCCTCAGGCGTCTTACTGGTAGATAGATAGATAGATAGATAGATAGATAGATAGATAGATAGATAGATAGATAGATAGATAGATAGATAGATAGATAGATAGATAGATAGATAGATAGATAGATAGATACAGATGTGGGCATGATGCTGCATGCGTGTATCTCACCTCGTCCGTGTCGTCAGGGAAGTAGACCTTGTGGAAGATCTGGGTGGTCTTGTGTTGGATGGCCTCCACCTCCACCAGGTGAGGAGGGTACTTCCTGGGTCCGTTACTGTGGGTGAGGACACAGGAAAACGTTACTAGTGTGGGTGAGGACACAGGAAAACGTTACTAGTGTGGTCGAGGACACAGGAAAACGTTACTAGTGTGGGTGAGGACACAGGAAAACGTTACTAGTGTGGGCGAGGACACAGGGAAACGTTACTAGTGTGGGCGAGGACACAGGAAAACGTTACGGGTGAGGACACAGGAAAACGTTATGGGTGAGGACACAGGAAAACGTTACTGTGAGTGAGGACACAGGACAACGTTACTAGTGTGGGTGAGGACAAAGGGCAACGTTACTAGTGTGGGTGAGGACACAGGAAAACGTTACTGTGAGTGAGGACACAGGACAACGTTACTAGTGTGGGTGAGGACACAGGACAACGTTACTAGTGTGGGCGAGGACACAGGAAAACGTTACTAGTGTGGGCGAGGACACAGGAAAACGTTACTAGTGTGGGCGAGGACACAGGACAACGTTACTAGTGTGGGCGAGGACACAGGACAACGTTACTAGTGTGGGTGAGGACACAGGAAAACGTTACTAGTGTGGGCGAGGACACAGGAAAACGTTACTAGTGTGGGCGAGGACACAGGACAACGTTACTAGTGTGGGCGAGGACACAGGACAACGTTACTAGTGTGGGTGAGGACACAGGACAACGTTACTAGTGTGGGTGAGGACACAGGAAAACGTTACTAGTGTGGGTGAGGACACAGGACAACGTTACTAGTGTGGGCGAGGACACAGGACAACGTTACTAGTGTGGGTGAGGACACAGGAAAACGTTACTAGTGTGGGTGAGGACACAGGAAAACGTTACTAGTGTGGGTGAGGACACAGGAAAACATTACTAGTGTGGGCGAGGACACAGGAAAACGTTACTAGTGTGGGTGAGGACACAGGACAACGTTACTAGTGTGGGTGAGGACACAGGACAACGTTACTAGTGTGGGCGAGGACACAGGGAAACGTTACTAGTGTGGGTGAGGACACAGCAAAACGTTACTAGTGTGGGTGAGGACACAGGAACACGTTACTAGTGTGGGTGAGGACACAGGACAACGTTACTAGTGTGGGTGAGGACACAGGAACACGTTACTAGTGTGGGTGAGGGACACAGGACAACGTTACTAGTGTGGGCGAGGACACATGAAAAATGGAAAATGCGTGCGTGTGTTGCGTGTGTGTGTAGTCATACCGCAGTGCTTTGTGCAGTCGCAGCATGCAGTCTCCGGCCAGCGGGTGGTGTCTCTTGGACTGCAGGAAGCGCTGGACGTGTGGAAGCAGAACGTTGCTGGGAGCGAACAGACCGGTGCACAACCACAGCAGCTCCCAGCCCTTCTCCTCAGAGTACCTGCACGCACGCGCACA
>NC_136792.1:11629302-11659420 GCF_951216825.1 Electrona antarctica | reverse complement strand
AAGACAGTAGTGGGAAAAAAAAGTACTTGCATGTTTTTACTCAAGTAAATGTATCAATACTGCAATGTAGAAATACTCCCATTGCAAGTAAAAGTCCAGAATTCTAAATGTACTTGAGTAAAAGTACAACAGTTTTGGCATCAAAATGTACTTTAACAGGTCCATTTGGTTCCATTTGTACACTCTCAGAGTTAAATTAACATTGATTTTACAATATAAAATGGGGGTCCCAGAGATAGAAAAAACATTAAATGGGGGTCCGTAGACTAATGCATGTCAAACTGGGGGTCCTTGAAATTAAACTGGTTGAGAATCTCTGCTAGAGCCGTACAAATCTTCTCTTATGGGGGTCCCTGTCATGTCTTTTTAAACGGGGGGTCCGCATGTTAATTAGTGTCAATTTGGGGGTCCTTGACATGAAAAAGTTTGGGAACCACTGCAGTAGAACACGTATCAAAGCTGAAGGAAACGTTGAAAACAATTACAACGAAAATGGACCACTGGCCCGGCGGCCCGGCGCCGTCATGATGGATGGTGACGCCGGACGGAAAGGCGCAGCGCGGCAGATCGCAGTGGGCGGGCGGGGCTTACCGGGATTGGGGTTGTCCTGCAGCGCCACCACGAACTTTGACCTCTTCCTCAGGCCTTCCAGGAAGGTCACCACGAGGTCGCGGATGTCCTCTGCGTTGTTGGACGTGAAGGTGTACTCCTCTCCTTTTATGGTCGTCAGGGTGAAGCTCTGACCCTGTAGCTTACCCCCTCTGAGAGGGAGAGAGAGAGAGAGAGAGAGAGAGAGAGAGAGAGAGAATTATGATAGATATAACGATGGAGAGGAGAGGATATTTCCATACTCACTGCAGAGGGGCCACATTGCATGCATGTCGTAGCAAAAATAGCCAATGCGACGCGTTTTGAACTAATAGATCGGCTATTTTTGCTATATTTTAAATTTAAATCCTGAATAATGTTTTGCTATTTTTAATTGGGATCCTGAAAAGTCATTTTAACTAAATACAAATATATTGGACATAAAAAAGACAATACAATTATTTGTAATACTACTCAGAAAGCTACTAATTTCGACTGTAAGTAATTAAAGCGGGTCATGTTTGCATGTTTGGAATTGTAACAGCTGAAATCAACGGGCCCATGTATGTTTTGGGTGAATACAATAACATTTGCGGGACCCGTTACATAGTGATTATTCACTTCCTGACCTTCGGTTTCCGAGTGAAACGACTTTCAAAGTAAAGGTGTACCCAATAGAAAATCAATGTGCGGCGGTCCTGGAGTACACAATTCAGACACCAGATGGGGGTGTTGGTGGTAAATGAGTTAAGGTTGTGAGGGGCAGCTTTTTGCTGCTCGCGTATTACAACTCCTAGCATGCCTCTCACCTGGTGCTGGAGACCACAGTGATTTACATAGAACTACTACAACTCCCAGCATGCCTCTCACCTGCTGCTGGAGACCGCAGAGATCTCTGGGAAGGAGAGTTCCAGGAGGACTTGCTCCTGCTCGTCCACAAAGTAGACTCCGGTCCAGTTGACTGCAACGATCACGTCGTTCTTGGGCAGGCTTGGACCTACAGGTGTCGCCAGAGAGACAAGGACAAGACATTACTACAATACTAAAACCACAGAGGGCGCCAGAGAGACAAGGACAAGTCATTACTACAATACTAGCCAGGGCAGCATTCCTTTTCGGGTTTATGATCCGGTCGGGAGCGGATGATATCGCTACGTCATGTTGTAGTATTGTTTTGTAGTCATCAATAATGTTTCTCAATAAAAGCTGCAGGCTACGAGAGCTTTTATTGTTTTTATCTTTTATTGAGAGACAAGGACAAGACATTACTACAATACTAACACCACAGAGGGCGCCAGAGAGACAAGGACAAGACATTACTACAATACTAAAACCACAGGGGGTGCCAGAGAGACAAGGACAAGACTTTGCGGTGCGTCCAGTGTGGCCGGACCGCATGGTTCATCGCAATGCCATGCCAATTATGAAAATTGCTCAACATATGCAAGATCTACAAGCAGATCTACAAGCTCATAGCGCGGCACCGAGTGCCACGCTATGAACTTGTAGGTCTGCTATTTTTTAAAAATCGTGAAAATGCGGCACAAATCTTTGAATATGATATTCTTTCAGAGCCTTATAGCTCTAAATGGGTTAACACCATATCGCCCACAGCCCTCCTCCTCCTCCGACGAACGAACGAACGCTGACCTGAGAACTTGAAGGCCTCGTAGAAGCGCGAGAAGAGCAGCGGCCACTTGTAGCGGGCGAAGTCCACCACCTCCTCCTTCACCTTCTGGGGGTCAAATCTCTTCTGAGCGTAGATGCCCTGGTGGACACACAACACAACCGGACGGCAAGGAGAATTAGTATAAAAAAACAACTGAGAAAACTAGCGAAATAACCTAAAATAATAAAAAAAAAATTCGTTTTTCTCATTACCAACACTAACTGAATATATATTTTTAAATGGCATCTTTTGTTGAGTTTTTATCACAAAATATAGACCTTTTTGAATCACCAAATAACCCAAAGTAGGAAAAAAAGTTAAACTAACTCTAAAACTAATACAAAACTAAACTAGGCGTTGTCACAAAAATAAAACCAAATAAAAATGAGCAAACCCGCTCTAAAAACGAATTAAAACTAACTAAATTAGAAAATAAATTGTCAAAACTAACAATGAAAAATCCAAAACTAGGTCAGATCACAGAGTGCCGCGCACGTTAGGCACTATGTAGGTCTGCTATTTTTTTTTAATCGTGAAAATGTGGTGCAAATCTTTGAATATATATTCTTTCAGAGTGAACGTTTTTAACTCAAATCTTTGCTTCTGGGAGGTCCCTGGAACAACATATTTACAGATGGTGGCCAATTTCATATAATTATGTGGAATTGTTTGAGAACCACTGATATAGAAACATGAGGTTTTTCAGAAAACTGTCATGATTTTAGAAGACATGTTGTAGAATGGTCCTCAGGTCTAAATGGGGTTAAAGGGCAGTCCCCCCGCTCTGACCTCTGGCCTATAATAGCGACAGGCGGCCTGCCCAGGTATAGCCTACCTTCTTGTGGGCGGCCATGATGAAGTGGGCCCACTTCTCCACCGTCTTGGCGGTGCTGATCTCGCGGTCGGGGACGTAGGATGGGATGAGGCTGAGCAGACGCTCCAGGAGGATCTCAGAGCCGTAGTCCACGTAGTACTGCTGAGAAGCTAGCTCCGCCAGGTCATCCTGGATGGGAGGGGGGGAGAGAGAGAGAGAGAGAGAGAGTGAGAGAGTCAGATAGAGGCTCTCTGAACTTGACCGCCGCTGGACTCACCCTATCACAGCTATACTCTCTGAACTTGACCGCCCACTCGACTCACCCTATCACAGCTATACTCTCTGAACTTGACCGCCCACTCGACTCACCCTATCACAGCTATACTCTCTGAACTTGACCGCCCACTCGACTCACCCTATCACAGCTATACTCTCTGAACTTGACCGCCCACTCGACTCACCCTATCACAGCTATACTCTCTGAACTTGACCGCCCACTCGACTCACCCTATCACAGCTATACTCTCTGAACTTGACCGCCCACTCGACTCACCCTATCACAGCTATACTCTCTGAACTTGACCGCCCACTGGACTCACCCTGTCGCAGCTATTCTCTCTGAACTTGACCGCCCCCTGGACTCACCCTGTCGCATCGGTACTCTCTGAACTTGACCGCCGCTGGACTCACCCTATCACAGCTATTCTCTCCTAACTTGACCGCCCCCTGGACTCACCCTATCACAGCTATTCTCTCCTAACTTGACCTCCCCCTGGACTCACCCTCTCGCATCGGTACTCTCCGAACTTGACCCCGCGTACGATCTGCTGGTAGATGAGGTTGGTGGCCACCAGGTCGTCCGTGGGGAGGTGCCACGGCGTGAAGATCTCCTTCCTGAAGAACAGCCTCCAGGGGGCGTTTCTCTCCTGGGCGCCCTGCTCCTTGGCATACTGCTCACACTGGGAGACGGCGTCCATCACATGGTCGTTACCGCTGCCCAGGGAAGACACCTGGATGAGAGAGAGAGAGAGAGACATAGAGAGATCACATGGTCGTTATGAGGAGAGAGACATAGAGATCACATGGTCGTTATGAGGAGAGAGACATAGAGATCACATGGTCGTTATGAGGAGAGAGACATAGAGATCACATGGTCGTTATGAGGAGAGAGAGACATATAGAGGTCACATGGTTGTTATGAGGAGAGAGAGACATAGAGAGATCACATGGTCGTTACCGCTGCCCAGGGAGGATACCTGGATGAGAGAGAGAGAGAGAGAGAGAGAGAGAGAGAGAGAGAGAGAGAGAGAGAGAGAGAGAGAGAGTCCGGCAGCCGACAGGCTTCTATTGTTTAACCCATCTAGGCCTGACGTCGAAATTAAAAAAATGTCATCTAAATACTGACAGTTTTCTGAAATACCTGTTTCTATATCAGTGGTGCTCAATATTTCATGTCAAGGACCCCAAAAATTATATGTAATTGGCCTCCGCCAATTACATATAATTCCAGCTTTTAGATTTTTGAAAATAATTGGGTGGGAACCCCTTTTGGTGTTTAAACTAAGCATTATGTTATACTTTAGCTATTGAAAAATAGCAGATCTAGGTCTGCTATTTTTGAAAAATCGTAAAAATGTGATGCAAATCTTTGAATATATATTATTTCAGAGTTTCTGTTTTTAACTCAAATCTTTGCTTCTGGGCGTCCCCAGAAGAACTTATATTTTCAGATGGGGGGTCGGCGGCATATTACATATAATTTTTGGGGTCCTTGACATGAAATATTGAGAACCACTGATGAGGTTTTTCGGGGGGAAAAAACATTTAAAAAAGACATTTTTAAAATGTCAACGTCAGGCCTAAATGGGTAAAGGTAACGTTCTCCAATAACCCTAACCCTGACCTTGTCGAACAGAGCGATGTAGAGGGAGAAGCCGAAGCGGTCCTGCAGGTTGATCTTGTCCGACAGAGCGTTGCACAGCTCCTTGGCCGTGGTGGCTGAGTCGGTCAGCAGAGTCTTGGTGGTTCCGTCCATGAAGGTGACCGGCAGCATGATGGGCTTCTTGGACTTGGTGGCCTTGCAGAGAGAGAGAAGATACATAGACGGAACGTCAGTGTTGTTTTTTGGCTAGGAAATTTTTATTTTAGTTTTAGTCATAGTCTCTTGAATATAGTTTTCATTTAGTTTCAGTTGATTTAGTCGACTAAAATGTATTTTGGCGGGCCTTGATGCCGTCGTAATGACTGTTTTTACACTTGCTGAAAATAGCAGATCTACAAGCTCACAACGCGTCGCGTTGCGGCGTGCGTGCGTGCGTGCGTGCGTGCGTGCGTGCGTGCGTACTTGTAGCTCCAGCCAGGAGGGGGGCTGCGTTCGCGGTCCGTTGGCGAACGTGCGTCGGAGTCTCTCCTCGCAGTAAGGTGCGTAGCCCGGCGGACCACCGCTGATGTAGTTCCTCAGATACTGTAGTTTAAAACACAGAACACGTAGTTTAAAGACACGTGAAATACATTCATAGTGTAACGTTGATGTAGTTCCTCAGATACTGTAGTTTAAAACACAGAACACGTAGTTTAAAGACACATGAAATACATTCATAGTGTAACGTTGATGTAGTTCCTCAGATACTGTAGTTTAAAACACAGAACACGTAGTTTAAAGACACATGAAATACATTCATAGTGTAACGTTGATGTAGTTCCTCAGATACTGTAGTTTAAAACACAGAACACATAGTTTAAAAGACACATGAAATTCCTGTAGTACAGAACACGTAGTTTAAAGACAGAGCTTTGTAGTAAAAAGATAACGGTTCTGTTCAGAATTTATTGTCTCCCGTCTTTCCACAAAACTAGAGCGGTGCCCGTTGGAGCCTCTACAGCGGTGCCCGTTGGGCACTGGCCTACTTGGAACGATGCAAGTTGGAAATGCATGTGGGATCTGAAAAATCTTCCTCCTTATATAACAACTAGAAAAAGTGCCCTTCTGGGCACAGGTCTCCACCAGGAGGATAGGAGTGTGTGTGATGTTTGGCAAAATGTTTATGAGTGATATAAACATGTTTGTTTGTTTTTTGCAACATTTTTCTTCATTGTGTTGAGGAAATGCAGAGTCAGATCACTCATAGCATCTCTGAGGATAGAATTCTGGATGAGCAGGACATGTGCAGCATTTTGTACAAAACGGGCCACTCCTGAAGACTTTGGAAGGCAATCTTAGCCAATCAGTGTAGAATCTGAGAAATCAAACAGACTCGTCACATGACTACAGAGATCATGTATACCGATTTGCATGAGATTTGGATGAAATCTGTGCGACTAATATAAACAATGTGTTTTGCAGAAATCGGCCTAATGGTGGCGCTATAACCGGCAGATGTGGAGGGATGCAGGGAAAATGTTTTTCCATGCCTCTAGGGAGTGCGCATACAAAGTTGTACACAGAACGATGCAGTTATAGGTAAAAACAGGAATTGCCCTGTTATAGCGCCACCATGAGGCTGGTTTGGAAAATAAATTGTGTCATGTCGTCCTCAGCCTAGTGGAAATGTGCGTGTATAATTTCACGGAAATTGCACACTGTGTTTGTGATTTGTGGCATTTTGTTCGAAACGGACCAATCATGTGAGCTTTGGAAGCGAATCTTAGCCAATCAGGAAGGAAGATGGGAAATGGTGCAGATCCGTGTTGATCACATAACTATGGAGATAGTGTATACCGAATTGTGTGATGTATGGATAAAATGTGTACGAGTAATCTACATAAATGTGTTTTGCCTAAATCGGCCTCATGGTGGCGCTATAACAGGCCGTTGAGGAATATTTGGGCCAAAGGTTCGTCGTTGGCATCCAGGGAGTGTGTGTGCAAAGTTTGGCATGGATAAGGCCAATGGTGCCGGAGATTAGCTGGTAACAGACGGACGGAAGGAAGGAAGGACGGACGCACACACACACACACACACACACACACACACACACACACACACACACACACACACACACACACACACACACACACACACACACACACGGACGGAGTGCAAAACATACGCTCTCCCCATGCCTTCGGCCTGGTGGAGACAATAAGAGCTGATGATGATGTTTTAGGGTGGGAAAAAAATCATGGCACTCCATCTTTAAGCTACTCATTTAGACCTTAGAGTATATATGAATAGAGACGGCACCCGGAGGAAACCCTGAGGCGAAATGGACATAGTGGCCGAATGTGGTATTGCAGCACTGGGCCAAACACATGAACGTGCTGGTCCGTTGACTATCATTGCGCACGTTCATGATGACACGCGAACGCTGTTTCAGTGCAATGACAGTCAACGGCCAGCACGTTCATGAGTTTGGCCCAATCAATCCCAGAATGCACTCTGTTCCTACCCGGAAGGAGGAGTGAAATCGCCTCATGCGCTTTTGAGCAACTTAATGCAAATGGATAGGAGGAGAACTCGGGTGCCGTCTCTATTAATATATACTCTAAGATTTAGACTTGAAGACACCCGGGTGACGAACCCACCTTGACGAACTTGTCTGACGGGGCGAAGCATCCGACGCAGAGCGACACCAGGATCCATCCGCGGGCGTGGGAGCTTTTAGACGGGTTCTGGTTCAGCTGCTTACAGATCTGACAATAGATCTCATCCCTGCAACGCACGCACGCAACGCACGCACGCACGCACGCACGCACGCACGCACGCACGCACGCACGCACGCACGCACGCACGCACGCACGCACGCACGCACGCACGCACGCACGCACGCACGCACGCACGCACGCACGCACGCACGCACGCACGCACGCACGCACGCACGCACACACACACACACACACACACACACACACACACACACACACACACACACACACTTTAGCGTTGGCTATTCGAAGATGTAGCAGATTGAAAACTATATTGAAAAATTATTTTAGCACAAATCTTCTGTTCTGGGGGGATAACTAATGGTTTAGAAGGCATTTGTAGAATCGGGCCTCAGGTCTTAATTGGTTCAAATAGGCATCAGCATCAGCAGCGTGTGCGTGTGTGCGTGCCCCGGCCTCTGCAGGATCCCGGTGTATGCGTGCGTGCGTGCGTACTGTACGTGTGTGTGTGTGTGTGTGTGTGTGTGTGTGTGTGTGTGTGTGTGTGTGTGTGTGTGTGTGTGTGAGTGTGTGTGTGTGTGCGTGCGTGCACCTCAGTCCCGGCCTCAGGATGCCGTTTCCAATGATGAAGTGCAGTTTCTCCAGGTTGGACGTGGGACGGTCCTCCAGCATGCTGTTACCATGGACACCGTACTCCCCATCGTTAAGACGCTTGGTCACCTGACAGGAAATGACATCACAATCTCACCATTAACACGACTTGTCCCCCGTTGGTCACTATAGTCTCGCATAGCCAGACAACTATTCCACAATCTCCAAATGTTATATAAAGTCTGGAACTACACCTCCTGAAATCAGAGTAATCTGTTTGTCCTTTCCGTTCATGAAAATATATTTTAAAATACCTTTAGAGCTTATTTTTGAGGGGTGCTGCTAGCCCCTCCTATGCCCAGCTTTGTATGTGTGTGTGTGTGTGTGTGTGTGTGTGTGTGTGTGTGTGTGTGTGTGTGTGTGTGCGTGCGCGCGTGCGTGCGTGCGTGCGTGCGTGCGTGCGTGCGTGCGTGCGTGCGTGCGTGCGTGCGTGCGTGCGTGCGTGCGTGCGTGCGTGTACAGAAAAGTGTTTGGCCGGAATATGATGATGTATGATGATAAGAGGCGCCGCCCCTCACTTCACACGGGTGTGACATTTTTAATATCAATTTCTGCTAAGCAGCAATAAGCTATATATGCTTAGATGATCGGTTTATATTAGGGTAAATTTGCGCGACTGTAAAGACGAAACGGAAGTGGGGAGGAGGCTCCACTTCCGCTTTATATTTTAATCATGATCAGAGCTTCCGTTGCTCCACTGTATGATGGAAGCATTTATAATTTACTCATGATCAGGGATTATGAGTAAGTATTTGAAAATTGCAGTCTAGCCACGCGAGACTAAATACTAATAACAACAACAACAATAATAATAGACTAATAATAATAACCTTAGTTGTATAGCATCTTTCAAAAACAAGTCACAGAGTGCTTTACAGTCAAAACTGATAATAAAAATTAACAAATCCCAAATGATGATGAACTAAATGGTAAATGGTGCATTTATATAGCGCCTTTATCAATATAATTTTATATTATTTACATAGATTGTGCATTACATTCACCCATTGACACACACATTCATACACCGATGGCAGCGGAAACCATGCAAGGTACCAACTAGCACATCGGGAGCAATTTGGGGTTCAGTGTGTTGCTCAAGGACACTTCGACAGTAACTCTGGGGGAGCCCAGGTTCGAGCTGGCAACCTCACGGTTACCATACAGCCACTCTACCCCTGAGCCACCGCCGCCCCTAGATCAGATAAAAGTTGCAACAATGGCGTCAAGAAAAATGTGTATGATAGAAGTGTGTTTTAACCACGTAAACAGTACTGTGTGGTAAAGCTTCCGCAGAGAATAGCAGATCGACAAGCTGATGGAGCTCATATCAACCGGCTGTTTTCAGCACAGGCTTTCCCCACATGAACAGAAAAGACACCAGGAATAGAGCCCTGAGGAACTCCGCCTTAAGAAGATCTTTAAACTCACTCAGTGCCAATCACGTGTTTGGACGTAGTTTGTTTGTTTTTACACTAGATGGCGCTCTTGTCTAAACTATGATCCACTGTCCAGCTACTAGTTCAGTGAGGGAGAAGAAAACCACGGGGTCGCAAAAAGCCCCTCCCATCCGCCTCTAAGCCCCTCCCATCTGCCTGTAAGCCCCTCCCATCCACCTCTAAAGCTGCGTTTCGTCTCGGTTCGTCTCGTCTTTGTATGTAATCGCACCGCTCTAACCATCCAAGTCTGAACGCACCTTAAGCCCCTCCCATCCACCTCTAATCCCCTCCCATCAGCTCTAAGCTCCTCCCATCCACCTACAATCCCCTCCCATCACCTCTAAGCTCCTCCCATCCACCTTTAATCCCCTCCCATCCACCTCTAAACCCCTCCCATCCGCATCTAAGCCCCTCCCATCCACCTCTAAGCCCCTCCCATCCACCTCCAAGCCCCTCCCACCCACCTCCAAGCCCCTCCCACCCACCTCTAAGCCCCTCCCACCCACATCTAAGCCACTCCCATCTGCCTATAGGCCCCTCCCACCCACCCTTACCACCCACCTCTAAGCCCCTCCCTTCCACCTATAAGCCCCTCCCATACACATATAAGCCCCTCCCATCCACCTCTAAGCCCATCCCATCCACGTCTAAGCCCCTCCCATCCACCTCTAAGCCCCTCCCATCTGGCTCAGACTTTTTTCTCTTCCTCATATTTCTCTTCCTGGATCGTTACACTTTTTTGAGGGGCGCCAGCCCCTCCTATGTCCACCTTTTAGTGTGCGTGTAAACACAAACTTTGTCCCAACACAAACATTAAATGCTGTTGACCACGGTAAGAGAATTCCGGTCAAATGTCCGCTAAATTTTGTCCCCGCCCGTCTCAAGTTTTGCCATTGACGATGAACGGAGAAATTACGTCATAATTCTACTAAAAACGTAAATTAAACATCAAAAACATTAAACGCCATTGACATTGAAGGGAAAAATTACGTCATGTGTAAACGAGCAAATCAGCTAACCAATCACATGCGACAGGCATTTTGATTGGCCAGTATGAGATGATGCATGATGATGTATGATGATAAGAGCGCCCCTCACTTCACACGGGTGAAGATACTTTAGATACTATGCTGATGTTACAGCTAGGGGGGTGGGGGGGCATCGTAGTGTAAGATGGATATTCTGTGACTATACTTAAACAATAAGTTAATGTGGAAAAAGCGTTCTGGCACTCTGGCTATTTTGTAAAAATATTCTTGGCACTGAATTGAGTTAAAAGGGAACACAGAACATGCCTGAGATCCCCAAGCAGGGAGTTCCAGCCAAGGACCAAGGGGCCAGCTTGGACCTTAGTGGCTCAGCTTGGACCTCGGGCCCCAAGGGGCCAGCTTGGACCTTGGGCCCCAAGGGGCCAGCTTGGACCTTAGTGGCCCAGCTTGAACCTTCGGGCCCAAAGGGGCCAGCTTAGACCTCGGGCCCCATGGGGCCAGCTTGGACCTTAGGACCCAAAGGGGCCAGCTTGGACCTCGGGCCCCAAGGGGCCAGCTTAGACCTCTCGCCCCAAGGTTGCCAGCTTGGCCTTTGGGCCCCAAGGGGCCATGCTGAGACTTTGGAACTATTAGTAGTGTCCTGCTTGCTGGTGGATCTCAGACAGTTCAAAGGTCACACATAATAGGCAGGCTTTAAACACGAGCAATACAGTCTTCTTCAAATACATTGTAGAACTAAGCAGTGAACCAGTGAAGGGCAGGATTGGAGTGATACAGTGGTGGAAAGTAACTAAGTACATGTACTTAAGTACAATGTTAAGGTATTTGTACTTTACTTGAGTATTTCCAATTTCCAATACTTTTACTTCTACAGTACTCCACTACATCTCGGAGCCAAAATTTGTACTTTTACTTCACTACAATTATTTGAAAACTTTAGTTACTAGTTAATTTGACGATTTAAATTTTGATTAGAAAACATACATTAACCAATTTCAACTTCAACCCTTTACATTTCAATGCGTCGCGTTGCGACGCATTGCATTGAAAGCTTATAGATCGGCTATTTTCAATATATTTTCTACACATTTTGAACTTGTGAAATGGGACATTCTGCAATATGAATACTTTTAGTACATTTTCAATTCCGTACTTTTACTTAGTAGTTCTAGATTGCAGTATTGGTACTTTTACTTAAGTAAAACAATAGAGTACTTTTTCCACCACTGGAGTCATACAGGCTCACTTCTCTTAGATTGTGTTAAAAGCCTGGCAGCAGTGTTTTGTATCAGTTGCAGTATCTTAATTTTTTTGCCCAAACATAGCCGATCTACAATTTCACAATAACGTTGCGACACATTGTAAGCGTGTGTGGATCTGCTCTTTTTGTCCAATATCATAAGCTATAACATATACCCAGAATAGGGACGCTGCTAGGGGGTTAAAAGTGGACTCTGGCTCGCTTCGCATTGAAAAGCAGCTTCATATTCAGGTATATTGTGAATATCTTTATCGAGGTATCTCACTGGAGTCGCTTGATACCTGAATAAAGTGCATTTTGTGCAGTCAAGAAGATATAAAAGCATGGATGACCTTGTCTTGGTCTGTGGACGTAAGCAACTGCTCACGGTAGACGGTTGAGCTCTGTGTACGACAGAAGGAGAGAGAGAGAGAGAGAGAGACGGGTTCTTGTACTCCCAATATCTGAAGATATATTTCACATTAGCTGCTAATCACTAACGAAGCACAGGGTTTAACCCTATACCTTGTTAACTGGGAGGTTCTCCAGGGATCTATGCTTGGTCCACTCCTTTTGTTCCCTGTATACCAAGGGCTCCATCTTGCGCCACCCTTAATGCCTTATCCCTTATCCCTAAACGTATTTGCCATTTTTTACTATTTTGAAAACCATTTTAAAATAGTTCAACTAGCCGATGTACATCTACACATTGTGAGCTTGTAGATCAGCTATTTGAACTTTGAATTTTCGAGACCGAAAATCTTAAAACTCTTGATCTAAATCATCCCGTCCAATTCATCCCGTTTTAGATGGCCCACCGCGGTCCCGTCGCTAGTCGCAGTAGATTTAATTATGCCTCCCGTTGTTGTCGATCGCCTCTAGAGTGTTTTGGCTACATTTAGCTGCTTCAGCCACATCCGGGATAACATCCGGTCCGTCGCTAAATGTGCTCCGCTGCTATAAATCGCTGGGCGCTATGATTTAAGGGATTAAATAACCCCGGGCGTTCGGGGTGTTAACATGATCACTTGTTTCCTCACAGGAAATAGAGATGCACCGATGTATCGGCCACATTATCGGTATCGGGCGATATTTGCCGTTATCGGTATCGGCAAATAAAACCGACGTTAACCGATGGCAGTAGCCGATATTTATCTGTTGTTGATAAGCAGTGTTGGGCATAACGGCGTTTAAACAAACGGCGTTACTTAACGTCGTTATTTTTTTCAGTAACTGGAAATCTAATTAATTACAATTTCCATCGTTACAACGCCGTTACCGTTACTGACAATGAAATGTGCTCCGTTACTATGTCAAGCGTCCCCAAGCTTTCTGTTACCACGGGCCGGCTGACAGTGTGTGTGTCTGTGTGTCTGTGTTTGTGTGTGTGTGTGTGTGCGCTACTACAGGCTGGGGCTGCTGCTCCTCCTGCTGCAAACATGACACGGTTAGAAAAAAATACCAAGGATACGACAGTGATGTCTCTTACTTTTTGCTGTTACGCAACCAGGAAGTAACACAGACTCGACGCTGTTTAAGCAGTGACATGTGACATGACCTCACGTACGAATCCTTGGTATTGGTATCTTCATGGGTATTTTTTACACACAAACCCAGCGCGGCGCACACACACAAACAAACTAACTTTAACAACAACCAGCAGAGAAGAGATGGCGAGTCACGACGAACAATCAGACAAGATGGCTTTCACAAATTGGCGGTACAAGGCCAACGGCTAACGGCCGATGTAATCTTCCTAAAACCGGCCGAAATCCGCGCGTGCACGGTCGATCACGCACGCGCGTGATCGCGCATGCATCGCTGCGTAAAATGCGATATTTTGGGCTTGATTAGAGCTTAAAGGGGAAAACCACCCATTTTCAACATTTTACTATGACATTAATGTCATAGTAAAATGTTGAAAATGAGTGGAATGCCCCTTTAATTTGACTTAGTTATGAAAAATACGATGATAGCTTAGCATTCCGGACATCTGATAGTGCTGCACAGTAGCAAAGATACTACCGGATATTTTGATCGCAAACCGGAAGTGGTCATCGCTCACTCGCTCTATTTGGTAAGAATCGGCATAATGGTGATGTTACCGCCACCATCAGGACTGATTTTGACCAGACAGTGGCCTTGTGGTTAGAGTGTCCGCCCTGAAACTGGGAGGTCGGGGTTCGATCCCCGGCAGGGTCATACCAAAGACTGTAAAAATGGGACCCAATGCCTCCCTGCTTGGCACTCAGCATCAAAGGGTTGGATTGGGGGTCAAATCTACTAATCAAATGATTCCCGAGCGCGGCGCACGCTGCAGCTCACCGCTCCTTGGCTGCGGCTCACCGCTCCAAGAGATGGGTCAAATGCGGAGAACAAATTTCACTGCGGTAACGTGTGTGACAAATCGTATGACTTTGACTTTGACTTTGATTGTCCCAATACTATAGTCTTGCCCCGTCAAAATGAGGGTTACTTACTTTTATTTCAACATATTGAGACTTAAAAACTGGACTTTTGAGGTCCAAAAAGTTTGAGAACCACTGGTGTAGGCAATTACACCTGGTGTACTGTTGTTATCTACCAGTTGATGTGCGTTGAGGTGCAATAAATATTATATTGAAGTGCAATACATATATTGAAGTTGAAGTTTATTTCTCCCTCATGGCAAAGGTTATTATGTGTAAGTTGTAAGTATCTGTCTATGCTGTTCTACTCTATGCACCTGGCTTGTGAAACCTGCTCCCAAAAACAATCCAAATTCTTTGACATATTACAACTTTTTTACGCAAATAGTTACTAAAAATAAAAAAGAATGCCAGTAGCATAATGCTTGTCTCAAAGATTAAAGGAGCATTCAGTGATTTGGAAAAAAAACCCGGTCCGCCCGGTAACAAGATGTGCACATGCACACACTCTACAGTGGGGGAAGTACAACAGACCAACAGCACGTGCACCAAGATAAATACATACATGTATATCGTCTTCCTCGGTCGAGGCACAGCTCAATCGTTCATTTTTTTTGTTGCGGTTGAAAGTTTGTTAAAATGTATCAATATTTAAAGAAATAAAAAAATAAAGTAAGAAAATAATAATTCACAAACATTATAAAAATAGCAATTATATTTCCATATCTACAAGCTTGCGATCGCCTATTTCCCTTATGAAAAGTACATTATACTCTCCCTCTCTCTCTCTCTCTCTCTCTCTCTCTCTCTCTCTCTCTCTCTCTCCTCACCTCCTCTGTGATCTTGGACTTCTTCTTCAGGGTGAGAGAGACCAGTTTGTGGCGAACACTGTTCTTCTTGTGGCTGTGGCTGTCTGGAGGAGTCTACAGGACGAGAGAAGAAATATTATGAAAATACACACTGTATATAAAATATACACTGTTCTTCTTGTGGCTGAGAGAATTATATATATATGCACGCATGCACGCACGCACGCACACACAGTGCACACGCACGCACGCACGCACACAGTACACACACACGCACGCACGCACGCACGCACGCACGCACGCACGCACACACGCACACACGCACACACGCACACACACACACACACACACACACACACACACACACACACACACACACCACACACACACACACACACACACACACACACACACACACACACACACACACACACACACCTCTCCCTCTCCCTGCAGCGCCTGCAGCTCTCTCTTGTAGGTCTTCTTGCCCAGCGTCTCGTAGATCTTGGTCATGACGGGGATCTTCTCGCTGCCGTCGCTGATGGCCGTGTGGTACTTTGGCTCCGGGAGGTCCCCCATGAACCTGAGGATGGTGATCCACACCGCCAGGGCCGCCTGGCGGGGGTGGGACGGAGGGAGGGAGGGAGGGAGGGAGGGAGGGAGGGACGGAGCGAGGGAGGGAGGGAGCGAGGGAGGGACGGAGGGAGGGAGGGAGGGAGGGAGGGCAGAGGAGGTATACCGGAGAGAGGGAGGGAGGGAGGGAGGGAGGGAGGGCAGAGGAGGTATACCGGAGAGAGAAAGGAGAGATGGAGAGGGTGATGTGACATTTCAAAAACGGGCCTGAACGAGCAGAGAACTACAAGAGGAGATAGATAATGAATATTCTATGCCCAGCGGTTCCCAAAGTGGGGTCCGGGGACCCCCAGGGGTCCTTGAGGGAGTTCCAGGGGGTCCCCGCAGCTAAATGATTATTGTTCTGGACCCTGACCTCTTTAGTTGAGACATATGCACCACCTTGTGGTTGGTTTGTGTTATTTCATCCTCTTTTTTTGAATGGTATATTCCAGTTGATGGTATGGTCCAGTTTAGGTTTTGTTTCAGTGGAAATTGAAATTGAAAGCAATTAGTTCATTCCCTCGTCATTTGAGAAGCCAGCATGCAGCAGTTTGACCACCACATTTTTGGTGGTCAAATGCGGAAGTATAGAGCGTATAGAGCGTCAGGAAATAATTCCCAATGCATTTTTCTCGATGGCCAAAAATAAATCAAGTTTTTATTTTTTCGTACCAGCTGGTCTCCCTCGTCATCGTGGAACAGCAGCGGCTGCTTGAGGGGCCGTCTCACGTAGCTGTGGGTGGAGCTTCCCTGGAAGTAGGTGGCGGCGTACTTGGCGAACTTGTACTCCGATAGGTCGTCCTCGTCGTCGTCCTCGGGCAGGGGGAGGGCCTCGTCCAGGTCCTCCTCCTGCATGTCCCGCTGCGCCGCGCTCCTCTCCAGGTCCTGTAGGGGTGTGTGTGTGTGTGTGTGTGTGTGTGTGGATGTGTGTGTGTGCGTGTGTGTGTGTGTGGATGTGTGTGTGTGCGTGTGTGTGTGTGGATGTGTGTGTGTGCGTGTGTGTGTGTGGATGTGTGTGTGTGCGTGTGTGTGTGTGCGTGTGTGTGTGTGTGTGCGTGTGTGCGTGCGTGTGTGTGTGTGTGTGGATGTGTGTGTGTGCGTGTGTGTGTGTGCGTGTGTGTGTGTGTGTGCGTGTGTGCGTGTGTGTGCGTGCGCGTGTGCGTGTGTGTGTGCGCGTGTGCGTGTGCGTGAGGACAGACATGTGTCAGTATAACAGACAATATAGTGCATAGACTACATTGCATTGCCTGGATGCCACTCAGTCAATCAGTTCAGTAATTGGGTCTTATGATCAAAAAAGTATTCTACCAATTTGGTATATGACACATCGGTGATGTTTGCCTTTTTCACATGTATTAATTCGTTTTACAGCTATAAATTTTTTGGAGTAAATAAATATGTTTAATGTTTATGTGTTTGTCAAATGGTCAGACAATGCTGTGCCGCTTGACTGTCTTGCCATCAGCATTAAACAGTGTTTGATCGCTCACAACGCGTTGCGCGTTGTGAGCTTGTAGATCGGCTATTTTCAGCATGCAACTAATTGTAAAATGACATACTGGATCTCTTATCCACTAACATTTTAGTCTAGTTTTTATTTGTTGACGAAATTGTCAGTATATTTAGTCTTAGTTTTAGTCATCATAGCTTAGTTTTTATTTAGTTTCCATTTAGTTTTCGTCAGTGGAAAAAGGTAATTTTTCGTCTTAGTTTTAGTCGACAAAATCAACACTGTTATGAAACAATAAATACAACTGTAAGTGCCTTAAAGGACAGTTCTGTGAGTGCTGGCATTCTCCTGTTTAAAAGTTACTTTCCCGACCCGGTAAAATGCTCAGAGAGATTGAGACGTGCACGTGCTTCCTTGATTTAAAGACGGGCCTGTCTGTCTGTCCCTAGCCTGGGCCCCACCTATGCTTTCTATGGCATAGGCAGCTCCCGGCAGGATCCGCCGGGAGAATCTAGACGCAGCTGCGCGACATGAGACTAATTAATTAGAGCAACAGAGAGAGAGAGAGGAGTGTGTGTGTGTACGTGTGTGAGTGTGTGTGCGTCAATTTAACAAAGGTGCAGACGATCAGAAATCAGTGATCGACGTTTGCGCTACTGTATGTCGAATTGAAGTGGACTCGGTCCCAGACTTTTTTTTCTCCCTGGAAATAAAAACGTCTGGGTTTCCGAGGCTAGTCTGTCCCTACCATACCACCACTCACCTCGAAGCCAGCAGGGGCCTGTCCCTCCTGGCCGGGGAAGGAGCCGGTCCCCAGGAAGCCGAACATCTTGTCCACCATGTCGGAGTCGTTGACGGGCTCCTGGCGAGCCTTCTCCACCTGCTCCAGCATCTCCTTCTTCCTCCTGGCCTCCTCCTTCTCCTTCCTCTCCATCTCGGCGTCCTCCTTGGCGAGCTGGCTGAGACGCTCCTGAGAACGTTGTGATTGATTGATTGAAGTATTTATTAACAGTACAGTATGCAGAATGGGTACATTTCCAAGCACAACTCAATACAAAAACTGTTAACCGCGGACGACGCCATGAAGCAGTACACTTGTTTACAACAGGGTCCACCAGTTTCAATTCATCAGAACATTTAGAGACGTACAAAACACTTCTATATAACAAAAAAAATCACACCCGTGTGAAGTGAGGGGCGCTAATATATTAAAGCAGCTATAACATGAATTTTAAAACCGTTTTTAATATTTAATATCATATTGTCTATGTCAAACTTATTCATAATGGTTTGAGCCCCAACCACCACTCTGATATAACCATTCCATGGCATTTAATTTCTTTGCTTCTGAAGCAGTTTTAGCTGCAATA
Organism: Electrona antarctica; assembly: GCF_951216825.1. Taxonomy (NCBI): domain Eukaryota; kingdom Metazoa; phylum Chordata; class Actinopteri; order Myctophiformes; family Myctophidae; genus Electrona; species Electrona antarctica. The sequence goes on along the minus strand of NC_136792.1, from coordinate 11,640,773 downwards.
CCACAATGTCCTGAAGTTCTGGGGGAGCTCATATGCAGATTATGTAATATTTGAGTCATTATAATACTGATGCTAGATGACCTCTGACCTGGTGACTGGTTGGTTAGTGTTGTGGTTAGGGGGTCAGTGATGCAGTGAGGAAGGGGTCAGTGATATGACCTCTGACCTGGTGACTGGTTGGTTAATGTTGGTGTTAGGGGGTCAGTAAATCAATGAGGAAGGGGTCAGTGATATGACCTCTGACCTGGTGACTGGTTGGTTAGTGTTGGGGTTAGGGGGTCAGTGATGCAGTGAGGAAGGGGTCAGTGATATGACCTCTGACCTGGTGACTGGTTGGTTAGTGTTGGGGTTAGGGGGTCAGTGATGCAGTGAGGAAGGGGTCAGTGATATGACCTCTGACCTGGTGACTTTTTTCAGCCTCAGCCTTGGCTCTCTTGGCTGACATCTGGTTCCTCAGCTTGGATTCCTCCGCCAGTCGCATCTTCTCTGCTTCCAGTCTGCGCCGGTACTGAGGGGAGTGACTTAGATTTAATAACAATAATAATAATAATAATAATAATAATAACAATAACATAATAACGTGCACTGTGCAGTATGTGTGTGCGTGCGTGCGTGCGTGCACTGTGCAGTATGTGTGTGCGTGCGTGCGTGCACTGTGCACTGTGCAGTAATGTGTGTGCGGTGCGTACCTCCAGTTTCAGCCGTCGGTACAGCCTGCGTGCGATCATCCCGCGGGTGTACGACTGGATGGTGACGACCGCCCACAGCCGGTGGCGAAACGCCCGGCGCACCAGGAAGCCCCGCCCCCACGCCTGGAAGCGCGTGATTCGCTGCCGCGCCACGTGGTACGTGACGTACAGCTTGCGGGACCGCACGATGGCCTGGAGGCGAGAGAACCCCGCTCGCATCTGGAGGAGGCGGGATACGAGACGAGTAGGTCGGGAACGAGGCGGGGAAAAAAATGCGGGAACAAAGGCGGGGCAGTGTGGTGGGAAAAAGGCGGGAAAAGAAAGTGTGGCGGGAAAATGTGGCGGGAAACGAGGCGGGAAAAAAAGGTGGGAAGATCATAATTCATGACAGATTATGACAACAGATCGTATTAGTTTAAACACATTCAGGGATGGGAACCTCTTTTGGTGTTTTAAAGCATTATGTTATACATTAGCTATTGAAAAATAGCAGATCTACAAGCTCATAGCGCGGCACCGAGTGCCGAGCTACGAGCTTGTAGATCTGCTATTTTTTTAAATCGGGGAAAATGTGGCGCAAATCTTTGAACGTTTTGAACTCAAATCTTTGCTTCTGGGAGGGGGTCCCTGGAACAACATATTTTCAGATGGTGGTCCGCGGCCAAATACAGATAATTCTGGAGGTCCTTGACATGAAAAGGGTTGAGCACCACTGACAGAAACATTTAGAAATGTTTGGAAACGTGTAAGACAGTGGTTTTCAACCAGTGGTACTTGAGCGAGGGGGTTCCAGGTGGTCCCCCCTAGCTAAAGGATGGAAGAGTTGGTAACCAAATGGACCCTTATAGATCTTAAACCCTTGTCAAAATGATTTTGTACATTTGTACGCTCTCAAGAGTTAAATTGTAGTTAAACATCTGCATTTACTTAATTTACAAGAAGTCTACACAATTAGAGGATGTAGAAGAATTGTGATTTTTGATCAACGTTTGCCTGTTATCTCTCCTAATGGTACCAACATCAATACAGCATGGAATTGTGGACAAAATTTTATCCAACAATAACAAAATATTCTTTTGGGTCTGAGAGGCTAAATGTCAACAAATGGTGGTCCGTGGCTCAAATGCAGAATACATAACGGACCTCGATATGAACAGGGTTGAAAACCACTGGTATACAACAAACATGTGATGGAGGGTGACGGAACTAACTCACCGCTCCATGTGATGGAGGGTGATGGAACTAACTCACCGCTCCATGTGATGGAGGGTGATGGAACTAACTCACCGCTCCATAAAACCACTGGTATACAACATGTGATGGAGGGTGATGGAACTAACTCACCGCTCCATGTGATGGAGGGTGATGGAACTAACTCACCGCTCCATAAAACCTCTGGTATACAACAAACATGTGATGGAGGGTGATGGAACTAACTCACCGCTCCATAAAACCACTGGTAAACAACAAACATGTGATGGAGGGTGATGGAACTAACTCACCGCTCCATGTGATGGAGGGTGATGGAACTAACTCACCGCTCCATGTGATGGAGGGTGATGGAACTAACTCACCGCTCCATGTGATGGAGGGTGATGGAACTAACTCACCGCTCCATGTGATGGAGGGTGATGGAACTAACTCACTGCTCCATGTGATGGAGGGTGATGGAACTAACTCACCGCTCCATGTGATGGAGGGTGATGGAACTAACTCACCGCTCCATGTGATGGAGGGTGATGGAACTAACTCACCGCTCCATGTGATGGAGGGTGATGGAACTAACTCACCGCTCCATGTGATGGAGGGTGATGGAACTAACTCACCGCTCCATGTGATGGAGGGTGATGGAACTAACTCACCGCTCCATGTGATGGAGGGTGATGGAACTAACTCACCGCTCCATAAAACCTCTGGTATACAACATGTGATGGAGGGTGATGGAACTAACTCACCGCTCCATGTGATGGAGGGTGATGGAACTAACTCACCGCTCCATAAAACCACTGGTATACAACATGTGATGGAGAGTGATGGAACTAACTCACCGCTCCATGTGATGGAGGGTGATGGAACTAACTCACCGCTCCATGTGATGGAGAGTGATGGAACTAACTCACCGCTCCATGTGATGGAGGGTGATGGAACTAACTCACCGCTCCATGTGATGGAGAGTGATGGAACTAACTCACCGCTCCATGTGATGGAGGGTGATGGAACTAACTCACCGCTCCATAAAACCACTGGTATACAACATGTGATGGAGAGTGATGGAACTAACTCACCGCTCCATGTGATGGAGAGTGATGGAACTAACTCACCGCTCCATGTGATGGAGAGTGATGGAACTAACTCACCGCTCCATGTGATGGAGGGTGATGGAACTAACTCACCGCTCCATAAAACCTCTGGTATACAACAAACATGTGATGGAGGGTGATGGAACTAACTCACCGCTCCATAAAACCTCTGGTATACAACATGTGATGGAGAGTGATGGAACTAACTCACCGCTCCATGTGATGGAGGGTGATGGAACTAACTCACCGCTCCATAAAACCACTGGTATACAACATGTGATGGAGAGTGATGGAACTAACTCACCGCTCCATGTGATGGAGGGTGATGGAACTAACTCACCGCTCCATAAAACCTCTGGTATACAACAAACATGTGATGGAGGGTGATGGAACTAACTCACCGCTCAATGTGATGGAGGGTGATGGAACTAACTCACCGCTCCATGTGATGGAGGGTGATGGAACTAACTCACCGCTCCATACAACATGTGATGGAGGGTGATGGAACTAACTCACCGCTCCATACAACATGTGATGGAGGGTGATGGAACTAACTCACCACTCCATACGACATGTGATGGAGGGTGATGGAACTAACTCACCGCTCCATGTGATGGAGGGTGATGGAACTAACTCACCGCTCCATGTGATGGAGGGTGATGGAACTAACTCACCGCTCCATACAACATGTGATGGAGGGTGATGGAACTAACTCACCGCTCCATACAACATGTGATAGAGGGTGATGGAACTAACTCACCGCTCCATACAACATGTGATAGAGGGTGATGGAACTAACTCACCGCTCCATGTGATGGAGGGTGATGGAACTAACTCACTGGTAAACACCACTGGTAAACAACAAACATGTGATGGAGGGTGATGGAACTAACTCACCGCTCCATGTGATGGAGGGTGATGGAACTAACTCACCGTTCCATGTGATGGAGGGTGATGGAACTAACTCACCGCTCCATAAAACCTCTGGTATACAACAAACATGTGATGGAGGGTGATGGAACTAACTCACCGCTCAATGTGATGGAGGGTGATGGAACTAACTCACCGCTCCATGTGATGGAGGGTGATGGAACTAACTCACCGCTCCATACAACATGTGATGGAGGGTGATGGAACTAACTCACCGCTCCATACAACATGTGATGGAGGGTGATGGAACTAACTCACCACTCCATACGACATGTGATGGAGGGTGATGGAACTAACTCACCACTCCATACGACATGTGATGGAGGGTGATGGAACTAACTCACCGCTCCATGTGATGGAGGGTGATGGAACTAACTCACCGCTCCATGTGATGGAGGGTGATGGAACTAACTCACCGCTCCATAAAACCTCTGGTATACAACATGTGATGGAGGGTGATGGAACTAACTCACCGCTCCATGTGATGGAGGGTGATGGAACTAACTCACCGCTCCATAGTGCGATCGAGGGTTAGAACTAACTAACTCACCGCTCCGTAGTTCTTCCGACAGTGATATCCTCTCCACATCTTCTGAATAAACATGGCTGACTTCCTCATCTTCAGGAAGTTCGACCTTATGAAGGCAGGAAGAAATTATATCAAGTCAGTTTACCATTAGGTGTTATACGTCGTGTTTTGCAGGTTTTTATTGTAAACTGCCGTAGGGTCACAATCAGCGCCATAGCAGGGGTTATATCGCGGAGATATATTTCCTCCCGCTGGGTGCCAAAGCAGCGACATCGCCGTGAAAAAGCTTCATATCAAAACCAACCGGCCAACGCTATAAGCACCAACCTGTAGCCTGGTCCCGGTTGCTAGGCAAGGTCTGCGTATACCTCCCAGCATGGGGACGGATGCACGTGCACCCCATAAGGATCCAGTCATTGTAGTTTCTCTTTGCTGCTTCTTTTCTCAGAAAAATACTCCGTCCGATGTTCAGATAGTGATAAATAGTGATTTCTTTTATCGCATCGCGCCCGACATATTACCGTTTCTGGCGAAAGCTAAGACATGTCTGCTCCTGCTAAAACAACATGGACCTCCTTCTGTGACTCTCCGACGCCGTGTGACCCGGATGAAACCGACGTCATCAGTTTGAACCACTAGGTGGCAATAAAGGTGGACGCGTTTTTCAGGAATACCGACGGAAAAAAGACACTAAAAATCCGAAAAAAGCATCCAGTGTGCAGGTACCTTAAGAGTGTTTTTATTTTTTCATTTTTTAAAGAATTGTTTTTAGGCTTTTCTGCCTTTATTGATAGTATCAAGCGAAGATAGACAGGAAAGAGGGAGAGAGAGAGAAGTGGAGAGACATGCAGCAAAGGTCGTCATGAACAGGACTCGAACACACGACACGCTGTCAGGCCAGAGCCTATATGTGGCATGATGCGCCTGGACCACTAGGCCAGCGGGCGCCCCGGAAATAAGAGTGTTGGGTGCGGAAAACAGCTCATGTTACAGCCAGAATGCTGAGCAATGTGTGTGCAAAGTAGCGATGTCCCGATACTGTATCGGTATCGGGAAAAGTATCGGATCGGCCCTTATTTGTCATATGGGGTCATATCGGTATCGGCGAATATGCCAGTCTAACCACAGATCCGACACAGGGTAAGGGGTTGACACTATGGCAGCTAAATAAAATGTTGGGATATGTGGAGTTTGCTTTGGAGTTGCCCAAACTGCAAGTGCACATATGAGTGAGGAGTCTGCTATAAACACAACACAAGATATATAGCTAGATAGCTATAAACACAACATGAGATCACGACACTGGTATCGGTATTCGGTATCGGCTAACACAGAAATTGAGGTATCGGGATCGGATCATTAGCGAAAAAAGTGTATCGGGACATCCCTAGTGCAAAGTATAGTATTCTGGAAGCATGTGTCTGCTGTGAGACCCTCCGGAGTCCACGGATGTCCTCCTCTATTCTGGTAGACAGATGTTCTAGACAGGAATTTGTACATAAAAAATGCCAGTTAGGGCCCAGATAGGGAGGTAGGGCCCAGGTGAAAATGACCTTAGGAAAACAAGTATTTCCAGAAGAAAAATGCAGGAAAAGTATACCGGAAAGTCCTGGATAGAGTGTCCGCCCTGAAACTTGGAGGTCGGAGTTCGATCCCCGGCCGGGTCATACCAAAGACTGTAAAAATGGGACCCAATGCCTCCCTGCGTTGCACTCAGCATGGGTTGGATTGGGGGGTCAAATCAACTAATCAAATGATTCCCGAGCGTGGCATGGCTGCAGCTCACCGCTCCTTGGCTGCGGCTCACTGCTCCAAGAGATGGGTCAAATGCGGAGAACAAATTTCACAGCGGTAACGTGGGTGACAAATCGTACGACTTTGACTTTGGTGGACCTTTTGGTCATTGTAAAAATGTGCTTTATGAATAAAGTTTGAGTTGAGTTGGAATAATGGGCCCCAAAAACAAAAACAAAATCAACATCAATGTTTTCTCTGTGTGTTGTTGGTGTTTCTCCCAGCCTCTCACCTGTCCTTGTAGCCTCGCACCACCTTCTGAATGAGGATGACCTTGTCAGTGATGGCCTTGTCTCTCTCTATCTCCAACAGCATGTCATGGTGGTCCTGCACACGCACGCACGCACACACACACACACACAATGCATGCACACACACGCGCACACACATCGCAAAATGCGCAAAAGAAAGTTAATGAATGAACACACAATATAATGTAATAATTCTTGCTCCTCTCAACACTGAGGAGTGAGTTTCTGTCTGGATGTTAAGAGCTAGCTGTGTTTCTCTGCCAGATCTCCATCTTTAATTTAATCTCTATTAAATCTCAATAAATCTCAACTATAGAAAAGTGCATCCTCGCAGACTGTGCAGACCCCCAGAGTGACCGACCGCTGTGCTGCTGCTGCAGCAGTTTGTGTATATTTATTTATGTATTTCTATAATTATGCTGGGTTCACAGGGGCAGATACAAAGATGCAGCCTACCATTCATTGTCAATGGAAGCCAGCGACATGAAGATACAAAGATACAGCCTACCATCCATTGTCAATGGAAGCCAGCGACATGAAGATACAAAGATGCAGCCTACCATTCATTGTCAATGGAAGCCAGCGACATGAAGATACAAAGATGCAGCCTACCATTCATTGTCAATGGAAGCCAGCGACATGAAGATACAAACATGCAGCCTACCATTCATTGTCAATGGAAGCCAGCGACGTGAAGATACAAAGATGCAGCCTACCATTCATTGTCAATGGAAGCCAGCGACATGAAGATACAAAGATGCAGCCTACCATTCATTGTCAATGGAAGCCAGCGACATGAAGATACAAAGATGCAGCCTACCATTCATTGTCAATGGAAGCCAGCGACGTGAAGATACAAAGATGCAGCCTACCATTCATTGTCAATGGAAGCCAGCGACATGAAGATACAAAGATGCAGCCTACCATTCATTGTCAATGGAAGCCAGCGACATGAAGATGCAAAGATGCAGTCTACCATTCATTGTCAATGGAAGCCAACGACATGAAGATACAAAGATGCATCCGTCGTTTGTAGCCGCTGCAAAAGCTGCAACAGCTGCAACAGCAACAAATACGCTGTGTAAAGCTTTGCATCTTTGAATCTTTTGCGTCTGCCCATGTGAACGCAGCAGCACAAGAGATCCCCTTTCCCTCTCCTGCCCTCTGATCTGTGATCCGTGCTCCATCCTGTCCGTCCGTCCCTCTTATCTGTCCACTTCCTGTCGGGGAAGCGCTGGCTATGACCCCCGCGCTGGTTCCATTTCCTGCGCTATACTTCCTGAGTGCTGCTGACCCACTGTGCTTTGACAGATGTTCTAACGGTGTTGTTAACAAAGTGCCGTGCTGTGTGTGAGACCAGACCGCTGGTGTAAACACAGTGCCCTGCTGTGTGTGAGTCTGTGACACCAGACCACTGCTTTAAAATGACTGGGCTGTGATTTTAGGTTAGGTCAGACTTTATTGCCCCCAGTATCTATCTGCACTCCCAACCTGTCCAAATGACACAGAAACACATAGAATCTCCATAATACATCATCATCCACGGCACTTTCCTATAACCTAACACGTGTCAACAACATGTCAGCTAGGTAACACAGTCTGATACTGTTGTACTGACCACTAGTACCACCACAGTCTGATACTGTTGTACTGACCAGTACAACCACAGTCTGATACTGTTGTACTGACCACTAGTACAACCTCAGTCTGATACTGTTGTACTGACCACTAGTACAACCACAGTCTGATACTGTTGTACTGACCACTAGTACCACCACAGTCTGATACTGTTGTACTGACCAGTACAACCACAGTCTGATACTGTTGTACTGACCACTAGTACAACCTCAGTCTGATACTGTTGTACTGACCACTAGTACAACCACAGTCTGATACTGTTGTACTGACCACTAGTACAACTCCAGTCTGATACTGTTGTACTGACCACTAGTACAACCACAGTCTGATACTGTTGTACTGACCACTAGTACCACCACAGTCTGATACTGTTGTACTGACCACTAGTACCACCACAGTCTGATACTGTTGTACTGACCACTAGTACCACCACAGTCTGATACTGTTGTACTGACCACTAGTACCACCACAGTCTGATACTGTTGTACTGACCACTAGTACAACCACAGTCTGATACTGTTGTACTGACCACTAGTACCACCACAGTCTGATACTGTTGTACTGACCAGTACAACCACAGTCTGATACTGTTGTACTGGGAGCTGACCGGTACAACCACAGTCTGATACTGTTGAACTGGGAGCTGACCAGTACAACCACAGTCTGATACTGTTGTACTGACCAGTACAACCACAGTCTGATACTGTTGTACTGACCAGTACAACCACAGTCTGATACTGTTGTACTGGGAGCTGACCAGTACAACCACAGTCTGATACTGTTGTACTGACCAGTACAACCACAGTCTGATACTGCTGTACTGACCAGTACAACCACAGTCTGATACTGTTGTACTGACCAGTACAACCACAGTCTGATACTGTTGTACTGACCAGTACAACCACAGTCTGATACTGTTGTACTGGGAGCTGACCGGTACAACCACAGTCTGATACTGTTGTACTGGGAGCTGACCGGTACAACCACAGTCTGATACTGTTGTACTGGGAGCTGACCGGTACAACCACAGTCTGATACTGTTGTACTGGGAGCTGACCGGTACAACCACAGTCTGATACTGTTGTACTGGGAGCTGACCAGTACAACCACAGTCTGATACTGTTGTACTGGGAGCTGACCAGTACAACCACAGTCTGATACTGTTGTACTGGGAGCTGACCGGTACAACCACAGTCTGATACTGTTGTACTGGGAGCTGACCGGTACAACCACAGTCTGATACTGTTGTACTGGGAGCTGACCGGTACAACCACAGTCTGATACTGTTGTACTGGGAGCTGACCAGTACAACCACAGTCTGATACTGTTGTACTGGGAGCTGACCAGTACAACCACAGTCTGATACTGGTGGCATAAATATTTCAATGGAATAAGGTTTTCTAATAAAACCTGAACTTGAGCTGAGCAGCGCAACCAATTTTCAACCACAACCTACAAAGCTGGTTCTCGTGCTACTGGGTCATCCCTCAGAGACATGTCCCTTTACCTTCAGTTTAAATTCAGTGGAATGTCTCTTTACGTTCTGTTTAATTTGAGTGGAATGTCCCTTTAGTTTAGTTTACCTTGAGGAATATCTTGGTCTTCCCCATCTGCCAGTCATCGTCTCTGCCGAGCACCGCCACCGCGATCCTCTGACACGTTCCTCGAAGGTCCTCCTGGTAGATAAAACAAATAAATATCCAATTAAAAAACGAAATTAATCCTCTGACATGTGCCTTTAAGTTCCTCCTGTTAGATATAACAATAATGAATGAACTTATCAGTGCAGAGATATAGGAATCATTTAAAAACATCACACCCGTGTGAACTGAGTGGTGGTAAATGGTGAAGTGGTAAATGGTGCATTTATATAGCGCCTTTATCCAAGACGCTTTACATAGATTGTGCATTACATTCACCCATTCACACACACATTCATACACCCATATGCGGCGGAAGCCATGCAAGGTACTAACCAGCACATCGGGAGCAGTTTGGGGTTCAGTGTCTTGCCCAAGGACACTTTGACATGTAGCCAGGAGGAGCCGGGATTCGAACCGCTGACCCATGGATCATTGGACGACCTGCTCTACCTCTTGAGCCACAGTCGCTCTCCCCTCTCCCCCTGCCCCCCCCCCCCCCCCCCCCCACACCTCTCTCTCTCTCTCTCTCTCTCTCTCTCTCTCTCTCTCTCTCTCTCTATCTCTCTCTCTCTCTCTCTCTCTCTCTCTCTCTCTCTCTCTCATTAGCAGGCAACAGTGCAGCACTATCTCTCTCTCTGTTTCTGGCACAATAGCGCCACTTTTTCCCCTACTGGTACTCATAGTCACATACATAGTCACATAGGTTAACACGGACATTGCTGTTCCTTGGAGTGGTTGCACCACTCAACAACTAATAGATAATTTATATGTTATATAGGCCATCACAATGTAATGTAATGTAATGCATACAAAGCTTATTAGGCAGGGATCCTTTTAATCTCAAAGGAAATATGTTGTGTTCAACAGTTGTAGTTGCAACACAGAACGATGAGTCAGTAAAAGAAGCATGATGAATATATAAAATACATCAATAGAAATAGGATAGAATGCAGCAAAATACACAGATGTAACTGTATGATGGAGACCAAAGGTGACCAGATTTGTCTGACATTGGATTCCCCCCCCCCCTTTTTTTTCATGTCATATGAAAGCAGGGAATCTTCAAATTGACATATTGGTTGTTCAGTTTGACCCACCAGTTTTGGAGATATGGCTTATAGAATAATGTCTTGCAGAGAAACGGCGAATTGAGAAAACAGGCTTGAAAGGTTCACTTCTGTGGACATTACACCTAGCTACATGTTTTTAAAACATTTATTTCATATTTACATGCCTTCTGTGGACTCTAACATTACACCTAGCTACATGTTTAAGCATGTATTTCATATTTACATGTCTTCTGTGGTCTCTAACATTACACCTAGCTACATGTTTAAGCAAGTATTTCATATTTACAGCTCTGACATTTATTTCTCCTCTGGTGAAAAGCTGGAGGTTTGCACGATGGCAGCCCCTCATCAAATCTGGTTTAACAAATGTTAACCTGAGAGAGGGCACGCACGCACGCACGCACGCACGCACGCACGCACGCACGCACGCACGCACGCCCGCCCTGGAGAGGGAGTGGCACTGCAACAACATGTGGGGTTCCAACATCAACAGGGAGGAATCAGGTTCCACTCAGTGTGTTAATGAAAGCATGCAGACACAGAGCTGCTTCATCCATAGTGAGTGTCTCCACAAAATGGACCCTGTTGTTCATCCTGGAAGAAGATCTCTGCTCTGACCTTTACTGG
>NC_136792.1:11607224-11629102 GCF_951216825.1 Electrona antarctica | reverse complement strand
GTCTGCTGTTCATCATGCAGAGATGTCAAATAAAAATAAAATAAATACTAAAACTAAAAAAAATTCAGGTGACAAAAATATGAAAATAACTCAATAAATTTAATTTTAAAGACTAAAAACAAAACGCCGTTTGTTAGCGCTGTGGAGGTTCTTCTCACCATAATAAAAAAAAAATAATAATAACAATAATGATAATAATAATAAGGGTAATATTAATAATTGTAATAATTATAATAACACTAATAATAATAATAATAATAATAATAATAATAATAATATTCCTACCATGGGTTTCTTGTGCTCGTTGGGTTTGATGCAGCGAACGAAGAAGGGCTGACAGACGCTCAGCGTCCTCATCAGCAACTCCAGAGAGCGCTTGAACTGACTGCTCAGTGTGGGGGAGCGCTTCCTGGTCTCCGCCCCCTGGACACACTCACACACACACACACACACACACACACACACACACACACACACACACACACACACACACACACACACACACACACACACACACACACACACACACGCGCGCAACAGAGAAATGCCATGAAAGTGGTCAGGGTCGTTAACAATGAGGGTTTTCTCTTTCCTGACACATTGTTCCTAAACTGCTGTTTCCTCCAGGAAACTCCTCTTCCAGTTCCCCCACATACTGCTATTCCTCCTCTCTCTCTCTCTCTCTCTCTCTCTCTCTCTCTCTCTCTCTCTCTCTCTCTCTCTCTCTCTCTCTCCCTCTCTCTCTGTCTCTCTGTCTCTCTGTCTGTCTGTCTGTTGTTTTACAGCTCTGAAAAACAACAATGTGGACAGACAGAACTGACACACAGAACTGACACACAGAACTGACAGACAGAACTGACACACAGAACTGACACACAGAACTGACACACAGAACTGACACACAGAACTGACAGACAGAACTGACAGACAGAACTGACACACAGAACTGACACACAGAACTGACACACAGAACTGACAGACATAACTGACACAGGGGAACTGGCAGACCTATAGAGGATTAGATGTTAAACAATGTTTAACAGTTTTTCAGAAATGAACTTAGAGGGACACAAATAATATATATGTTATTAGTTAATGACGTTTAGAAGATTTTGAACACTGTCCTGGAAATGAAGCTCCACCCACGTGGGAATCTGGCCGACGCGGCAACCTTCAAGGAATGGAAGGTTTGCGTGCAAACCACCGCGGTATAACCACCGTGGTCCAAGCCACTAGATGGCGCGTGCGTGCGTGCGTGCGTGCGTGCGTGCGTGCGTGCGTGCGTGCGTGCGTGCGTGCGTGCGTGTTACCATGGCGACGTCAGCCTGGAAGATCTGTTTGATGAACTTGTTCTTGGAGGAGTGGACCAGCTGGATGATGTCACCGTGCAGAGTGTCTCTGTTCTTCTCTAGGAAGCCTGTCACACACACACACACACGCACACACAGTTAGAGGAGTACCAGCTGGATGATGTCACCGTGTAGAGATTGGTGCCCCACACTTTTTATTGACTTGAGAGCTACTTTCAAAATGACCAGCTCAACAAAATAGTTTAAATATGTAACTGAGGGGGATTTGGAATAGTGGAGCTGGCGTTACATAATAGTAAGAAACTGCCGGATGCTAACTTGCATATGTTGAGCAATTTTCATAATTGGCATAAATATGTGACCATACCAGACCATACCAGACCTACAAGCTCGTAGCGCGGCACCGAGTGCCGCACACACGCACGCACGCACGCGCACACACAGGGCGACTGTGGCTCAAGAGGTAGAGCAGGTCGTCCAATGATCCATGGGTCGGCGGTTCGAATCCCGGCTCCTCCTGTCTACATGTCGAAGTGTCCTTGGGCAAGACACTGAACCCCAAATTGCTCCCGATGTGCTGGTTGGTACCTTGCATGGCTTCCGCCGCAATCGGTGTATGAATGTGTGTGTGAATGGGTGAATGTAATGCACAATCTATGTAAAGCGCCTTGGATAAAGGCCCTATATAAATGCACCATTACACACACATGCATGCACACGTGCGCGCGCACACACACATACACACACACACTCATCTGATATCTTATTTTAACGTTTCTATGGAAACCGCTGCGGTGTAAAAAGAAAAAATGGCTGACCTTTAGTCTCGTAGTAAACGACGCCGGCGAAGTGCTGTATTCCAAACTGTGTCTCGTAGGTGTTCTTAGGAGGGATGTAGTTGGTGTGGAGCTTATGTTGAGAGTTCAGCTTGTTCAACATGGTGGTGTCTGTCCCCTGAGAGGACGAGAGACACAGAGAGACACACAGGGGGAGAGAGAGAGAGAGGATGTAGTTGGTGTGGAGCTTATGTTGAGAGTTCAGCTTGTTCAACATGGTGGTGTCTGTCCCCTGAGAGGACGAGAGACACAGAGAGACACACAGGGGGAGAGAGAGAGAGAGAGAGAGAGAGAGAGAGAGAGAGAGACAGAGACAAGAGACAGAGACAGAGACAGAGACAAGAGACCAGAGACCAGAGACAAGAGACAGAGACAGAGACAAGAGACAAGAGACAAGAGACAGAGACAGAGACAAGAGACAAGAGACAGAGACAAGAGACAAGAGACAAGAGACAGAGACAGAGACAGAGACAGAGACAGAGACAGAGACAGAGACAGAGACAGAGAGCCTAAAATGATGTAACTTACATACCGTAGCATATTAAGTAGACATAGCATTTCATTGTACAGATATTCTACTGTTAGGCAGATGTTAGGTTCTTAGCTTGCTTATGATCCTTGATGACTATTTCTATGTATTTGATGTATTGCCATGTGTTGTTCTTGCTTACTGTAAATCGTTCTGGATTAACCCATTCTGGGCGGGAACCCCTTTTGGTGTTTTAAGCGTTATGTTATTAGCTGTTGAAAAATAGCAGATCTACAAGCTCATAGCGCGGCACCGAGTGCCAATTACATATATTTTTGGGGGTCCTTGACATGAAAATGTTTGAGAACAACTGACATAGAAACATGAGGTTTTTCAGAAAACTGTCAGGATTCAGAAGGCATTTGTAGAATCGTCCTCAGGTCTAAATGGATGAATGCCTATACATTGCAGATCGTAACGGTGTATGTACCTTGGGGAACTTGCTCTCCTCGTCGATCAGGGAGATGATGTTCATGGGCTTGATGGCGATCATGTCGAGCGCGTCCTGGTTGTCGGTGAACTCGATGTGCTGCCAGTTGATGTGCTCCAGGTTGTACTCCTCCTGCTCCAGCTTGAACACGTGGCGCACGAAGAACTGCTGCAGGTTCTCGTTGGCAAAGTTGATGCACAGCTGCTCGAAACTGTAGGGAATGAGGAAACAAACAAAAAACAATGAGAAAATTACAGAAACGTGTCACAGCTGCTCGAAACTGTAGGGAACGAGGAAACAAACAAAAAAAAGGATGAGAAAATTACAGAAACGTGTCACAGCTGCTCGAAACTGTAGAGAACGAGAGAACAAACAAAAACCAATGAGAAAATTACAGAAACGTGTCACAGCTGCTCGAAACCAGTATTGTTTTGGCAGCAAATTCCTATTTTAGTTTTAGTCATAGTCTTTGGAATGAAACCTAATTTAGTTTTAGTCATATTTTAGTCACCTGGAATGTTTTAGTGTTAAGTCTAGTTTCAGTCGACTAAATGTCATAAGATTTTAGTCGACTAAAATGTATTTTGGCGGGCCTTGAATGACAAGTAGATCGGCTATTTTCAGCATGCAACCAAGTGTAAAATGACTTATACTGGATCTCTTGTCCACTAGTCCCTTCCTAACATTTTAGTCTGTTGACGAAATTGTCAATACATTTAGCTTAGTTTTAGTCATAATAGCATTTAGTTTCCATTTAGCTTTCGTCAGTGAAAAAATGTAGTCGACGAACATTTTTCGTCTTAGTTTTAGTCGACAAAAACAACACGGCTCGAAACTGCGTGCGAGAGAAACGACAGCGAGAGAAAAACAACAAAGATTAGACAACTGAAATGTGCCTCCAATGTGCCGGAAGGAAACACTGAGATTGGCATTCGGAGGTATTTCTGAGCAGTGGTGGAAAAGGTACTCAAATGTTTTACTTTTTTTGTTTTAAATGGCTTCTAAATGACTTTTTCCTGAAAAACCATATGTTTCATATATCAGTGATTCTCAAACTAAGGACCCCAAAGATAATATGTAATTGACCGCCGACCCCCCATCTGAAAATATGTTGTTCAGAAGCAAAGATATGAGTTAAAAACAAAAGAATATATATATTCAAAGATTCAAGCTCATAGCGTGGCAATCGGTGCATGCGTGCGTGTGTGCGTGCATGCGTGCGTGCGTGTGTGCGTGCGTGCGTGCGTGCGTGCGTGCGTGTGTGTATGTACGGTATCGTGTGCAACATACCTGTTGACGTTGAAGTTCTCGAACCCAAAGATGTCCAGCAGTCCGATGGATCGCCGCGTGGATTTGGGCGCCATGGACGGAGGCTTGTAGATAGCCGCGTTGATCTTCTCCACGATCCACACGAACAGACGCCCGTAAATACCCTGCACACGCACACACACGCACACACACACGCATGTGCACGCACACGCACAAACACGATGGATTACACACATAATAACTTGACTCCCTGAGTAGAGGGCGCCTTCACCTATAACGGTTTTGTTGCCTCTCTAGTTAACCTATTTAGGACTGAGAACAAATTCTACAAATGTCTTCTAAATCCTGACAGTTTTCTGAAAAAGAAAACATGTTTCTATGTCAGTGGTTCTTAAACGTTTTCATGTCAAGGACCCTCACAAATATTTGTAATTGGCCGCCGACCCCCATCTGAAAGCCCTCAGCCCCCAGCCCTCTCTTGCCACAATGATACTGGCTACGTACGTGCACTAGTCACGCTCTCAGTCTCAAGTCCACCAACTGCTGCCGGTGCCAGACAGGCTAATATAACAGTATAACTGTCGGTCTTTGTATGCTGGCAGATGCGCGCAAGGTTCGGGCTGCAAGAATCAAACTGCTGATATGACTTCTTAAGGCCTATTCGTACTCCAGATGTAGATGATGAGGTGACCACCTTGGTGGTGGATAGTAAATACAGTGTGTGTGTGCGTGTGTGCGTGTGTGTGTGTGCATGCGACCGTGCGTGTGCGTACCTTAACGAAGGCGTCCCGTACATCCAGAGCCTGCTCCATGCTCAGAGGGGTGGAGACGGTCTCCCCTCTGGTGATCAGAGTCCTACTGGTCAGACAGTTCATCAGATCCTTCATGTCCACCTTAAAACACACACACACACACACACACACGCACACACACACGCACGCACACACGCACGCATGCACGCACATGGAGGGGTATATATTTATTTTTCAATGTGCAAAATGTGTGTATATATAGGCTGGGTTTGACCCGACCGTATAGTAAAATCACACCCGTGTGACATGAGGGGCGCTCCTATCGTCGTACATCATCATGTACGTCAATGGGAATTCAATCTGTGTGACGACAATAGCCAATTTGCTCGTCTGCATATTGATTGCCAATTGCATTTAATGTTTGTGTCTACACTACACTACAGCTGAATGTAGGAGCACCCCTCAAAAATGTATTTGTGGACCTTCAGCATTTCTAATTGAGTGGTGTTATTGTACCCCTGGGTATAGTTGTTTCAGAGTGTTGTTCCTCCGTTGGCCACCAGATGTCACTGTCTGCTCTGTTCTCAGCATGTCTCAGTATAGACCATGCTGGTTCAGAAGGTTACAGAGCAATGGGAGCATGATATTTAGGGCTCCATTTTCGTCACCGCTAAACCCCTTATCCCTAAACTTCTTTGCCTTTTGTTTTTACTATTTTGAAAAACATTTTTGAATTGTTCAACTAGCCAATCTACATTGACACGTTGTGAGCTTATAGACTGGCCATTTTGACTATTCAAAAATGTTTTGCAAAATAGTAAAAAAAGGCAAAGAAGTTTAGGGATAAGGGGTTTAGCGGGCTAGGCTAAGGTGTAGTTCCAGACTGTAAATACTAGCATTCGGAGATTGTGGAATAGTAGTCTGGCTACGCGAGACTAGTCAGTGTATGGTAGCAGCACACAGAGACAACAAGTGTGCGTGCGTGCGTGCGTGCGTGCGTGCGTGCGTGCGTGCGTGCGTGCGTGCGTCACCTCCAGCAGTGTAGAGGCAGTAATGAGGTGGGGGCTGCGGACCACCTCACAGGCGTCTAGGTTGTCGTAGGTACGAGCTGTGGGGTCAGAGGTCAATGATGCTAATTATACATATAGATATATATCTGAGGTTCCATGTGTAATATACAGTAGAATTATATATATAGACACCAAATATACCCGTAAACCCCCATCATGCATAGAAGACTATGCTATCATCATATCACTATCTGTCTGCCTGCCTGCCTGCCTGCCTGCCTGCCTGCCTGCCTGCCTGCCTGTCTGTCTGCCTGTCTGTCTGTCTGTCTGCCTGCCTGTCTGTCTGTCTGTCTGTCTGTCTGTCTGTCTGTCTGTCTGTCTGTCTGTCTGTCTGTCTGTCTGTCTGTCTGTCTGTCTGTCTGTCTGTCTGTCTGTCTGTCTGTCTGTCTGTCTGCCTGTCTGTCTGTCTGTCTGTCTGTCTGTCTGTCTGTCTGTCTGTCTGTCTGTCTCTCTCTCTCTCTCTCTCTTCTCCTTCTTTGGCCAACAGTAACACAGTTGCCTTCATTCCTTCATTCAGCAGGCTGTCAGTTAACATCACTAAATGGCAAAGGGTGCATGTTCAGGTGGGTCTACTGTACATTCATCTAAAAATGCTGCCCATGCCACCCAATCAGAAATGATTAACGGTACAGATATTTTGTGGCATTTTGTTATATTGGCTAAAAAAAAGAAATATTCAACATAACTTTTGATTGGGTGGGCAGGACACACGTTTGGGTGGGCTTTGCCCCACCCCCCCTCCCCAAACCGGCCCTGATATGTGTGCTTTACCTTCATATCGGAAGTTCCCCATATGCAATATGGCCGCCAGTAGTTTGGATATCTCCCCGTTCTCCGTTTCTGTGAACATCAGCACCTACGAAATGTACAACACAAATATATACAGTCCATACATTCACAGGTTGATCACACAAGCTGGAGTGCCGTGATTTTTGTATTTTTGCCAGCTTTTCGTGTGTTTATGAGGTGACACTTCATTAGAACCCTTGGTGTGGTTGTTATGTGCAATGATGTCTTCCCTTTGTATTTATACCTGGAGGCTGAAACCTTGACAAACAAAAAAACTGTGATATAGTGACATCACACTACCATCCCCTCCCCTAACCCCTCCCCCTTTATCATACAACAACAGCCGTGGGTGCGGCTTCAGTTCAGGTGGATCACCAGCGGGTGGGTGTGTCCACATAAAAACTACATTTTAACAAATATATAATAGTTTTAGGGTGGACACAAATCATGGCACTCCATCTTTAAGTGAGATGAGGTTCATGCCAGTATACCTTCATGGCAGAGCGAATGTTAGAATACTCCTTCAAGTCATCACGACCATCACACGTTGTGCAGTTCCCCTGGTGAGACGCACGCCACACACACACACACACACACACACACACACACACACACACACACACACACACACACACACACACACACACACACACACACACACACACACACACACAGGGGTGGTGAGAGAGGCACAACAAACAACCAAACAAAAAACAAAGCACACAAAAAACAGTGTTCTCACTATAGTCAAACTCTTCTCCCTTCCTGCTCCAAAACTATGGAATGAATGAACTTCCCATAGCAATCAGAACTGCAGACTCACTCCCAATATTATGCCGCAGTCTGAAAACCAACCTCTTCAGACTCCATCTTAGCCCGTAGCACTAACCGTAGCACTTGCTGTAGCACTTGCTGTAGCACTTGCACTAGCCTCGGCAACCTTACAGGTGTGTGTAAAGGCTCAACTTATGCAATTTAGATAGCATGTTGTGTAGACATAGCACTCTATAGTATATAGATATAGTTTAATTATATATATATATCCCACTGTTAAGACGGATGTTAGGTTGGTAGCTTACGTATGATCCTTGGTGTTACTATGTATTTGATGTATTACCATGTGTTGTTCTTGCTTACTGTAAGTTGCTCCGGTTTTTTTCAACCAATGTTCATGTTTTAGGTTATTAGAGAAAGTAAAAGATGAGTGTTCATTTACTTTCTTTCGTTTTAGGGATTTTAGCTGTTTTTGACAGGGGGGGTATTCGAACATGGGGCTAAATATGTCTTTTTGTTCTTTTACAAAATGTTATAGCGATTTCTTTTTTATTATTTACTATAGTCCTACTAGACCCCAAGAAATTACATTTGGTCACAAAAGATCACGGGATCTACTGAATGTGTCAAACTGTCATATTGAGCCTATATGACACTGGCATCCCCCCAGTAGGCCTCCTTCACATTCAGTAGATCCTGTGATCTTCTGTGGCAAGATGTAATTTCTTGGGGTCTATTAGGACTATAGTAAATAATAAAAAAAATATATATATATTTTGTAAAAAAAAAGAAATAAAAAAAGTCGTAATTAGCCCCATGTTCGAATGCCCCGCCCATCTGTCAAAAAATGCTAAAATCGCTAAAACGAAAGAAAGCAGCAAATGAAAAAAAAATGAACACTCATCTTTTACTTTCTCTAATAACAACCTAAGACATGAACCTTGGTTGAAAAAAACTAAAGTTGTCCTTTAAATTGTATACTCACTATAGTTAAGTAGGTGTAGTCTGTAGTACTCACTGTAGTCTGTAGTACTCACTCTACTATAGTTAAGTAGGTGTAGTCTGTAGTACTCACTGTAGTCTGTAGTACTCACTATAGTTAAGTAGGTGTAGTCTGTAGTACTCACTGTAGTCTGTAGTACTCACTATAGTTAAGTAGGTGTAGTCTGTAGTACTCACTGTAGTCTGTAGTACTCACTCTACTATAGTTAAGTAGGTGTAGTCTGTAGTACTCACTGTAGTCTGTAGTACTCACTATAGTTAAGTAGGTGTAGTCTGTAGTACTCACTGTAGTCTGTAGTACTCACTATAGTTAAGTAGGTGTAGTCTGTAGTACTCACTATATAGTTAAGTAGGTGTAGTCTGTAGTACTCACTGTAGTCTGTAGTACTCACTATATAGTTAAGTAGGTGTAGTCTGTAGTACTCACTATAGTTAAGTAGGTGTAGTCTGTAGTACTCACTATAGTTAAGTAGGTGTAGTCTGTAGTACTCACTATAGTTAAGTAGGTGTAGTCTGTAGTACTCACTGTAGTTAAGTAGGTGTAGTCTGTAGTACTCACTGTAGTCTGTAGTACTCACTATACTGTAGTTAAGTAGGTGTAGTCTGTAGTACTCACTATAGTTAAGTAGGTGTAGTCTGTATACTCACTATAGTTAAGTAGGTGTAGTCTGTAGTACTCACTGTAGTCTGTAGTACTCACTATACTGTAGTTAAGTAGGTGTAGTCTGTAGTACTCACTATAGTTAAGTAGGTGTAGTCTGTATACTCACTATAGTTAAGTAGGTGTAGTCTGTAGTACTCACTATAGTTAAGTAGGTGTAGTCTGTATACTCACTATAGTTAAGTAGGTGTAGTCTGTAGTACTCACTATAGTTAAGTAGGTGTAGTCTGTATACTCACTATAGTTAAGTAGGTGTAGTCTGTAGTACTCACTATAGTTAAGTAGGTGTAGTCTGTAGTACTCACTGTAGTCTGTAGTACTCACTATAGTTAAGTAGGTGTAGTCTGTATACTCACTATAGTTAAGTAGGTATAGTCCGTAGCGCTGCCCAGACTCAGCCTCTTCTTCTGGTCGGCTGTCATTCCGTTCAGCATGCAGTAGAAGATGTGGTAGTTTCTCTCGTCCTTAGCCTGGACAAGGACCAGAGAGGAGGGTTTGGGAAACGACTCTATGGCCCCATGGGAGTGTAAAGGAACAGAGGATTGAACATGCGTACCTGTCGACAGACTCTATGGCCCCATGGGAGTGTAAAGGAATAGAGAATTGAACATGCGTACCTGTCGACAGACTCTATGGCCCCATGGGAGTGTAAAGGAATAGAGAATTGAACATGCGTACCTGTCGACAGACTCTATGGCCCCATGGGAGTGTAAAGGAATAGAGAATTGAACATGCGTACCTGTCGACAGACTCTATGGCCCCATGGGAGTGTAAAGGAATAGAGGATTGAACATGCGTACCTGTCGACAGACTCTATGGCCCCATGGGAGTTGAAAGGAATAGAGGATTGAACATGCGTACTTGTCGACAGACTCTATGGCCCCATGGGAGTGTAAAGGAATAGAGGTTTGAACATGCGTACCTGTCGACAGACTCTATGGCCCCATGGGAGTGTAAAGGAACAGAGGATTGAACATGCATACCTGTCGTCAGACTCTATGGCCCCATGGGAGTGTAAAGGAATAGAGGATTGAACATGCGTAAACACGGGCGTATACCTGTCGACAGACTCTATGGCCCCATGGGAGTGTAAAGGAATAGAGGATTGAACATGCGTACCTGTCGACAGACTCTATGGCCCCATGGGAGTGTAAAGGAATAGAGGATTGAACGTATACCTGTCTACAGACTCTATGGCCCATGGGAGTGTAAAGGAATAGAGGATTGAACGTATACCTGTCGACAGACCCTGCTCTTCTCCAGCAGGTACTGCTCTATCTTGGCTCCCTCGATGGCTCCTCTCTTGTTGAAGTGGATGTCGATGTACTTCCCGAAGCGAGACGAGTTGTCGTTGCGGATCGTCTTCGCGTTGCCAAAGGCTGCGAAACGGCAACGGAAAACAAACAACACAGCAGTCTATTATTATTATGGTGCACGTTCACTTTGTATCTGTGTGTGTGTGTGTGTGTGTGTGTGTGTGTGTGTGTGTGTGTGTGTGTGTGTGTGTGTGTGTGTGTGTGTGTGACACACACACACACACACAGATACAAAGTGAACACACACACACACAGTGTGTGTGTGTGTTCATTTCTATCTCAGAGATAGAAATGCCATTAAATGGGAGGTCCGTAGACTAATGCACGTCAAACTGGGGGGGTCCTTGAAATGAAACAGGTCGAGAATCACTGCTAGAGCCGTAAAAGTCTTCTCTTATGGGGGGGGGGGTCCTGGCATATCTCTTCAAATGGGGGGTCCACGTGGCGTGCGTGCGTGCGTGCGTGCGTGCGTGCGTGCGTGCGTGCGTGCGTGCGTGCGTGCGTGCGTGCGTGCGTACCTTCTAGAATAGGGTTAGCCTCCAGGACCTGCTGTTCTATCCAGGAGTGTTGACCGCTGATGGCCGCCAGGAACTGAAGAATTAACTTGGTGCTCTCCGTCTTCCCTGCCCCCGACTCCCCACTGAAACACACACGCACGCACACACACACGCGCGCGCACGCGCACACGCACACGCACACATCCATTAGTTAAAAGTTAAAAGTTTTAAATATGAAGTACCGGTATGTGTTTATCAATCAATAAACCCTGACTCTGTTTGACCAGAATGGAACACAAGTTATCTTAATTGGTATTAAAGAGGGAGTGCCACAATGTTTGTATTTTTCCAGTTTTTCATGTGTCTATGAGGTGACAGTACTTCATTAGACACCCTGGAGTCGTGCAATAGTGTATTAACTTTGTATTTAGGGTTTCTTCCTGGAGGCTGAACCCTTGACAGTCAAACAGGAAAATGAAATAAACAGTAAAATAGTGACATCACACTATCAGCCCCTCCCCTAACCCCTCGCCCTTTATCATACAACTACAGCTGTGGGTGTGGCTTCAGTTCAGGTAGATCACCTCCCATCACCACCCACCAGGCAAACCAGGCATACTTGTGTGTCCACATAAAAGTATGATTTTAACAAATACTGTACACTTTTTGGGAAAAGTTCTTCCTCCTGACCTGATGATCATGTTTTAGGGTGGGAAAAAATTGTGGCACTCCATCTTTAACAGCCGTGTTTACCGTACTATTTTCATGCCAAAGTGGCTCAAATTTAAGCAATATTACACGACAGGGTGGTGTGCTTTACCATCATTAATGGCACGCCTGCATCGCTACGAGCCGATAGGCCAGTTCCGTAGGCAGTGCAGACGTGCGTTAATGACAGTAACGCATGACCCTCGAGTGTAATGTTGCGATTATACAGTTAAAGATGGATTAAATCAACTGTAGATTTAGTCGACTAAAATCGTATGATATTTAGTCGACTAAAACTAGACTAACAAAAATGTGACTGAAACCAAATAAAAACTATTCAAGAGACTATACTAAAACTAAAATCAAAAGTTGCTGTCAAAATTAACACTTCTACGCTCACTGCAGTGTACATACAGTATGTGGACAAATTTGACTGAGGGACTGCCATTGGATTTTTTTTTTTAATTTTGTTTTTTCATGTCATATGAAAGCAGAGAATCATAGCTTCAAATTGACATATTGGTTGTTCAGTTTGACCCACCAGTTTTGGAGATATGGCTTATAGAGTAATGTCTTGCAGAGAAACAGCGAGTTGAGAAAACAGGCTTGAAAAGTTCACTTCTGTGGTCTCTAACATTATACCTAGCTACATGTTTAAGCATATATTTCATATTCACATGTCGATTTCAGCTCTGATATTTATTTCAGACATGCTCTAGTATGTGAAGAGTCTGCCTGTGATATTAACTCATTTTGGATTAAAAAGGTGAAAAGGTGAAAAGCTGGAGGTTGCGCGATGGCAGGCTCTCAGTCAAATCTGGTCACATTTATGCTCCGCCCCTATACCTGATGATGCAGCACTGGTCGCGGTTGTTCCGCTGCATGTTGAAGTAGCAGTTGTCGGCGATGGCGAAGATGTGCGGCGGCATCTCGCCGATCTTCTTGTTGGTGTACAGGCGGATCTGGTCCGCCTGGTAGATGGGCAGCAGCTGGTACGGGTTCACCGCCACCAGGATCGAACCCGTGTACGTCTGTGAGCGAGGAAAGGCCCCGGAGAAATGGGAATACACACACTTTTTTTAATATATTGTCTATAACTATCATTTTTATCCCATGATTTTGCAACCCGTTTTTTCACCCAGTGTCAATTATCTCATGTAATCCTGGGAGTGTTTTTTGTGCAAAACTAATGCTTACAAAAAAACTAGTTTGACCTGTTACATTACATGCTATACTTAAAATCAGAATTAAATATTGTACATTTTGCCTGCATATATGTATACGGTAGGTTGTTAATGGCATGCCGACTTTCAGCAGCTGCCACAAAGATTCCCAAGGGAGTTGGCTTGGAACAAATTCAGTGGCGATAGTAGACACCTTTATGAACACATTGTGAAGAAAGCTACAGTGGTAAGCATTTATTTTGCAGATTGGTTTAACATTTGGCTAACTCTCCGTACCTTGATGCCGATAACATGATGATTCTCAAATATCGAGGGTCAATTTAACTCTGAGCGGGTACAAATGGAACCAAATGGACCCGTAACCTGGGTCCATTTGGTTACAGGTCCACTCGGTTCCACGCATGCTCTTCCCGTAATCAGATTGTAATCAAATAGCTCTAAAACACATCGTACAATTAAGGTGTAAATGTCCCAAGGTGCTCTGAATATCCAATCAACCGTGTGCAAACGCAACGTGCATCGAGCATTCATTTCAAAAGCAATAATAAGTGATAAAAGTGATACAAATAAATAAAACATATACCAATGTCAATGTGGCATGCATTGTTTTCATCAGAGACGAAGGAGATGACGGAGAGGATGTGGCATATAGGCTACTCTCCTAGGGGCCCCGGGGGACCCCTAGGGGTCCTTGAGGGGCCCTCAGCTAAATTATATTTTGGAAGCAAATGTAACTAACTCTGAGATTCTACAAATGGAACCAAATGGACCCTATAGCGGGTCCATTTGGTTCCATTTGTACACTCTCAGAGTTAAATTAACATTGATTTTACAGTTCACTTTGACTTTCATGCGACTCCCCAATTGCTTTTGTTGGAAACAGCAGGCATTTATGAAGCCATGGATGCCATCATGTGTGCTGTACGTGGCTCATGTGGGAGTTGGAGGAGGGGTGTGGGGGAGAGGTGGAGGAGGTGGAGGAGGAGGGTGTGGTGGTGATGGGGGGGGGGGGGGGTCCCGTATAGCTCAGATGGCGCAGCGTGACAATGACAACGTATCAGTGTCTCGACACGGGAGGACCGACGGCCATGATGGAAGTGGAGCACCATCATGCACAGTGAGCGAGGAGCCTGGTTACCAACACACACAGCCCTGGGCTATAAAGCAGTGGTTCCCAAACCTTTTCATGTCAAGGACCCCCAAATTTACACTAATTAGACCACGGACACCCATTTGAAAATATATGCCAGGGACCCCCATAAGAGAAGATTTTCACGGCTCTAGCAGTTTTACATGCATTTAGGCTACGGACCGCCATTTAATGGCATTTCTATCTCTGGGACCCCAATTTATATTGTAAAATCAATGTTAATTTAATTCTGAGAGTGTACAAATGGAACCAAACGGACCCGGGTCCGTTTGGTTCCATTTGTACACTCTCATAGTTACAGACCCATAAGGGTCCATTTGGTTCCCAACTATCAGGGGGTCCCCAGACCCCAGTTTGGGAACCACTGCTATAAAGCACTGTTTGAATGTACGGACTGTATACTGTATGCTCATGGACATTAATCAATCGTCAATCAATCAATCAATCAATCAATCTCTGCATGGACGATCTTTGAAGGTTTCAAAACACAAGAATGGATTGTCCCTGCTTAGCATGTCAAACCGTCACCTTCTTAAACTAATGGCCTTTAAAAAAAAGTAATTTTTTTTAAATACGTATAGGGAAACGGAAAATACGTATTTAATTTCATTAGAGTACTATAGACCGGTGCCTGGCTGTAGAGCACCGAGTCGGTACCGATGGAAGTTAGAGATACATGCCCCGCCCGGCTATGCAATACCCGTTGTACCCGTGTCAGAGTACCCGTTCCACCCATCTGTCTGTGTCCCTTTTATGCCCTTATATGGAGATTTCCGTATCTGCCTCTCTGTGTCTCTTTATTCCTATATATGGAGTTCTGTGTCAGGCATGCCCAAATATGGAGTGGTGTGATGTCAGAACAGGCCAGCTCTGGGCAGGGGTCCTGTCCAAGGCAGAGGCCTTTTGTGGCGGTTCTGGACAACTGTGGGTCCGACCGACTCGTCACCGGGCACTGCACTCCCTGTGGGGGTGTGGAACGAGTGTGTCGAATTTTAATAAAAAAATTAAAATCCTCAAAAAATGACTTGGGCCATTAGTTTAAGAAGGTGACGAAACACTTGTCATGCAGGTGTGCTCTCATCCGGTGCAGTCACATGCCAAACATCTCCTGATCTGACACCATAGACTTACCCTCCCACCACAGTTAGTCTTCAGAGAGAGAGAGGGGGGAGAGAGATAGGGGGGGGGGGGGAGGCAGAGAGACACAACAATAGACAGAAAGGAGACAGAAAGCGAGGAAAATAAAGACTCAGATCGAGATAGAGAGAGACAAAGGGATAAAGAAGAAAGAAAGAAAGAAAGAAAGAAAGAAAGAAAGAAAGAAAGAAAGAAAGAAAGAATAGAGAAGGAACGAGACACTCAAAACAAACACGTCAAGTCCCAGCAGTTCACCTGCAGAACTGAGTGGCTCTTTTTTATGTTGTCATTTTTTCCAAGCCCATGTTTTCCAGCACTTTGCAACAACGTACCAGTGTACCATGAAAGAGTCATATCACCGATTCATCCAACGCAATAACCTTTAGTCTGTAGCAGTGTTAAAACTACGACAAAAAATGTTCGTCAACCTGACGAAAACTAAATGGAAACTCAATGAAAACTAAGCCATGATGACTAAATATACTGACAATTTCGTTGACAAATAAAAACTAGACTAAAATATTAGGAAGGGACTAGTTGACAAGAGATCCAGTAGTCATTTTACACTTGGTTGCATGCTGAAAATAGACGATCTACAAGCTCACAACGCGTTGCGCTGCGACGCGTTGTGAGCCAGTCTGTGGGCCAGTCTTAACCGGCCACGTAAGTCTCCTGACCTCATATCAGTCTTAACCGGCCACGTAAGTCCCCTAACCTCATATCAGTCTTAACCGGCCACGTAAGTCCCCTAACCTCATATCAGTCTTAACCGGCCACGTAAGTCCCCTAACCTCATATCAGTCTTAACCGGCCACGTAAGTCCCCTAACCTCATATCAGTCTTAACCGGCCACGTAAGTCTCCTAACCTCATATCAGTCTTAACCGGCCACGTAAGTCCCCTAACCTCATATCAGTCTTAACCGGCCACGTAAGTCTCCTAACCTCATATCAGTCTTAACCGGCCACGTAAGTCCCCTAACCTCATATCAGTCTTATTGATGACTGACGACACACACAAAAATGAACAAATGGAAAGTATTTTAAAAAGCGCTTCGACAAAAACCTCCTAACTTCACTTGAGCTGGATGTTTTTTCTTTTTTTTTCATTTCCTGAAAAATGAACATTTTGGAGTTGGTTTCTTGGTTTCTTTCTCAGAGATATAATGCGTTTCTCCCTAGTATCTGCAGGTTGCATACATGTATAAGTACACACAGTACTTACATAAATGAGTTTCTCCCTGCATCTGCAGGTTGCATACATAAGTACACACAGTACTTACATAAATTAGTTTCTCTCTGTATCTGATGAGCAGGTTGCGGAGGATCCCGGCCTCGTTGAGATCTCCCAGGCGGATCATGTCCTCCACCCCGTGGATGGAGGTGGGATGCATGGGCTTGATGTTGGTGGCATTCTGGGGGGAGATCCAGTGTTCCTGGAGGAGAACATACATACAGCAGGTTAACATCATTCTGGGGGGAGATCCAGTGCTCCTGGAGGAAGGGGGAGAACATACAGCAGGTTAACATCATTCTGGGGGGAGACCCAGTGTTCCTGGAGGAAGGGGGAGAACATACAGCAGGTTAACATCATTCTGGGGGGAGATCCAGTGCTCCTGGAGGAAGGGGGAGAACATACAGCAGGTTAACATCATTCTGGGGGGAGATCCAGTGTTCCTGGAGGAAGGGGGAGAACATACAGCAGGTTAACATCATTCTGGGGGGAGATCCAGTGCTCCTGGAGGAAGGGGGAGAACATACAGCAGGTTAACATCATTCTGGGGGGAGATCCAGTGCTCCTGGAGGAAGGGGGAGAACATACAGCAGGTTAACATCATTCTGGGGGGAGATCCAGTGCTCCTGGAGGAAGGGGGAGAACATACAGCAGGTTAACATCATTCTGGGTGGAGATCCAGTGCTCCTGGAGGAAGGGGGAGAACATACAGCAGGTTAACATCATTCTGGGGGGAGATCCAGTGCTCCTGGAGGAAGGGGGAGAACATACAGCAGGTTAACATCATTCTGGGGGGAGATCCAGTGCTCCTGGAGGAAGGGGGAGAACATACAGCAGGTTAACATCATTCTGGGGGGAGATCCAGTGCTCCTGGAGGAAGGGGGAGAACATACAGCAGGTTAACATCATTCTGGGGGGAGATCCAGTGCTCCTGGAGGAAGGGGGAGAACATACAGCAGGTTAACATAATTCTGGGGGGAGATCCAGTGCTCCTGGAGGAAGGGGGAGAACATACAGCAGGTTAACATCATTCTGGGGGGAGATCCAGTGCTCCTGGAGGAAGGGGGAGAACATACAGCAGGTTAACATCATTCTGGGGGGAGATCCAGTGCTCCTGGAGGAGGAGATACAGTAGATATAGGGCTCCATCTTGCGGCAGGGGCCCTTTTTCCTTAATTTGGGGATTTAGTATTGTGTGAGAGGTGTGGCCCCGTAAAATTTGCTATCTTGTGCTACAGCCTACAGTCCCTAAAACACCTCCATTACCCCTTACATTATGCATAGGTGTGGTTTGGGTGTTACAATGATTAAACCAATCACCGTGCCACCTGCCATTGCCTTTAAGAGATCCATTATCCATTTAACACTATGGCCCATGGCCATGTAAGAGCGACACACGTTGCTGCCTTGAAATATAGCCTATTTATATTGAGGCCGGGTTGTTTTGTGTCCAGTAGCTCCAACACAGCCTCACTCGTGCAAATCTAATAACTTCTTTGACTAGACAATTAAACACAATAAGCACAATGAATTGACACTGCTGATTATAGTAAAATTCCAATCACAGAGATTTTGTGGAGAATTAAGACAGAACGAGACCTCTGAGCTGTGAATGTTGTGCAACATGACTCAAGCCGAGGCAGCTCCAACTCAGGTCTCACCGTCTCAGAGGAGCGCATTGAGGAGCGCATTCTTTTATCAAACAGAATTTGCATTATGGGTGGTTTGAAGAGGCACTTTCCATTGTCCTAAACCTGTGTGCATAAGATAGCAAATATAGGGAAAGCGCATCAACACGCCTACAGACACACCTCCACCCGCAAATATAGGAGTTGGCAAAATGCATAGTGGGTTGTGTGGCCGCAAGATAACGTTTACGCATAGTAGAAGCTCCTAAATGCGTAATTTACGGAAAAAATGTTTATTACTTGAGGATAAAGCATGGCATAAGCTGGAGCCCATAAACTCTATTCAGGATTCCAATTCAAATATAGCAGCAGTAGCAGATATACAATAAAAGTATTGATGCCGAACACGAGAACCTACTCTTTCTAACTGCTCCGCCAAGCGCGAATTTCTCGTGTTCGAATTGTTTAATCGCTTTTTGATCGGTTTCGATGGCTAGCTGATTGTTGCTACCGCAAACAATACTCTGAGACACAAAACACACAATGGCCGCGGCCATTTTGAAGATGCGCACGCATCCACTTCCATTCTAAGCCCTGCATCGAAAGCCCTGTATCTCAGAAACGACATTGAGGGGCAGTTTCTGGGCCAGACAAGCGTTTTCAACGGCCTGTAGCAGGCGCTGTGATACTCGCGGTCGGCTTTATCCACCATCGACCGAGAGAACAACAACCGGTGAAGACACCACACACAGCAGTTTGTCACAGGAACATGCTATTACGGATATTTGGCTCTTCAAAGTAAGTGTTACGTGCGATAAAACCCTGGCAGTACGCGATCGAGGGATTCATTAATGCTAGCGGTAAATGGGTTAGTAAAGTAGCCGGTATGAAGATGGAGTGAGTGTGATTGGCTGAGTGAATCATGTGAATGAGAGCGTGATGCTGAGGTGGCCCAATTAACGGCTGGCAGCAACTGCACTGAGGTTCCCTGACTGAACTTGCTCTGCGCATGTCTATGACAGGCACAAATGCTCATATTGATTCACCTAGGATGACACGGGCGATTTAGGAGGCTTTCCTCAGAGGTACAACGTCTGCTGACGCCAGTTTAGTGATGTCACTGCATGGGGCATAATTAATGCATGGATGTGTTCACTACTACTACTACTAATCCTGTTGGGTTTCATTCACTGTCACTTTGTCCTCGTCTGCTGTGTTCAGGGAGATGTGCAGAGAGTTAGAGAGGCAGGGGCTGACACCCCATAAAGAGGGCACTTTTGGACAAAAATAGCGCAAATAGCAGATCTACAAGATCTTGTAAGATCTGCTATTCTCGGGGCTCAACCCATGCACTCTTTAGCTAGTGGAGATGCGGTGTATACGACCTGGATTTCGCAAAATGCTGCGTTCAAGTTTAGGAGACTTCGGAGGAGGGAAAAAAAGGAATTATCCTGAATGCCGCAGCTTCCGGCATTGGTATGGAAAGGAGTGGCAGACGGGTAGAAGAGCAGGGGCTGAAGCCCCCTTTGATGTCTATGTGTGCACGTCCATGGCTGTGTTTATCACATGTGGACGTGTTGCCTGGGCCTCTAATTCAGCCTGCAGGGACATGGAGTTGGAGATCGAGGCCCTTCGGCCACACGCCGGAAAAAAAGACACGCTCGGGTCTCAATGTCATGTGTAACAGAGAAAAGGTGATTCCACTTGCAATACCTGTATTACGGTATTCTCAACCTTGAGACACCCAGACACCCCCTTCCTTGTTGCCCGTGTAGATTTTTTTTTTTTTTAAACAATATGTTTATTGGTTTTTTTCATACATGTACACAACATGGTGATGCTGAAATATAGGAGCGGAGAGGATCAATACAGCAGACCAATAGACAAAAACAGAATATAGAACAAGACAAAAATGACAACAACAAAAACAAAACATTTAGCAGAAGTCAGTATATTAAAGAGATAAATGAGAGTCAAGGTCCTCACAGGTTAGATGCATCAGTGTCCAAGAGAGTCCATAGGATCACTACAGTGTTATGAGGCATTTCCATTATCATTACGAAGCATATTCAACACATCAACATTCGTTAAGAGTTGGGTGTAGGGTCCCCAGACTTCATCATACATTACACTTTTTTTCTTCAAAATATAAGTTATCCTTTCCATAGCACAACAGCTGCTCATTTCCCTGCGCCATTGGCTCGCTTGTGGTCTCTGAGTGTTTTTCCATGTTAGAGCAATTGTGCGCTTTGCTTGGAGTAGTGACATATCTATGAGAATTTGTTTATTCCTTGGTATAACCAGGGTTACCGGGTACAATCCCAATATGCCGAGTTTTGGATCCAATGGTATCCTTACATCTAGCATTCTATAAAGTATTTGTAAGATCTCGCTCCAAAATGCCACAATCTCTCTGCATTCCCACATACAGTGAAAAAGTGTGCCCTTTGACTGCTCACATTTTACACAAGTGTCTGGAATATTTTCATTGAATTGGTGTAATTTAGCTGGTGTTATGTAAGTGCGCATCACCCAGTTATATTGTAGCAATCTTAATCTAGTATTTGCAGTTTGTCTGTGTACTTTTGCACATATGGCACCCCAGTCAACCAAGGATATATCATCTTGTACATCTTCCTTCCAGGCCCTTAGTCTATCGTTAGAGCTTTCAGATTAATTGGAAACCAGCATGTCATATATCACTGAGATACGCCCTTTTCTATAGCAATGATCAGATATAAGTTTCTCCATTCCCGAAAGGAATGGAGTGATCAATGCTTGGTTACCAGATGCTCTAATAAAGTCTCTTAGCTGTAAATACTTGAAAAAATGGCTATTTGAAAGATCACATTTTGTACGTATATGTTCAAATGTCATCAGATTTCCATCTTGGAACATATCTCCTATTTTAGTTAGACCTTTATTAGCCCAAAGGCGAAACCCCTGGTCTATTATTCCTGGTTTAAATAGATAATTTCCCCATATTGGGCTGAACTGTGACAATGACACACTGGTTTCCCCCATCTTTTCTCTAGTATTGTGCCACACATTGACCATATTTAGTACGAAGGGGTTGCTTGTTTGTTTCCTTAACTTTTTAATATTTGCAGAATATAAATATATATTAAGAGCCATTTTAGGTTTAATTGATAGTGATCGATTGACTCTGTGGAAAAATAATACATTATAGTACGTAGTTGCGCAGTCCAATAATACCACTGGAAATTTGGAAGTTTAAGTCCCCCTCTGTCATATGGTAGATATAATAAAGTCAAACGTAGTCTGTGTCGTCTATTGCCCCAAATGAAATTAGAACATGCTTTCTTTAGCTTAGTAAAATAATGTAACGGCAAGGGTAAAGGTATATTTTGAAACAAGTATAGTAGTTTTAAAAGAACATTCATTTTGATTATGTTTATTCGGCCTATTAGAGAAATTGGCATATTAGTCCATCTTTCCAGTGAGTCATAGATTGACTGTAGAATAGGATCATAGTTGACTGGAACCAATTTCCCCACATCAGGAACTATGTTTATGCCCAGATATATGAAGCTAAGAATTAAACATAGAGACGTATTCTGCCGGATCATTTCTTTCATTTTCG
>NC_136792.1:11574724-11602224 GCF_951216825.1 Electrona antarctica | reverse complement strand
TGGGTCACTCTCTCTCTCTCTCTCTCTCTCTCTCTCTCTCTCTCTCTCTCTCTCTCTCTCTCTCTCTCTCTCTCTCCCCCCCCACACTGCAATACTACCGTCCAAGAAAAAAATCACGAGTAACTTCCCCCGGCATCGTCCGAGTTGAAAAGCCAAGAACAAAATTAATCCAATTCCCAGCAGCAGTCCATGGGGGTCAATAAGCCCCCTAGGCCACACAGGTACTGTTGTGGAAACAACCAGAGGTATGAAAGCACATTCCACATTCCCTCTGTCAGATCCTTATTCCTTTCCACTGAGCGGAGCGCCAGGCTCTCCCTTCAGGGTCGTCTACTGCCTAGTGAAGGAACCGAGACTCTGCCTCCAGCATTGTTATACTTCTACCAGAAGCCAGCAGTAGTCCGTCAGATATCCATGACTCGCCAGAAACTGTCCCAAAACTGTTCCAACACTCAGGACAGCAGGCAGGCAGGCACCCATCTCTCTCTCTCTCTCTCTCTCTCTCTCTCTCTCTCTCTCTCTCTCTCTCTCTCTCTCTCTCTCTCTCTCTCTCACCTCACCGTCCAGCCCCCCAACAACAACCTTCCCCGTTGCCCGTGGCAACGTGATGTCACTTCCACTCCACAGGTGTGTCCTTTGTGGGAACATATACCCTCCTCCACACGGAGACTGTGTGTGTGTGCGCGTGTGCGTGTGTGTGTGTGTGTGTGTGTGTGTGTGTGTGTGTGTGTGTGTGTGTGTGTGTGTGCGTGTGTGTGTTGTTGACAAAATGCACTTATTTTCAGCAAGTGTAAAAACCGCCATTACGACGGCATCAAGGCCCGTCAAAATACATTTTAGTCGACCAAATCAACTGTAGATTTAGTCAACTAAAACTAGACTAACACTAAAGCATTCCAGGTGACTAAAATGTGACTGAAACAAAAATTAAAACTTTTCAGGAGACTATATGACTGAAACTAAAATCAAAATTTGCTGCCAAAAACGACACTGGGTCTGGAGTGATAACAATAGAGATGCAGACTCACAAATAAACACACAGACGGGGACAGTTCCTACTGAGAAAACTCCCACACAACATCAGAACAACTAAAGTCAGCCGGACATCATGTCACTGAAATACATGAGAGAACACACCAGAACAGACACACAGACAGACAGAATGTCTGAACGATGTCCTGTGTGTTATACTTTACACATGCAGGAGGAGAGGGGAGAGGAGAGGAGAGGAGAGGAGAGGAGAGGAGAGGAGAGGAGAGAAGAGAAGAGAAGAGAAGAGAAGAGAAGAGAAGAGAAGAGAAGAGAAGAGAAGAGAAGAGAAGAGAAGAGAAGAGAAGAGAAGAGAAGAGAAGAGAAGAGAAGAGAAGAGAAGAGAAGAGAAGAGAAGAGAAGAGAAGAGAAGAGAAGAGAAGAGAAGAGAAGAGAAGAGTTTGTAGTGTTGTGGTTTGGGCTGTTTTGACAGTCTGTGTGCGTACGTGCGTGTGTGCGTGCATGCATGTGTGTGATATTTAAGTATAAGTGTCTGTTTAATTAAGTTAATACCCCTGCTGGCAAACAGAGAGCAAGCTGAACATTACACCCTGTCCAGCTGTCTTTGTCTGTGGCGCGCACGCACACACACACACACACACACACACACACACACACACACACACACACACACACACACACACACACACACACACACACACACACACACACACACGCACACACACACACACACACACACACACACACACACACGTGGATGCTGTGACATATAGTGGCGGGGGTGAGCAACGCCAACACGACACTATCAGGAACCACATGATCAATTATTCATAACAGTAGTCTCTCTCTCTCTCTCTCTCTCTCTCTCTCTCTCTCTCTCTCTCTCTCTCTCGTTGTATTGTATCACTTCTCTTCTCATTTCCATTTTCTCCAAGTGTTTTTGCTCATCTCTCCAAGTCTCCCTCTCTCATCTTGTGCCCCCGTCCGTCCCGTCCCGTCCCGTCCCGTCCCGTCCCGTCCCGTCCCGTCCCGTCCCGTCCCGTCCGTCCCGTCCCGTCCCGTCCCGTCCGTCCCGTCCCGTCCCGTCCCGTCCCGTCCCGTCCCGTCCCGTCCCGTCCCATCCCGTCCATTTCCCACCCTCATCGCTGTCTCTGTCCGAACGTTATTTGTTTAGTGGACAAGAGATCCAGTACCAGTATAAGTCATTTTACAATTAGTTGCATGCTGAAAATAGCTGATCTACAAGCTTACAACGCGTCACGCTGCGACACGTTGTGGGCTTGTAGATCATGTAGTCATTATGACGGCATCAAGGCTCGCCAAAATACATTTCGTTCGACTAAATCAACTGTAGATTTAGTTGACTAAACTCTTTGGATATTTTGTCGACTAAAACTAGACTAACACTAAAACATTCCAGGTGACTAAAATGTGACTAAAACTAAATGAAAACTATTCAAGAGACCATACGACTAAAACTCTAATCTAAATGTGCTGCCAAAAACAACACTGTTCCCCAGGCTACGCACTTAAACCATACTTCGTTACAATGTTGCAATGTAGGCATTTAGCAGACGCTCTTAATCCAGAGCCATTTACCGTAAGCAAGACAATACATCAAATACAGTACATAGTCACAAAGACCATGAGTAAGCTAAGAACTAGGGGTGTAACAATACATTTTAACAGCGATACGATACGTATCACGATACATGGTTGACGATACGATACATGGACGATATTGGTTCATTATGGCGATACGATTCAATGATTTGAAATCGATACAGTAACTATTTAGCAAAGAGATTAAATCTGTGTGAAATGTGGATAGTGCTGTTTTTAAGGGAAAATGTTTGAATTTGGATATAAATAAGTAAACACAGTGTGATTCTCTGGAAAATTCATAGACATTCATTCTTTTTTCTTCTTAAAATTGCTAAATAGCATGCACAAAAACATAATATTGATACAAATATATAAATATAAGATACTATGTCTATACTATGTCTACATATACATATAAAATGCAATCTAAATTACATAACTTTCGCCATCTACGCCTGCAAGGTCATCGAGGCTATGGCAAGTGCTACGGGCTAAGATGGAGTCTGAAGAGGTGGGGTTTTCAGACAACGGCGGAAGATTGGGAATGAGTCTGCAGTTTCTGCAGAGTCTATTAGTTTGGCTCTTCTACAAAAATAAAACGTACAAGTTAGTTACAAGGCTGCGTTCTGTCGTGCGTGCCAAGCTGTCATTCTCTTGTCATTATTTTCCCACCATGGAGTATAACCTCGCATCTCGGAGGACAGTCGAGACGGGCAGTGTCAGTATAGGCCAATCAGAGGCAGGCGGGGCGTTACCATGTCTATGCTCAGCCGCACATTAGATATACGCTTGAGGTGCGTCTCCAAAATGTAATAAATGCTTTTTTTGGAAGAGTGACGTCATCACTGTCAGGCTGAGGCAGTGTGTGGAGGATGATGATGTAATACCCCTCCCCCCACCCCACCTACGGTGTATACGTATGCGAGTTCTTGCCATCGCCTTGCGTTAATTATTTAAACAGGCCTGTGTTTTTGAGACAGACACGGACGGGAGAGTCACCAGGTGTTCACTTACACTCGCTAATGGCCGAGTGCCATTCCTCTCTGCGACAGTAACCGTGGGGAACAGCACAGTGAGCACGCACGCACGCACGCACGCACGCACGCACGCACGCACGCACGCACGCACGCACACTTTAATGGTTTGAAAACTCGCGGAGCACTGCATATTGCATCGTGTGTTAGGTCATACAGATTGCATAACACATGCACGCGCGCACGCACGCACGCACGCACGCACGCACGCACGCTTCTCTAATGGTTTGAAAACGCAAGGAGCACTGCATATTGCATCGAGTGTTATAGGTCATATACATACAGATTGCATAAGTGCTAACGTCGGGTTTTTTGTCTGTGAGCCTCACTGATGCACCGACCATTGAGTCTTGATTCACTGGACTGAGAAACTCCAACAAAGGAGTCCTATATATGCCACTATAATGTACTTAGCACTTAGCACTTACGGGCTGCTGCAATATAAAACTGGTCCCCAATTCTTCTATACTGTACACGTTTTTCCTGTTTTTTTAAGTTTTTAAATATGATATTTTTTTTTCCATAGAAGTCTATATTTGTATGTCTTAAATGTTCTGATGAATTGAAATGTAAACAAGGTTTTTTTCTTGTTTTATCCTCTTAGCAGTTTTTGTATTGACCTGTACCTTTGTTGAACTGTACCCATTCTACAAACTGTTAATACAATCAATCAATCAATCAATCAATCAATCAATCAATCAATCAATCAATCAATCAAGGCACGGAGAGGGCCCTTTTGACCTGAGGCCGATTCTAGAAATGCCACTTAAATTATAAACCAGCGGTACTTAAAAGGTTTTTGTGCCAAAATACCCCCAAAAAAGGCTCACTTATACAACTTACAAGCCTGCCCCCTGGTGGTGGTGGCGGTAGTGTGGCACCCTGTACACTTTCTCCTGAACAAAAAACAGGCCAATTAAGACGAGGCCTGGCCTGTGTGTGTAGTTATACTACACAAACTACATCCAACCAAACCCAAACTACACCCAACCAAACACAAACTACACCCAGCCAAACATCTACACCCAGCCAAACACAAACTACACCCAGCCAAACCCAAACTACACCCAACCAAACCCAAACTACACCCAGCCAAACACAAACTACACCCAGCCAAACATCTACACCCAGCCAAACACAAACTACACCCAGCCAAACCAAATCCAAACTACACCCAGCCAAACACAAACTACACCCAACCAAACCCAAACTACACCCAACCAAACCCAAACTACACCCAGCCAAACACAAACTACACCAAACCAAAGCCAAACTACACCCAACCAAACCCAAACTACACCCAGCCAAACACAAACTACACCCAACCAAACACAAACTACACCCAACCAAACCCAAACTACACCCAGCTAAACACAAACTACAACAAACCAAACCCAAACTACACCCAGCCAAACATCTACACCCAGCCAAACCCAAACTACACCCAGCCAAACATCTACACCCAACCAAACCCAAACTACACCCAACCAAACATCTACACCCAGCCAAACCCAAACTACACCCAGCCAAACATCTACACCCAACCAAACCCAAACTACACCCAACCAAACACAAACTACACCCAGCCAAACACAAACTACACCCAGACAAACATCTACACCCAGCCAAACACAAACTACACCCAGCCAAACCCAAACTACAACAAACCAAACCCAAACTACACCCAGCCAAACACAAACTACACCCAGCCAAACATCTACACCCAGCCAAACCCAAACTACACCCAGCCAAACACAAACTACACCCAGCCAAACATCTACACCCAGCCAAACACAAACTACACCCAGCCAAACCCAAACTACAACAAACCAAATCCAAACTACACCTAGCCAAACACAAACTACACCCAGCCAAACCCAAACTACAACAAACCAAATCCAAACTACACCCAGCCAAACACAAACTACACCCAACCAAACCCAAACTACACCCAGCCAAACCCAAACTACACCAAACCAAACCCAAACTACCCCCAACCAAACCCAAACACAGCCCCGACCTTTGGATCCTCAGCGAGCATACCTAAAATTGACATTCATTTATCGTTTATACTATATAAAGCAGTGGTTCTCCAACTTCTTCAGGTCAAGGACCCCCAAATTGACACTCATTAGCCCCATTAGAACATAGATGCCATAAAGGACACCCATAAGAGAAGAGTCTTACGGCTCTAGCAGTGATTTTCAAGCATTTTCATTTCAAGGACCCCAAGTTTGATCTCTGGGACCTGCAATGTATAATCAAAGTTAATTTAACTCTGAGAGTTATTTGGTTCTCTGAGAGAACCAAGATTTGGTGGATCCCCTTGCACCCCCTCTTCCCTTAAAATGTTCCCCCTTCCCCCCTTGGTAGGGGACCATCCCCCAGCCCTGGGGCAGTAGGCAGTAGGCAGCGCATCAGCCTCATAATCTGAAGGTCGTGAGTTCGATTCTAATGATGAGAATTAATAGGATGACCGATCAGATGGAGTTCGATGATGAGATGGATGAGACTGATCAGTTAAGTTGAGTTTTGATTACTTAAGAAAGTTATATTATGTCTAAATGTAAGCCAGCAATCTGATATGTGTGTGTTTTTCTACCCATGAAGAATGGCTGTATCATGTCAATGACCATTAGATTCCTCATGGTGTTAAAATGCTATGAAAACTACGATAGCTCCTGCTTTTACTCGTTGAAATATATTTTTACATGCTAGTGGTGAATTGTTGTACAACCTAGAAAAGTCATGATGTCGACAAAGATCAACAGTTTGAGCTCAGTCAGGACTCGTTGGCGCACTAGGCAGTGCGTCAGTCTCGTAATCTGAAGGTCGTGAGTTCGAGCCTAATGATGATAATGATATGGAAGAGGATGAGATGGAGTTTGATGATGAGATATATGAGACTGATCACTTAAAATGTGTTTTGATTACTTAATGGTATGGTCTCAAACTAGGGAGTTTTCATGATTCTGAATCCATCTACAATGTTCAAAATGACACAATATACAGATCAGGAGTTGTCTGACAACATTAAGAATGTGGAGGACTTGAATTGGAAGATCATATTTTAGTCTTACCATAAGCGGATTGCAAAAGAAAAGATTGTGTCTGGATCTGTTGGTTTACAACATTACAATGAAGAACCAGCGTGTGTTTCTGATCTGTTGGTTTACAACATTACAATGAAGAACCAGCGTGTGTTTCTGATCTGTTGGTTTACAACATTACAATGAAGAACCAGCATGTGTTTCTGATCTGTTGGTTTACAACATTATAATGAAGAACCAGCATGTGTTTCTGATCTGTTGGTTTACAACATTACAATGAAGAACCAGCGTGTGTTTCTGATCTGTTGGTTTACAACATTACAATGAAGAACCAGCG
Source organism: Electrona antarctica (assembly GCF_951216825.1). Taxonomy (NCBI): domain Eukaryota; kingdom Metazoa; phylum Chordata; class Actinopteri; order Myctophiformes; family Myctophidae; genus Electrona; species Electrona antarctica. The sequence continues at coordinate 11,595,208 of NC_136792.1, read as the reverse complement.
TGTGTTTCTGATCTGTTGGTTTACAACATTACAATGAAGAACCAGCCTGTGTTTGGCTGGGTGTAGTTTGTGTTTGGCTGGGTGTAGTTTGGGTTTGGTTTGTTGTAGTTTGTGTTTGGCTGGGTGTAGTTTGTGTTTGGCTGGGTGTAGATGTTTGGCTGGGTGTAGTTTGTGTTTGGCTGGGTGTAATGCACAATCTATGTAAAGCGCCTTGGATAAAGGCGCTATATAAATGCACCATTTTTAAACTTTAAAAATGGTGCATTTATATAGCGCCTTTATCCAAGGCGCTTTACATAGATTGTGCATTACATTCACCCATTCACACACACATTCATACACCGATTGCGGCGGAAGCCATGCAAGGTACCAACCAGCACATCGGGAGCAATTTGGGGTTCAGTGTCTTGCCCAAGGACACTTCGACATGTAGCCTGGAGGAGCCGGGATTCGAACCGCCGACCCATGGATCATTGGACGACCTGCTCTACCTCTTGAGCCACATTATAATGAAGAACCTGCGTGTGTTTCTGATCTGTTGGTTTACAACATTATAATGAAGAACCAGCGTGTGTTTCTGATCTGTTGGTTTACAACATTATAATGAAGAACCAGCGTGTGTTTTTCTACCCATGAAGAATGGCTGTATCATGTCAATGACCATTAGATTCCTCATGGTGTTAAAATGCTATGAAAACTACGATAGCTCCTGCTTTTACTCGTTGAAATATATTTTTACATGCTAGTGGTGAATTGTTGTACAACCTAGAAAAGTCATGATGTCGACAAAGATCAACAGTTTGAGCTCAGTCAGGACTCGTTGGCGCACTAGGCAGTGCGTCAGTCTCGTAATCTGAAGGTCGTGAGTTCGAGCCTAATGATGATAATGATATGGAAGAGGATGAGATGGAGTTTGATGATGAGATATATGAGACTGATCACTTAAAATGTGTTTTGATTACTTAATGGTATGGTCTCAAACTAGGGAGTTTTCATGATTCTGAATCCATCTACAATGTTCAAAATGACACAATATACAGATCAGGAGTTGTCTGACAACATTAAGAATGTGGAGGACTTGAATTGGAAGATCATATTTTAGTCTTACCATAAGCGGATTGCAAAAGAAAAGATTGTGTCTGGATCTGTTGGTTTACAACATTATAATGAAGAACCAGCATGTGTTTCTGATCTGTTGGTTTACAACATTATAATGAAGAACCAGCGTGTGTTTCTGATCTGTTGGTTTACAACATTACAATGAAGAACCAGCGTGTGTTTCTGATCTGTTGGTTTACAACATTACAATGAAGAACCAGCCTGTGTTTGGCTGGGTGTAGTTTGTGTTTGGCTGGGTGTAGTTTGGGTTTGGTTTGTTGTAGTTTGTGTTTGGCTGGGTGTAGTTTGTGTTTGGCTGGGTGTAGATGTTTGGCTGGGTGTAGTTTGTGTTTGGCTGGGTGTAGTTTGGGTTTGGTTGGGTTTACAACAGGGGTGCCCAAAAGGTAGATCGTGATCTACCAGTAGATCACAAAGGCTGTGCAGGTAGATCACATGACATGCCCCTAAAGAGTATTTCATTTAAATATATTGAAGAAAAAAAACGATTAAAAAAAAAAAACATTTCTCCCCCTCTATTTCCCATTCCAAGTGCATTTGTCTTATACTGTACAGAATGTAACACGAACTCTACTATTCCGAAGCCCCCTCAGGTACATATTTAAACTATTTTCAGCAATGGTATAATAATTGATTTGGTGGGTAGATCTTGCCGAGCTGGTCATTTTGAAAGTAGCTCTCAAGTCAAAAAGTGTGGGCACCCCTGGTTTAAAAATGGTGCATTTATATAGCGCCTTTATCCAAGGCGCTTTACATAGATTGTGCATTACATTCACCCATGCACACACACATTCATACACCGATTGCGGCGGAAGCCATGCAAGGTACCAACCAGCACATCGGGAGCAATTTGGGGTTCAGTGTCTTGCCCAAGGACACTTCGACATATAGCCAGTAGGAGCCGGGATTCGAACCGCCGACCCATGGATCATTGGACGACCTGCTCTACCTCTTGAGCCACATTATAATGAAGAACCAGCGTGTGTTTCTGATCTGTTGGTTTACAACATTATAATGAAGAACCAGCGTGTGTTTCTGATCTGTTGGTTTACAACATTACAATGAAGAACCATCGTGTGTTTCTGATCTGTTGGTTTACAACATTACAATGAAGAACCAGCGTGTGTTTCTGATCTGTTGGTTTACAACATTACAATGAAGAACCAGCGTGTGTTTCTGATCTGTTGGTTTACAACATTACAATGAAGAACTAGCGTGTGTTTCTGAACAGGAACAGGCAGTGCTTTAACCCTTTGCTGAAATCTGTTTCAACAGGTTTCTTTTCGGGGTTTTTTTCATATATAATAGCTTTTTAGGTATATTCATATAACTAAAATGTGTGTTATTTCAAAAGCCTTTTCAGACCACTTTTAACACTTTATAAATCAACTGAAATGAAGATATTTAGGCTATTTATATGAACCATGAACTATTTTCAATCCAGGACCCCCGGAATTATCTGTATTTGGCCGCCAACCCCATCTGAAAGACTGAAAATATGTTCTTCCAGGGACCCCCCCAGAAGCAAAGATTTGAGTTAAAAATGTTCACACTGTAAGAATATATATTGAAAGATTTGTGCCACATTTTCATGATTTTTCAAAAATAGCAGACCATACAAGCGTGCCACTCGGTGGCACGCTATGAGCTTGTAGATCTGCTATTTTCCAATAGCTAAAGTATAACATCAAAAGGGGTTCCCGCCCAGAATTGTGCTGAATACAAATAATGAACCAACCAATAAGAACACAGTCTGGCTCTACAGCATTGATAATCAAGGTTAAAAGCTACATTCCGGGCCAGGGCCGTGGCTCAGCGGTCCAGGCACCTTGGCCGGCAGCCTAAGCCTGGCAGTGTGCCGTGGGCTCGACTCCCGATCCCGACGGCCTTTACTGCATGTCACCCCCCCCCCCCCAACTCTCTCCCCATTTCCTGTCAGCCTACTGTCTGTCCCTCTATAAAATATGAAAAAATAAAGGCGAAAACCACAAACAAAACATAAAAAACTAGAAAAAGTGCCCTTCCGGGCACAGGTCTCCACCAGGAGGATAGGAGTGTGTGTGATGTTTGGCAAAATGTTTAGGAGAATTTTGTTTTCCTTCATTTTGTTGAGGAAATGCAGAGCCAGATCACTCATAGCATCTCTGAGGATAGAATTCTGGATGAGCAGGACATGTGCAGCATTTTGTACAAAACGGGCCACTCCTGAAAACTTCTGAGGAGGACTGGAAAGGCAATCTTAGCCAATCAGTGTACAATCTGAGAAATCCAACAGACTCGTCTTGATCACATGACTACAGAGATCATGTGTACCGATTTGAGGCATTTTGTTCCAAAAATGTGTTTTGCAAAAATCAACCTGTTGGTGGCGCTATAACAGGCCAATGTGAAAAGGGTGGGATATATTCCTCAGCCTAGTAAGAAAATGTGTGAAAGATTTCACGTAAATTGCATGCTGCGTTCATGATTTGAGGCTATTGTTCAAAACGGGGCAATCTTGCAAACTGTGAAAGCCAATTATAGGCAATTAGGATGGAATATGAAATATCAGACAGATCCGACTTGAGCACATGACCATAGAGATACTGTGTAACGATTTGTGAGATTTTTGGACAGAATCTGGAGGAGTAATATCAAAAAATGTGTTTTACAAAAGTCGGCCTCCTGGTGGCGCTATAAAAGGCAGATGCGGAAAAGGCAGGTAAAAGGTTTGTCCTTGGCCTCTAGGGAGTGTGCATGCAACGTTTCACGCAGATCGGTGTAGTTTTAGGTAGAAAATGTGAAAAGCTGCCTCATGGTGGCGCTATAACAGGCCGTTCTGGAAAATGTGGGGCAGAGGTTCATCGTTGGCATCCAGGGAGTGTGTGTGCAAAGTTTGGCATCGACCGGGTTAACGGTGCCGGAGATTAGCTGTTCACAGACGGACGGAAGGACGGAAGGACGGACGGAAGGACGGACGGAAGGACGGACACACGGACGGAGTGCAAAACATACTCTCTCCCCATGCCTTCGGCCTGGTGGAGACAAAAAGCTGCAATCCGTAGGCTTTGTGTACATTGTCTCCCTCTTCTGCAGCATGGAGGTAACTGCAAAGAAGTCCAAATATGGTGGCAGTGTATAGCTGATTTCCGATGCAGACTTGACAGATTCTGCTTGGATCTATTTTTGTCTAACAATATAGGTTGGGATGGACTGATATCGGTCCAATATCGTAGCTGAGTATTAGATTCATAGACATATAAAGGTAGACGCCCCTTTCGGCTCTGGAGCGTATGTGCTCAAGAGAGGGCAAAAAATTCCTGAGATTCCTTGCGAAGCCCAGCGGAAGCATGAGCGTGCGCCACAGAGCGCATGTTCGGGTCTGATAAGTCCCGGAAAAGATGTGCACTGTGATAGGCCAGTGGTTACTTGAGTGGCAGCGTGACATAGTGTGCCATCCACTCTTCCGGCATACCAGTGTATTCTTCTGCCCTCCCTTCAACACACATCACTCAACAAACTGCAGCAGCCAATGAGGCATCTATTTTATTTAATATCTATGATTAGATTGGGACAGCCCTAGTAATACTGTGCCCCATGTGAGGCTTGAACTCACGACCTTCAGATTATGAGACTGACGTGCTGCCTACAGCACCGATGAGGCCTGTGTAAATATAATTTCTAGGGTTGTTAGACTGGTCTGTTTCAAGAGCTCAATGAAAAGTCCCAGCGACCTTGTGGTATACCGTATCAGCACTTCTAGCAGCTACCGAGTGCCCCGTCATCAAAACAGCTGTTGGCTCTTCACAATAAGGGCCCGAAAATCGTGGCGTGTGAGGGGTAAACTTGAACTTGAATGTGGCAGGGAAGGAGTTAAGTAATCAAAACACATTTTAAGTGATCAGTCTCATCTATCTCATCATCAAACTCCATCTCATCCTCTTCCATATCTTATCATCATTAGGCTTGAACTCACAACCTTCAGATTACGAGACTGACGCGCTGCCTAGTGCGCCAACGCGGCCTGACTGAGCTCAAACTGTTGATCTTTGTCGACATCATGACCCTGATCTAGGTTGTAATGTACAACCATTCACCACTAGCATGTCAAAATATATTTCAACGAGTAAAAGCAGGGGCTATCATAGTTTTCATAGCATTTTAACACCAGGAATCTAATGGAAAGGTCACTGACATGATACAGACATTCTTTATGGGTAGAAAAACACACACATATCAGATTGCTGGCTTACATTTAGACATAATATCACTTTCTTAAGTAATCAAAACTCAATTGAACTGATCAGTCTCATCCATCTCAACATCAAACTCCATCTGATCGGTCATCCTATTCCATCTCATCATCATTAGAATCGAACTCACGACCTTCAGATTATGAGGCTGATGCGCTGCCTGGTGCCTACTGCCTACTGCCTACTGCCCATGGGCTGGGGAATGGTCCCCTACCAAGGGGGGAAGGGGGAAACATTTTAAGGGAAGAGGGAGTCCAAGGCGGTTCACCAAAGAACTCTCAGTTATAAATTAACTTTGATTATACAATATACGTTGGGGTCCCAGAGATAGAAATGGGGGGGGTCGTAGCCTAATTCAGGTCAAACCTGGGGTCCTTGAAATGAAAATGCTTGAAAATCACTGCTAGAGCCGTAAGACCGGATGCTAACTTGCACATGTTGAACAATTTTCATAATGTGACCATACCATTAAAAACCTGTATAAGGCAAAAGATTTAACATTTCAAAATGCTTTAAGTAGCATGTGACATTTGTTGTGCTAAAATCATCATATCCGTCATCACAAATGTCATGAGTCAGCACATTTGGGCTGTGGCTATGGCCGTTTTAGCCCAAGGAGTGTTTTTTGTGCAAAACTAATGCATGGAATGGATTCAGAATCATGAAAACTCCCTAGTTTGAGACCATACCATTAAGTAATCAAAACACAATTTAAGTTATCAGTCTCATATATCTCATCATCAAACTCCATCTCATCCTCTTCCATATCATTATCATCATTAGGCTTGAACTCACGACCTTCAGATTACGAGACTGACGCGCTGCCTAGTGCGCCAACGAGGCCTGACTGTGCTCAAACTGTTGATCTTTGTCGACATCATGACCTTTCTAGGTTGTATAACAATTCACCACTAGCATGTAAAAATATATTTCAACGACTAAAAGCAAGAGCTATCGTAGTTTTCATAGCATTTTAACACCATGAGGAATCTAATGGTCACTGACATGATACAGCCATTCTTTATGGGTAGAAAAACACACATATCAGATTGCTGGCTTACATTTAGACATAATATAACTTTCTTAAGTAATCAAAACTCAATTTAACTGATCAGTCTCATCCATCTCACCATCAAACTCCATCTGATCGGTCATCCTAGAATCATCATCATTAGAATCGAACTCACGACCTTCAGATTATGAGGCTGATGCGCTGCCTACTGCCCCAGGGCTGGGGAATGGTCCCCTACCAAGGGGGGAATGGGGAAACATTTTAAGGGAAGGGATCCAAGGGGGTCCACCAAATCTTGGTTCTCTCAGAGAAATGAAAATGCTTGAAAATCACTGCTAGAGCCGTAAGACTCTTCTCTTATGGGTGTCCTTTATGGCATATATTTTCTAATGGGGCTAATGAGTGTCAATTTGGGGGTCCTTGACCTGAACAAGTTGGAGAACCACTGCTTTATATAGTATACACGATAGATGAATGAAAATTGTGACTTTGTCAATTTTAGGTATGCTCGCTGAGGATCCCAAGGTCGGGGCTGGTCGTGGGTTCGACTCCCACCTATGCCCTGAAAAAAAAATAAACGCAATGAATAAAAAAAAGAACGTCCATTGTTTTAAAGTATAATACAATTTATAATATTTTGCCTTATATTTGGTTGTTGATGGTACCCCAACTTTCAGCAGCTGTCAAAACTTCCTCTAGAATATAAACCAATGTGGGATGTTAGTAGACACCCAAACACATTAGTGAACACAATTCTTGGTAAGAAATGTATTCCCCGGGGGCACGGTGGCACAGTCGGTAGTGCTGTTGCCGCACAGCTAGAAGGTCCTGGGTTTGATTTCCGCTGGGGCGCTGTGGGCGTGCTCCCTCCTCCGTGTCATCAGTGCCCATACCCGAGGCGGGGTTGGTGAAAGGGTCTTTCTGTGTGGAGTTTGCATGTTCTCCCCGTGTCCCCTAGGGTAGGTACCCTCACAAAAAACATGCACTAATCCTGGTCTCTAAAACTACCACCCCCTGGCCAGCCAGGGTGCCTGATGGAGGGGAAAGGAACTGGTTGGAATAACATGTTCCTAAAATCCCTAGACTACTGTCTATTATAGGCCCTCCCCTCCGGTGTCAGGTCAAAGACAAACACTTGGCTAAGCGTTCCCTCTCTCCACCATTCTCTTTCCTGGGCCTCGGGAGTGAAAAAAAACTAAAAACCCTCGGGGTCCATGTGGTCAACAGCCCACAGTACTTTATGTATTGTATTTGGTTGCAGTTTTGACACGGGACAGCGGATTTCAAGGACATGACATTGAAATCCACATTCCAGTTTTAATTAGACGTGCATGCATCAGTTAGTTAGTTGGTTGGTTGGTGTGCCCCGTGCCCTCTAGCAAACAGTCTCCCTTTGTGTACATTTTCTCTCCCATGACACCTGTCGTCGTCATGAAAGGGGGCGGGGCTGCGACGCTCTATGGCCTGCATGTGCAAATGTACTTGTCACCCACAAGTACATTTGCACATGCAGGCCATAGAGCGTCGCAGTCCCGCCCCCTTTCATGACGACGACAGGCCCCGGGAAATAATTCCCCGTTCATTTTCCTCGTAGACTTTTCAAAAAGTATTTATTTAAAGACGCAAACAAAGCCAACTCTCGGATCGTAACAAATCTTGACAACAAACACAATATTTGGGGCCGAACAAATAAACAAAGAAGAAAAACAACAAGAAAAAGTGTCGTACCCTGCCCTTTTTTTCTTCCTTCTAATTATTTGTTCGGCCCAAAATATTGTTGTCATGATTTGTCACGATACGAGTTGGTTTTGCTCGAGGCTTACAGATCTTTAAATAAAAACTTTTTGAAATGTCTATGGGAAAAATGAATGGGGATTTTTTGACTAGCCCTGGCAAAGCCGCGCAGACGGAAAAAAATTGGCGTATTTTGTTTTAATTTCGCTGTCATTTTGGGGTACCCAGCCCCCCCAAAAGAGAAAGGCAGGCAGGCAGACACTATAGTCGTTGTGCATGGCAGGGGTTTCCACAGCTACACCACAACACAGCGTCACTGTCTGCAGTGCAGACAGCAGAGCAGAAGCTCTCAATGTTTTAACCATAATACTAAATCATATCATCATATCATATCATACTATAATTAACTCAATGTCTGAATGTCTGTCAGAAACACAGCCGTATCTCCTCACCGCCTGCACCAATCGCTCCCACTTTTCACACATAATAATATGGAGGTCTTAACAAAGCCCTTTTTCCAATTATAAATTAATAATTAATTTATTAGCCAATGTTGTATGCTAGATGCGAAGGTGTGAGTCGGGCCTAAGGCCTGACTCACACCTTCGTAACAGATTGATGCATGCTAGATGCATGAGACTTATTGACTGATGCAAGCTCACAATGCATTTCCAATGGGAGTCACATGGTTTGACACAACATTTGTGTTGTATGAGGGGGGGCAGTCGAAACACAGCCGAAAGCCGCACATCACAAATGTTGTGTCAAACCATGTGACTTCCATTGGAAATGCATTGGGGCAAGATGTAAACAAACCCTTTCATACATCTAGCATGCATCAATGTTGTATGCTAGATCGAAAGGTGTGAGTCGGGCCTTAAGCGCCTTGGATGAAGGCGCTATATAAATGCACCATTTACCATTTCTAAACAGCATGTATAGCATACACAGTACCTTGTGTGAAGTGAGGGGCGCAACAAGGTCAGTATTTATATCAGCCAGATGACAAAACAAACATTATAATCCATAGACTTGGCTGGCGACGGTGAATTTATAATTAGGCTCTAAACAAACGGTATTCCGTAGACTTGGCTGGCCTATGACATAAGTTTGGAAAGCCATGCTTCGCCCCTAAAAAAAATAATAATAATCACACCAGTGTGAAGTGAGGGGTGCTCTTATCATCGTACATCATGACGTAAATTCTCCGTTCATTGTCAATGGGAATTTTATGTTTGTGTGAGATAGAAAATCTACGCCAATAGCTGAATATAGGAGGGGCTAGCGCCCCTCGAAAGAAAAAAATCACCCACTGCCTGTAAAACGGTGATAGAAACTGCCGTGGTCTAAAGATGCCGAGGTACACTGATAATTTCATATTGATGACATCAGTCTTTACCAAACGGTGGGAATGCACAAGCTTTGACAGCTGCAGCTTAGTATTATATGACCTATTTGTGTGCATTATTCTATTTGTACTAGCTAGGCTGTAGCAGAGCCTTAGATATAGACAGAGTTATGCAAACTGCGTTCACTTCATGGGGCCAGTCCAATGGCGGCTCTCCTACACATACAAACATGTAGACTTCTATTGAGAATGGGGACAACCAACTGGGACAAGTCCTGGACCGGAAGTAGGCACAGAAATGCATTGGACTCAGGCAACAGTCCAGCTTTAATGATATTAAATCCCTTTATTTTAGATTGTTTTGTAGTAATAGTACAACGTAAACATTACAGAGACTTTAGTTGTTACTGTACAATACTTTAAAACAGTTGTCATGTTGCACACATGCTTAAAATAGCTCCTATTTGCGCCGCCCTCGTTGAAAACAATGTATTTCCAACTCCAGCTTGTCCCAGTTCAGGCTGCATGAACAGCGCTCGAGCGCTCGGTTTCTGCCCCCTTAATATCGTAACTCTTCTATTAGATGGCTCTGGGCTGTACCTAGAACTAGACAGTGGCCTTGTGGTTAGAGTGTCTGCCCTGAAACTGGGAGGTCAGGGTTCGATCCCCGGCCTGGTCATACCAAAGACTGTTAAAAATGGGGCCCAATGCAGTCACACGCACACACACAGGCCAGGGAGGAGGGCTTGTACACTACAGCACGAGTAGTACAGCACCACTCACTCCAGACTGGTCTGACTTTTTATAATCTGGGGACTCCCCCCCCCCCAAAATAATTTGGGGACTCCCCCAAGGGGTTGAGACCCCCTGTTGTATAGGCAATGTGACAAATTCTCCAATAACGCGCATGCATGTGCGAACTGTACTGCCCGGCGCCCGGCCTGCTTACCGTGATGAGGACCGGGAACCAATAGATGAGACGCCGCGCGCCGCTCTCGATCCCATCCGTTAGAGACTGATCCGATCCCCTCCGGTTCTTCTCCATCGCCACGGCAACCACGTTTTAGTTTTAGAATCCTCCACACACACCCATGAGGCTCTGACGAACCAACCGCCGACCACGGGACTATACAGGATTCAACAGTCTAAACTAACCACTGTTTGAGTCTGCAGGTGACATTTCAGACAAAAACGTGGATTCCTTGAGAGTATAAAAATAGGCGTAAACCTCCTCAAAGGAATGTTTCTTTTGTTTTTACTTCCCAGAGAGTTTAATGTTTGTCGTGGCGTCGGTCGGTCTCCCCAAAGATCCAGAGATCACGATTCAAAAACGTTCCATGAAAATATGTATATTGTCTTTATTCCGTAGTTGCTGAACATTACTACGTTCAAAATGTGGCTCCTGGAGCCATAACTATACTGTGGCTTTAGTACAGATAACTACAAGAGTACTTGACCTCTTGTAGCAAAAACACTAAAAAAAGAATTGGACAGACAAACTAGTGCTGCACCATTCTTGCTCACATTTAGAAAGTAGATCGCATATAGGCAATTAATTGTGCAGCACTACTACTACTGTCCCGTGACTCTCTACAACTAGACAGGCTCCGCGGGAAACTGCAGATTGCTGATTCAACTCTCAGGATTAAGAGAAAAAGATAAAGAACACTCCCCACTATAGTTAGTCAGCTTCCACGTGGTGACAAAACGTTCTCTCGGTAATCCTCCTGTAAGCGTCATGCATCTTCTGACCACAAGGAACGGACGTCCTCCTTGACGTGAGAGAGGTGTTCCGTGTTGGACTGGAGAGAACCGGCCTCTCTTTCACATGCAAGTAATCGTGTGATTCTGCGATAGCGTTGCACAACCGACCACAGCCAAACTGTGTGTGTGTGAGTGTGTGCGTGTGTGCGTGTGTGTGTGTGTGTGTGTGTGTGTGTGCGTGCGTGCGTGTGTGCGTGTGTGTGTGTGTGACCTCCCGCTGTCAGTGGTGATTAGACGATCAGAAAGACTGACGAGTCAAACGGCGGATTAATTGGACATGAGAAACACCGACACACACACACACACACACACACACACACACACACACACACACGCGCACACACACGCACGCACGCACACACACACACTCAGTTTTTAACCTGTTTGTCGTGCATGCGCTTGTTTGATGTTTATTATAATGCAGAGAATGTCAACTCTTTTAACGACGCAATCCATTTAACGAGTCACAGGCGCTGTGAACCAAGTTAATTATAACGGCCCGTTAGTTGGCAGCGGATATAGGACACGAACCCCACGAACCCCACGAACCCTAACTCACATACAAGAACCACTGAACCACTGAACACATTGAACCACTGAACCACTGAACCACTGAACCATTGAACCACTGAACCACTGAACCACTGAACCATTGAACCACTGAACCACTGAACCACTGAACACCTTGAGACCCCAGACCAGATTCTATACAATGCAGTGTTGTTTTTGGCAGCAAATTTCTATTTTAGTTTTGGTCACATTTTAGTCAGCTGGAATGTTTTAGTGTTAGTCTAGTTTTAGTCGACTAAATGTCATGTGATTTTAGTCGACTAAATCTACAGGTGATTTAGTCGACTAAAGTCTATTTTGGCGGGCCTTGATGCCGTCGTAATGGCTGATTTTACACTTGCTGAAAATAGCCGTTCTACAAGCTCACAACGCATCGCAGCGCGACGCGTTGTGAGCTTGTAGAACGGCTATTTTCAGCATGCAACCAAGTGTAAAATGACTTATACTGGATCTCCACTAGTCCCCTACCTAACATTTTAGTCAAGTTTTTATTTGTTGACGAAATCGTCAGTATATTTAGTCTTAGTTTTAGTCATCATAGCTTAGTTTTCATTTAGTTTCCGTTTAGTTTTCGTCAGTGGAAAAAGGTAGTCGACCCTCAGGTCTCACTCTCAATGGGTTCAGTTCAGTGTTGTTTTTGTCGACTAAAACTAAGACGAAAAATGTCCGATTCTAGTCCAGATTCTATACAATGTGTTCTAAATCATGACCGTTTTCTGAAAAGGTCTATGTTTCTATATCAGTGGTTCTCAGACTATTTCATGAAGGACCCCCAGAATTATATTACAGTATGTATGTGGCCGGCGACCCTCATCTGATAATATGTTATGGGAACATTTACACAAAATGTTTTTTTCATTTTACTGTTTTCACTGTATTTTTAATGATTCTTTTAGATTGTTTTGCTTTCCTCGGTCCAGCCTATACTCCTGGAGGAGGTTATTTTCCAAAAGAATTATAACAGGAGCACACAATTTGAAATGTGCACCCTATGACTGTAAGTCTGTGTGTTTGACCTTGTGTTGAGGGGGGGGGGGGGGGGGGGGGGGGGGGGAGAGGCTGCGCGGAGGTGTGAGACCACATTTTCATGACACATTTAGCTCATGAACATGCATGGCGCCATGACTAAAATATCTAAAAACACATATTACTATATTATTTCTTCTGTCCTAAACATCATTCAAATAAGATCTGGTTGCAGATCTTGCAGATCTACAGCCTCACAATGTGTCACAGCGCGTCACATTGTTAGGCTGTAGATGTGCTAGTTTCAAATGGCCGAAATGTAAACAGGGCAATCAGAATCTACAAAGTAATTAGTAACTAAAGTTGTTGTCAAATAATTGCAGTGGAGTACAAGTAGGCTACAATATTTGCCTCTGAAATGTAATGGAGTAGAAGTAAAAGTACTGAGAATTTGCCATAATCAAGTAAAGTACAAATACCTCAAAATTGTACTTACAGTAAGCTTACAGTACTTAAGTTAATGCTGTAGTTTCCAGTACCACTGGAAACTAAACTACAATGGTTCACGGCCGGTTCCGTGAATGCACGAAAGGTTCCAAAAATCTAAAACGGAACGGAACCAGGTCTAGAATGTATGAGAGAATGAGAGAACAATGCAGCTCGATGACTCATATCTGTGACTGGACCAGTCATATCACAAAGCAACAGTAGGGGGTGCCACAATGACATCACAGTCACGCACGCACGCACGCGCACACGCACACGCACACGCACACACACACACACAACTATAGTATCGCCACAGGCAGTCATGATGACGAAAACAACACTTTCTGTGCACACTGGCAGCTACAGTGTGCACAAGAACATATGGAGCTCACTGGCCCTGCAGCGGTTTGTGAGATTTAGCAGCAACACAGACACGCACAAGAAAATCAAACAGACAGACAGACAGACAGACAGACAGACAGACAGACAGACAGACAGACAGAGCCATGGAAAGGTGCGCCGCTGAAAAACCACACTGCGTGCGTTGCGTGTGTTGCGTGCATGCTTGCGTGCATGCATGTGTGCATGTGTGTTACCTGCTGTAGAATGACCATGATACTGGTTCCTGTTCCTGTTAGGACTGGACATCAGCATTCAGCCTGAGACCCTGAGGGACCAGAATGTGGAGATGAAGTAAGTTATAAATAACATGAGACAATGTCAGATATCAAACACAAGAGATGACTGAGATACGTAGCTTTGTCATTTCCGAGGCCACTGCTGGCCAGTGCAGCAACAGAAATCAATCTGTCACGATTACAAATTGAAGGTGACGATTCTTTGTCACACAAATCTTTATATCTTTACATGAGTACACTGATCCATGAAGTCTGTTATTCCAGTGGTTCCTAAAGTGGGGTCCGGGGGGGGGGGGTCCTTGAGGGAGTTCCAGGGGGTCCCCAGCTAAGGCTGGGGACCCCCAGCCTTAGCGGCAGCGGTGGCCGAACGGTTTGTGGAGCGGTCTTGATACCGGAAGGTCGCCAGTTCAAATCCCCGGACCAGCACATTAAAATTACCACCGCTGAAGTGCCCTTGAGCAAGGCATTGAACCCCAACCATGAAATGTTCTATTAGCAGGGCGTGGCTGTAAACAAGCATCTCGAGCTTAGTCCACTTACCCTGGGTAAACAAAGAACTTTGCTTTGCTTTGGAACCAAATGGGCCCTTATGGGTCTGTAACTCTGAGAGTGTACAAATGGAGCCAAACGGACCCGTTTGGTTCCATTTGTACACTCTCAGAGCTAAATTAACATTGATTTTACAATACAAGGTGGGGTCTCAGAGATAGAAATGCCATTAAATAGGGGATCCGTAGACCATTGCATATCAAACTGAGGGTGCTTGAAATTAAAATGGTTGAGAATCACTGCTAGAGGCATAAACATGTTCTCTTATGGGGGACCCTGGCTGGCATATCTTTTCAAATTTGGGGGTCCTTGACGTGAAAAGGTTTGGGAACCAGTGTGTTATTCTGTGGGTGATTGAGTGGTCAGTTTTAGGAGAGCGTTATGTCCTTGTTTGTGTATGAATGTCTCCTGTATTTGCTGTATGTTGTTGGACCCCCTCGAAAACGAGATGATCCTTTTCAATAAAGCTTCTAGGGATCACCAGCTCAGTGGATCACCAGCTCAGTGGCCTTGTGGTTAGAGTGTCTGCCCTGAGACTGGGAGGTTGGGGTTCAATCCCCGGCCGGGTCATACCAAAGACTCTAAAAATGGGACCCAGTGCCTCCCTGCTTGACACTCAGCATCAAGGGTTGGATTGGGGGTAAGTCCCTGTGACATACTAGCATCATGTCCAGGGGGTGTACTTGTACATCAAGCTGCCTCACGCTACAGAAACAGGAGATAGGCTCCTGCCCTATGGGCCTCATGGCTCGGCAAGGCTACTTCTTCTAGGGATGGGAATTATCGATGAATATATATTGAAATTGTATTTCTTTAGAGGATAGCCCCTTGAGTTGTATCAACTCGTTTTAGAGGGGGTCCTCGGAATGCATTAATAGTTGATTGATACGTTTTGATAAGCTTATCGATTGACTAACCGGTTAGTTGATAAGCGGCGTAAAAAAGAAAATTGCAGAATCTTAATTTCCCTCAATATCTAACATAAATTGCTGGTATACAGAAATAATACAAAAGCCTAAGGCATATTATATTCCTTAATCAAATAGTTAATTGACCATTTGCGATACAGAGCCAGGCAATGGCATCGTTGTATGAAAAATGTAATCAAATGAAAAGTCCACTGTCTTGTCTGTCACATCACATGCAAAAGCAGGGACGTTTCGATGAATTTGATTAGTTATTAACTGACTAATTTCTTAACGGCGATTAATTGATTAACGATTAACTATTAACATCCCTAAAAGGTACATATATAAATCATTGCGATTTACTTCACTGAACATTGGAATGTTACAATTTGTATTTCTGTTTGTCTCTAATGTATGTATGTAAACCACACCAATGCAACTCATTGAGATGCATTGGTGTGGTTGACCTTAAAACACGTTTTGTCCCGACCCGACCCTTTGGTGTGGTTTGGGCAATATATATTAGGCTTCGTGATCACACATTGCACAGGGCAGATATGATAAATAACTTAAATCACTGACACAATTGGCTTGTAAGCTTGTAGATCTGTTATTTTTGCTACATTTCTCAACGTGGAAACGATTGTGACTATGCAAAAAGAAAATTGTGATTATTTCAAATAATTGCAATTTGGCAATTATGTAGGCTAATAATTAATTTGTGACAGGCCTATATACTGTCGGTCAGTGAGCCGCTCCACCGAAACGGTCATGGGAGAAGTGCCTTGCTCAAAGTGACACCTCTGCAGCAGTCGAGGCGGAACAGAATTAAGCAGACCCAGGTGTGTCGCGTTAACGGAAGCAGACCCAGGTGTGTCGCGTTAACGGAAGCAGACACAGGTGTGTCGCGTTACCTGTTAAAACCAGATCAAAAAGCCCAGCAGACACATGAAAGCTGGACTTTATAAAAGCCTGCTTCTGTTTTTACTAGACGGTGGAAATGAAAGACATAGCAGGCAGCTTCCTAATGACTCCCAGGTTTATTACGTCCCAACAAAACACGACAGACCCTTTCCAGTCTGTCTAGCTTTCATTTATTTCGCCTCTGGGGTAATTCCACCCAGACTGGAGGGTTTTGGAACTAATGTACAACATTATATTGACACAACAGAGCCCCACTAGGGCAGTAGGGCTGCTGCCATGGTTCAAAGCAGAATAACATTTGGACCAAGTCCTAAATATGCGATTTGTGAGACACTATAGCGCTGATACCTAAACAATCAACGCAATATGCATGTAAAATGGCGGCGTTTTAGTAACTAGACCGGTGCACAGCTGTATAAGAGCACCGAGTCGGTACTGATGTAAGTTGGAGATCCATGCCCCGCCCGGCTATGCAATACCCGTTGTACCCGTGTCAGAGTACCCGTTACACCCATCTGTCTGTGTCCCTATTATGCCCATATATGGAGATTTCCGGATATGTCTCTCTGTGTCCCTTTATACCTATGGAGTTCTGTGTTAGGCATTCCCAAAAATGGAGTGTTGTGATGTCAGAACAGGCCAGCTCCATATACAGTATATGAACCATGGGCAGGGGCCCTGTCCAGAGGCCTTTTGTGGCCGTTCTGGACAACCGTGGGTCCGACCGACTTGACACTACACACTCCCTGTGGGGGAGTGGAACGCGTGTGTTGAATTTGAAGCAGAATTCTACAAGATCTCTATACAGATCATCGAGTGCCAAATACAGACATGAAATAGTTTGAGAACCACTGACATAGAAAGTTGTGACTGTTTTTGATACAATGACAGCCATGGCGGCAAGACTAAAGCCCTAAGCACACCAAAGGGTCACCATGCAACTCCTTGGGTCCAAACGGTTGCACGGAGTTAACGCTAAAACCGTCTCGACCCTTTGGTCTGGTTTGGGCCGTTGAATTCCATGCGTTGAATCACTAGGGTCAACGTGGGTCAACGTGCAACAAGACATATCACACAATTTATTTTTTTAATGTAAACCACACCAATGCAACTCATTGAGTTGGGGACAACATATCTTCAGATGGGGGTCACATCTGAAATTATCACACAGCAGGGACAACGCTAAAACCGTCTTGACCCTTTGGTGTGGTTAGGGCTTTACTACTGTTCAGAAGAGGAGAAAAACCCTAACCCTTGAAAAATAAATAACATTTTTTAATCCAAAATGAGTTAATAGCACAGACAAACTCTTCACATACCTAGAGCATGTCTGAAATAAATGTCAGAGCACAAATCGACATGTAAATATGAAATATTGCTTACACCTAACATGTGCAGTAGCTTATATAGGTGAAATGTTAGACTCCACAGAAGTGAACCTTTCAAGCCTGTTTTCTCAACTCGCTGTTTCTCTGCAAGACATTACTCTATAAGTCATATCTCCAAAACTGGTGGGTCAAACTGAACAACCAATATGTAAATTTGAAGCTATGATTCCCTGCTTTCATATGACATGGAAAAAAATCAATGACGTATCCTCGGTCGGAAACGGGCACACATGATTGAGCAACCAACACGCACGCACGCACGCACAAGCACACACACACACACACACACACACACACACACACACACACACACACACACACACACATTCATGTCATTTAGTACATGTGTACTACAGACATGTAAACATGTTAACCCCCCCCCCCCCCCCCCCCCCCCCCCCACACACACACACACACACACACACACACACACACACACACACACCCCTTAGCAGCATGTCCCTTCCATGACCCTCATGGTCATGTGACCTGTGTCTGGCTCTGCCCTCTTTCATTGTCACATGACACCATGTATAATCCACGTAAACAGCACGACGCATCCAATTAGACCAACTCTCTGGGCTGTGTGTGTGTGTGTGTGTGTGTGTGTGTGTGTGTGTGTGTGTGTGTGTGTGTGTGTGTGTGTGTGTGTGTGTGTGTGTGCGTGCGTGCGTGCGTGCTTGCGTGCGTGCGTGCGTGTAAGAGAGTGTTTGTATTAGATATTGTACTATACTACAGATATATACTGCTGCCGGTCGAATGAAGTCAGGAGATCAGTCGGTTGGAAGGTGTGGAAACAGTCGCTGAATGCACCTGTGAGCCCGAC
The DNA here is from genome assembly GCF_951216825.1 of Electrona antarctica. Lineage (NCBI taxonomy): Eukaryota > Metazoa > Chordata > Actinopteri > Myctophiformes > Myctophidae > Electrona > Electrona antarctica. The sequence goes on along the minus strand of NC_136792.1, from coordinate 11,576,744 downwards.
ATCGACAGACGGACACAGGGACACACGTATAGCCATGTAAAGGAGCGACGTGCACCACTCAAGCAGTCACTGAATGCACCTGAGAGCCCGACACCGACAGACGGCTACTATGGTGCTAAAAATAGCCTCTGGCTTCATATGTGTCGGATTTCGACGCTTCGCTAATACAACTTGAGACCTGACAGGACAGTGTATACACACTATACTACCCATTCAACAGCAGATTTAACGGTGTATCAACCACCAGTGTACAGTGAGAAACTGTGTGTGTGTGTGTGTGTGTGTGTGTGTGTGTGTGTGTGTGTGTGTGTGTGTGTGTGTGTGTGTGTGTGTGTGTGTGTGTGTGTGTGTGTGTGTGTGTGTGTGTGTGTGTGTGTGTGTGTGCGTGCGTGTGTGAGTGCATGCGTGCGTTTGTGTTAGAATATTATCCTGTATAAATAATTCACACTGCAATAATAAAGCATTTGCTTTGATCTTTTGACTGTGTCATGTGTCAGCTCAGCTGCCTCTCAGCTGACACATGAAAAGGCACAAAAAAGGCTTCTAAATCCTAATAGTTTTCACAAAAACCTATTTGTTTCTATGTCAGTGGTGCTCAATGTTTTTCATGTCAAGGACCCACAGAATTATCTGTATATGGCCGCGGACCCCAATCTGAAAATATGTTGTTCCAGGACTTGGACGTAGCACGGCACTTGGTGCCACGATATGAGCTTGTAGATATGCTATTTCTCAATAACTAAGTATAACATAATGCTTAAAATACCAAAAGGCTCTCACAGTGTTTTCTATAAAGGTCTGTCTGGACTTGGACTCCCTTTAGGTGGACTTGACTACATCACTAGCTGTTACAATGAAGTTTGAACCACAGTAGGATGAAATCTGGACAACGTTGCTTCCCAGCGGTGTGTTCTACGCTATGTACTGCAGTATGCCATGCAGGCAGTGGACCAAAATAAATAAATAAGGTGCACCATAACGTCTGCTAACCATTTCATCCATTGACCATGAGCGAGCTGTACGTACAACAGTATAGTCTACCTTGCCCAAACCCTGCACAATGACCACAACACCAGAACAGAATCATTACAACACCAAACCCTGCACAATAGAGTGTTGCAGTCCCGCTACCAGGGCCCAGGAAATGATTCCCCGTTCATTTTCCTCATAGACATTTCAAAAAGTATTTATTTAAAGACCTTTTAAGCGTCGTACGTCTCACCAGGTCCACTCCTGCTCTCACCAGGAGTACAGCGAGGACCTGTGCGTTGCACCAGACTCCCAGCACCAGACACTTCATTCAGGAGAGGGGGATTCTTGAGCCGCAATGGTTCTGGAGGCTCCACCTGGGCAACGGTAGCACTGCTCCACTTGCGGCTCGAATGGCCCTCCTAAAGGCCTCATCGAAGGTTTTTGGGCTTCCTCCTCACGGAGGATGCAAGCTGGGGCGCTAACCCATACTGCTCCCGGGTTGCCGTCTACATTCCGGCTGTCACCCGTCTCTCCGGTGGTCACCAGACTATACCTGGTTGTCACATAGTCTATTCCTATGAGTCACTATAAATAGAATACCTCAGAACGAAAATACATCGCATGGATGCAACTGGGACGTATCCTCAGTGATGTATCCCAAGGTCATCGGGGTTTCGGATCTCGCGAACATCATACCCCTCACTCGGGTGACCCAGCCGGGGTGATCAAGTCCCGACTTACGTCCCAGTAGCTACCCTCGATCAGACCCACTAGGGAAAGACCAGGGCCACACAATCTGTTGGAACCACTCCGGAACTACTACTATGCCGGGACTGAGAGGTACAATTCTGGCATGTAAAGAATATATATTCAAATATTTGCGCCACTTTTTCACGATTTAAAAAAAATAGCAGACCTAGATCTACTATGTTTCAATAGCTAAAGTATAACAATCTTTAAAACACCAAAAGGGGTTCCCGCCCAGAATGGGTTAAAGTAATGTAATGCAATCAGATAGTAATGGCATCATCATGCTATTATGCCTGTG